>NC_091127.1:75905390-76256640 GCF_040183065.1 Periplaneta americana | reverse complement strand
ACTTACTTACATACTTACTTAATTACTTACTTACTTATTTACTGGCTTTTAAGGAATCCGGAGGTTCATTGCCGCTCTCACATAAGCCCGCCAATGGCCCCTATCCTGAGTAAGATTAATCCAGTCTCTACCATCATAGCCCATCTCCTTCAAATCCATTTTAATATTATCTTCCCATCTATGTCTCGGTCTCCCCAAAGATCTTTTTCTCCTCCGGCCTGCCAACTAACACTGTATGCATTTCTGGATTCGACCATACGTGCTACATGCCCTGTCCATTTCAAACGTCTGGATTTAATGTTCCTATATGTCAGGTGAAGAATACAATGCGTTCAGTTCTGTGTTGTGTAACTTTCTCCATTCTTCTGTAACTTCATCCCACTTAGCCCCTATTATTTTCCTAAGCACCTTATTCTCAAACACCTTTAACCTATGTTCCTCTCTCAAAGTGAGAGTCCAATTTCACAACCATAAAGAACAACCGGTAATATAACTGTTTTATAAATTTTAACTTTCAGATTTTTTGACAGCAGACTGGATAATAAAAGCTTCTCAACCGAATAATAACAGGCATTTCCCATATTTATTCTGTGTTCAATTTCCTCTCGAGTGTCGTTTATATTTATTATTGTTGATCCCAGGTATTTGAATTTTTCCACCTCTTCAAAGGATAAATTTCTAATTTTTATATTTCCATTTCTTACAATATTCTCGTCACGAGACATAATCATATACTTTGTGTTTTCGGGATTTACTTCCAAACCTATCGCTTTGCTTGCTTCAAGGAAAAATTCCCGTATTTTCCCTAATTGTTTGAGGGTTCTTTCCTAACATATTCACGTCATCCGCATAGACAAGCAGCTGATGTAACCCGTTCAATTCCAAACACTCTCTGTTATCCTGAACTTTCCTAATGTCATACTCTAGAGCAAAGTTAAAAAGTAAAGGTGATAGTGCATCTCCTTGCTTTAGCCCGCAGTGAATTGGAAACGCATCTGACAGAAACTGACCTATACGGACTCTGCTGTACGTTTCACTGAGACACATTTTAATTAATCGAACTACTACTACTATTAGTAATAAGCCTACCCTAGGATAAGCCTTGACCTAGCACATACATACGTAGTCATTTTTTCTCAACAACATGAGTTGGGACTCCAGTACTCTGAGACCGGCACGATGCCGTTTCCCCATCAAGGACAACTCGTACTTCATATTGACAAGTTATGAATACCGTTGCTGAAAGAGACAAGTCTGGCATAAATTTGTTAAATAAATCTATCAGTTCGTTAGTGTATTCCTCGGTTTATGGATCTAGGATCCTAAAGATGTGAATTGAATTGGGGGAATCCAATAACCTGCCTTATGTGTTGGAGAAGATTGCTGTGATTATGACCATTGAGCCCGAAGTTTCATAAACGCAGACGTTTGTGGAAGCGGATGAGAATCGATGACAGAGAGAAAACTGTGCATAAATCAGTAATTTAGCTGCATTATTACCCAATCGTGTTTGCAGTGCTATAGCTGCTTTACATTTGAATTGCTAATGCTTTAATTTGCTGGATTCTCTATAGCAGTTTCCCGTTTTTGACAGCTCTTCCGTCGTAGAGGTATGCTTCCGCACTTTTCTCGTTATGAAATACGAGTCTCTCTTAACCGTGTCTCCAGCAAGAGGACATAATATATTCTCTCACTTTTTGTTTAGGACTCCTACATTCTCATGTTTACTACATTAATTCTGCTCCACTTTCAAGAACGTCATTAAAGAAATGCAGTCTTTTCACGCAGTAGCAGAAGTTGCTTTTGATTAAAACATGCGACATCTATAGTTGTTGCTTTCAGTTGTTTCCTTATTAAAAGCTGACGATAAAATATAGCCAAATTAATTTAATAATTTTTCCTTCTTCATTTTTTCCTATTACGGTTTAGATCACAAAGTATTTGTGTCTTCAGGATGTCAGTCAACGTTTGAATTAAAATTTATGTCATAATTTAATTAGATAATCATAGTTCCCATTTCCTATAATTTTGATTGTTATCTAATTCCATTTTTAATTTCACATATGAGGGGTGCTCTGCAATAACAAGGTATGTGTGAGAAGTAGGTTTTTGGCAGTAAGTAAAGGTAACAATGTTTTCATTAACAAAGAAAGGTCTTTGCAAATCGGGCATGAGAAACTAAAACACCTCTACAGCCCTCTATCATTGCTAGCTTAATCTTTCTAGTGATATCGTAATTGAGTGTAGATTAAATTTCAATTTTTTTTTGTTCTGATTACTTGCGTCATCCCTAGATTCCAATTTCTTTTTCCAAAATTTGTTGGCCTATTAAAATTATTTTGTGAATTTACTAGAGGGGGTTTGGAATTTAACGGGTTACATCAGCTTCTTGTCTGTGCGGATGACGTGAATATTTTAGGAGAAAATCCACAAACGATTAGGGAAAACACGGAAATTCTACTTGAAACAAGTAAAGCGATAGGTTGGGATGTAAATACAGAAAAGACAAAGTATATGATTATGTCTTGTGACCAGAATATTGTACGAAATGGAACTATAAAAATTGGAGAATTATCCTTCGAAGCGGTGGAAAAATTCAAATATCTTGGAGCAACAGTATCAATATAAATGGCACTCGGGAGAAAATTAAACGCAGAATAAATATGGGAAATGCCAGTTATTATTGGGTTGAGAAGGTTCTGTCATCTAGTCTGCTGTCAAAAAATCTGAAAGTTAGAATTTATAAAACAGATATATTACCGATTGTTCTGTACGGTTGTGAAACTTGGACTCTCACTTTGAGAAACAGACATTAAAGGTATTTGAGAATAAGGGTCTTAGGAAAATATTTGGGGCTAAGAGGGATGAAGTTACAGGAGAATGGAGAAAGTTACACAACGTAGAACTGCACGCATTGTATTCTTCACCTGACATAATAAAATTAGGAACATTAAATCCAGACGTTTGAGATGGGCAGGGCATGTAGCATGTTTGGGCGAATCCAGAAATGCATATAGAGTGTTAGTTGGGAGGTCGGAGGGAATAAGACATTTGGGGAGGCCGAGTCATAGATGGGAGGATAATATTAAAATGGATTTGAGGGGAGGTGGGATATGATGATAGAGACTGGATTAATCTTGCACAGGATAGGGACCGATGGCGGGCTCATGTGAGAGCAGCAATGAACCCCCGGGTTCCTTAAAAGCCATTTATAAGTAAGTGTAATTAGATAATGCCATGTTTTGTTAACCTTATATGCTATGTTAATATCTGTGATGCATGTTAGAGTGGACAAAATAGCTTGCTTTTAAAATACACGTATTAATTATCAATATATTATATTGTCCTTTTGCATGTAGAGTAGGTCATAATCTGCTCCATCAACACGTAAAACTATCCTTTTTTTTAATTTTACAGCCAAACCTAAGGTACCCAAAGCGAAAATATGAGTCATATACTTTACTGTATAATTCTGACTTTCTGACTACGTGTAAAAAATAACTCATGCACAGAGTTAATTCAAAAGAAAGTTATTAGAATACTGACAGCTTCAAAAAGTAGAACACACTGTAGACTTCTGTTCATACAGACAGGTATTCAGACCGTCATAAATCTGTACATATATATGATGTTCTAGTGTTTATGAAAGAACATTTGCAAGATTTTAATATGAGAAGTGAGGTACACAACCATACAACGAGGAATAGGCAATTATTAGATTATCCACTTTGTAGACTTAGTGTGACAAAAAATACTATAAATTGATTGGAATCAAATTATTTAATAAGTTCCCTATAAACATTCAACTTCTTGCTGTTGAAAGTTATAAAACAAAATTGTACAGTTGGTTAATTAAAAACCCACTTTACTCAATAAATGAGTTCTTTGAAATTGACATACATTTTTAAACAATGCAGTTTTAAATGTTATGGTTGTTGTTTCTTAATTTTTTTTAATAATCACATTTTAAATGAAACCTAGTGGTAAATCAATTTATATTTAAATTTCAATGTATTAATGAACAGAGCAAATTGCACTACCTTATGTTGCATTTTTAAAGTTTATTATTAACTCTGTTTGTAGTATTCTTAATTAGTTATTAAACATATGACAATTAGTACTTGATACTGTCTTTTATCTGTAAAGATAGTACTTTTAACGTTATATTATTTAATTTGATAAATATCTACATTGTTTTTACAATTAAATTTTTATTTTGTATATCTATGAAATGTATTGCAGTAAGATTGTAACATTTGACAATGTCTATAGTGAAGTTTTTCATTCAATGACAATAAAGATTATTATTATTATTATTATTATTATTATTATTATTATTATTATTATTATTATTATTATTATTAGTTCATAACAATACTAAGCCCATAGGTCTATAAGCTTATTCTACATTTAACGCTTTGCCCATCCTGAGCTCGATCCGAGAACCTCCACTGTGTAGTACTACATCCCTGAATTTGAAAAATGTGAAACATTTTATAGAGCAAGAGAATAAAAAAAAATAGATGCAGCATACAAATTTACCACAGGAAGGTAAATTCTTGTTTGGCTTGGGAATCTGCATTCGTGCGGCTTGCTGTGTGTATAAAAATTGCCAGCTGAGCGTCATAACACTGCACATACGGCTCCATGGTTACGTAAATTCACTGAAGCAGCATTTGAAGAACGGGTTACGTGGTGCTCCCTGTCGTTAATTCAATGAGATACTGTAGTGTTGCCAGTAACCACAGAAAGTACATAACGACATGGAGTCTGGCCGCAACATGGACTGCACAGTCAGTTGTTACGTCACTCAGTGGCGGTACCCTCATTTGTAACAGTGCCACAGCTTACATTTAAAATAAATACGAAGAGGATCTGTTCCGCTTATTCACAGCATCCTTACTTTTCTGTAGTTCAAGACTAACCTCTAAATTCCTAGAAACGTCGCAATTTTTGTGTGATGGCTTATTACTATCAGGAGAACGCAGTACCGTATATTAGTTTACAAATTTGAGAAGTGGTGGTAATTTAACGGTAGCATTATTAGTGACAAAACAGGAACAATAGTAACTTAATAGCAAGAGCAGTAACAGTTGTTCTTGATAATTGGAATTAAATAAGCAAATTTAACATTGGCAGTATAGGGTAGTTAATGTCCCTGTACCTTAAAAAGAAGTCACGTGTCCAATATCGTAGAGAATTTCAGGAACGACTTCCTAGGTTAATCCACCTAATAGGAGAATAAATCATAAGATAGTGAACAGATTCAAAACTACGGATCAGTATTGGACTAGAAATCAAATCGAAGACGTCACAAAATAACATACCAGAAGAAATAGCCAGCATTTCGGAAATACAGTAGAGCATCCATTATCCGAAACAATTGGGGACGGGTGATGTTCTGATAACTGATTTTTCGGATAACCGATCATTTACGAAAACAAATTGTACTGTGGCCATTAAAGTAGGCCAACAGTTTATCGCAAACAGCGCTAGCGGAACTTCCATATGGCGCGCGCCAAATTTGTATTTGCCGACTGGAACGCTTTCGGTTAACCGATGTTTCGGTGATCGGTATTCGGATAATCGATGCTCTATTGTAGAGCTGTTTAGACGCTATAACGCTTGGCTCGCTGCAAATGGGGAACCACTTTCAATATCGTCTTTTTGCTATTTCAAATTGTAAAAACTGGCCATTCTACTGTTTATCTCGCTTGTTCTTGACTCACAACCGACCGCTCTGCGGATCTATTTATTTTATGGGCAGCTGCGCTGCTCCATGTCGCATATATTTTGCTTTCGTGAACGGGCCCTAGAAAAATAAATGCACTGTATTTACATTACTGAGTTTGTTTGTTGTCACAAAAATAATGCAAAAAAAATATAATTGACTAAAATATTAACATTAACTTTTATTTTATATAGCTTTAAGCAATTTTCGCTAAACTGGAGGATTTGGTACGGTAGCTTTGAACCATGCCGTTACAGTTACGACCAAATTGAGCTAAATACAATTTCGCCAACATAAGAATATGGCGGTGATCTGTGTCGTCGTTAGAAGGAGAAATTTGTTTTTTTTCTCTCTCTACCTGCTTCGTTCTGAACATTACTGAGAGATAGCGCTACTGTTAGCGACAAGATGTATTTGCGTAAATATTGCGAGTAGATTACGTGGCTTAGGTGAGAGTCTCACGACAGGAACAGTTTTGCTTTGTCGCATGCGCGGACGTTTTCATGCAGTAGCAGCGTGACCCTTACTTGAATTTATTTTCTTGTGTACATTCCAGATCAAATCAAGGAAATCCCTTCTTGCTCCGGTTACACATCTTACTTATTATACGAAGGTTAGGTTTGGTTAGTTTAGGTTTTTATTAACCAAGTCCGCGCATGCGCAGACAGCCAAGATGATCCTTTCGGTCATGGCCCTTATGGCAGTTTTTGTTTCGTAATATTTTTAACAATAAATATGACGAAAGCGGTGAATAATTTCATGGCCGCTGAAAGTTTTCTTCGTAAAAGTCGAGATATTTTCTCTAGACAACAAATAAAACAGCAACGCGGTCATAATTACTTTCCTTCATTTGAATGATATTCCCTGAAACACACCTTTTCCCCTCTTTATTTCGTTGTGATAACTTACTTTAAAATCTTACTACATCTGCATTTTCTTTTGGTGCATTCAAAACACCGCAATTGTACTGCATAAACCTTGCACTTGACTAATGGAGTGAATTATTTAAGAATATAGTCGCGAATTTTACTACCGTCATTTCGATTGTCTTTTGTTTGAAACGGCTCAGTACTGCCCGGTGACTAGTGGCCAGCGAGCTACGTCGACTACCGATGTTGGTCTACCGTGCGTATTATACAGTTATTCCCCAATTTTTTGACAAGTATTTGAATTCACGTTTTTAATAGAAAGTTAATGTCGTTCAGTACTTCTGAGGAAATTAGAATTTAAGTTCTGTAGTACAAATATTTGGAAAGTCTTGTTTTTTCCTTATCTACTGTAATATACATTGTTCTATGTTAATATTTACTTGTTTCCAATTAATTAGGATTCTTAAAGAAAACAATAAATATAAAAATGAAGAAAGGGACATAGCATTCGAAATAGTTTAAAATGTTTACTCTTTAAGCACATAAAATAAAGTGAAAGGTATCTACTCACGCCGTGCGGCGTGTGGGGCATGGAGTTACAGCATGTTTTCTTGAATTTGCGCATAAGATGGAGGTGATGTGGCCGGCATCACGTTCCGGCCGACTTCATGTTCCGAAAGAATTGGTGCTCAATTTGATAGGAGGCTGAGTGTACCTCGAAGCCGTTCTGAAAGCTATAGTGACGAAAAATGTCCGCTGTCACCCTCGAGCGAACCCGGGACCTTCCAGTCCATAGTCTGTTGCTCTATCAATAAGCTACTATGACTTCTGTTGAGTGATATAAAAACACAAATATTAAATTACTCTATTATGTGCTAATATGAAGTTCAAAATCTCAAGTACAATTTATTGTCATGATTTTGATGTAAAAAAAAAGAAAAAAAAAAAAAGCAATGTGCTAGGTAGATATAAGAGACGTAGGCCTGGATTTGTTTTTTTTTTGAGATTATATAAATTTATAAGTGTAAATAAAATAAATCCGAGATTAAAAATCATGACTAGAGCTGGGGACGGAGCGAGTAGAACTGTTGAGTAACTTGGTTCTAGCGGTTTAATGTGCTTGCAACGGAGCATCGGAGTTACTCGGTTAACCGTAGCCGTTACCGGTCAGTTCAAACAGAGTTCACATGTTTCACTTAGGTCTGCAGACAACGACGTAGGTACTATTGTAGTATTTAAATATTTTCTGCTGCAGGACAAATTTTATTTCCGAGAGGAGATCAACCTAATCCCCAAGGCGGGCTGAAACCCTAATATTTTTGAAGTGTAAATAAATATAAATCAGAGTTTAAAAATCATGACTAGAGCTGGGGACGGAGCGAGTAGAACTGTTGAGTAACTTGGTTCTAGCGGTTTAATGTGCTTGCAACGGAGCATCGGAGTTACTCGGTTAACCGTAGCCGTTACCGGTCAGTTCAAACAGAGTTCACGTGTTTCACTTAGGTCTGCAGACAACGACGTAGGTACTATTGTAGTATTTAAATATTTTCTGCTGCAGGACAAATTTTATTTCCGAGAGGAGATCAACCTAAACCCCAAGGCGGGCTGAAACCCTAATATTTTTTAAGATGATTTCATCCTATAATAGCTATATGGACTGTCAAGTAAACATAGTGAACACTGACAGTCTGTGCATATTACTGTATATAATAATAATAATAATAATAATAATAATAATAATAATAATAATAATAATAATAATAATAATAATAATAATAATAATAATGTTGCTTATTCCACTAATGTGGAGCGACTTAAAGATGAGACTGTATTACTCCCAGTAAATAGAAAATTGGCTCAAGTCAAACTTGGGCGTCTTGTGACACGTTATGGCCCGTATGCACAGTCGAGTTTGAGACCGGTCTTGAGATTGTCTCGAGACAGCGACACAGAATTCGTATGCATAGTCTAATTTCCAAGACGCGCTTGAGATTTTCTCAGGATTTCGTTGAGACTGGGCCAAGACTGCCAATGACCGGTCTTGGGACGATCTCAGGAAACTGTGAGGACAAAAATGGCGGCTATTTTACAGCTGACGACGATTCCGTCGAGTTTCTGAGGATTGAAAATTAAGATACCATTGAACATAAACCACGGTTGTCAAGAAAATATTTGATAAACAATGAAAATTCGTTAGATTTTTACTGTGATGAGCAGTTTTAAAAACGTCACAGATTCACAACTGTCGTAAATGGTATTTATGTTACTGGTGCTATTGCTGACTGAAGAATCAAGGACAGGTCGTGATCTTCCTATTGCAAGAATTCTGCAACTCTTGACTGTCCCAGGATTTTAAGCAACAGAAAACTTTCAAGTGAGTATAAGTTGAAACTGATCATAATTACGCAAAGCACGAAACATTATCCCAGTGTGTTTTTTGTTATACCCTAATAACCAAATTAGTTTCTCAGAATTTGGTTAGGCCTATATTTTAATATTATTAGTACGAAATCAGCTGTGTTCTTAAATAATATCTTAAGTAAACGATTTTATGTAATAGTAGACTTTTAAATTAGTATAACTGACATCTTATCATATTATTAGGCAAGTCAAGAAACTTTATCCCAGTGTGTTGTTAGGTTATAACAAACAAATTAGCTTGTTACAAATTGGGTATGTATGATTGGTACCAAAGCAGCTAGATGATCTTAAATAATATCTTGCCTTATGTTCTAACACAAATCAACAGGATTGTGGTGCTTAATAATAATTTACATTACTGGTAACTACATTAGTTTATAATTCTTTACTATAGCGTTACCTCGTTACGATACAAATGTATTTACTCCTTAGGTTTAGAAATTTCCTATAATATACCATACAGCAATAACAGTGCATACTGTAGTTCCAATGAAAAATAGTCTTCATGTGAGAGTTGTCTTATTGTTTATTAAATTGATTTCATTAATATTTTAATAGGGGATGAGTGGCATAAATGGGACACATTGATTACTTCATTATTAAAGTTTGTGATTACAAATGGTGATATTTTTCCAGAACAACCACATCAAAGGAGACACAATTTTCTTTTGCTCCACTGACTTCTATGAGATGTAGGCTATATAGTGATATAAACACATGGTATTAGTTTGCAGCCAGAAATATTTTCATTATAAAAATCGTTTCATACTTACTTGCACCTGTATATTTCAAAGCACTGTTGTGGCTCCCCCTACTTATTACTAATTTATTACTAACATAACATGTGATTCAGGAAGAATTACTACGAAAATGATATATAAAGTTCAGAATACATACATTTCTTAATGCAGCTGATACGTATTTGCACATAGGCTAACCAAAAACCCCATAAATTAACTACGCCCTTGCTGCTATTTAGGCCTACAACCATTATCATTATTGTATTTGACATTAATGTGTCACTAATGGTGAGAAAAAAATCTATTAACATTCTCCAAACTTGTGGGTATCTTTTGCACAATAGGCCTTCATATATTATAGGCCTCTCTCTCTCTCTCTTTATATATAAAATTTAAAAAGCTGATAACGTAATGTTTAAAATTGCTTATATTGAATTTCTGTGTTAAATACAGACCAAATAAAATAAAATATACCATTCATGGCACTCCTCCCAGTTCTGTATCTAGCTCCTCAAACATTTTTCAAGTTGTTTTCAAAACGTGTCAACTTTTTCAGATTGTTCTAAGAGACTTAAGGAAAATCCATCAAGGCACAAACTGTTATCTGTCAGAAACTTGAGAAAGACAAAGTTAAAGGTACGGTATTCTACTTGGTGAAAATGTGTACCTTTTCACCCCCGTGTTGGACAATGATTTGGGGACTGCAGCTGAAAGAAGGTAAATGAAATTGATTCTTATTGGTCAGAACTCTTTTGGAAATAATGCATATTAATATTTAATACTAGTCCTCTTATTATTCCTATCTGGAAAAAAAGTACTGACAAGTATTTTCCGAATAAAGCATTTATATTTTATCTTATGTATTTTTTTATTTCTTAATTTCAGATACGACATGGCCCATAAATCAACTCGGAATTTAGTAGAGACGGTTAATGGCATCCGGTAATAGAGGTTCCAGTGTCTTCGATGAAAAAAACTGACCACAATGAGAACAACGCAAGAAGTGATAGCTTGTGTCATTCTGCACATTACTGGCATTTTAAAGCAGGACCTATTTGAAGCTGCAGAAGAACACCCCAACATGGTTCCTGTGCCCAATGCTTCTCATCTGAATGCTATTTCCGTCATAGGCGCTGACTTTTCTGGTGTTTTGCTTTGTATCATGAATACTCCCAAAATTTCAATACTGGTGGTGCTTAGTTATATGCTATGTAGGCCTGTCTTGAAATTTCCAGCCTCTTCTCTAGTTACCCAAATCCTATGGCTTTAGTACTATGATACACTGGCGCTTGTACTAAGGTCACACTTCTGTGGTATATATTTATTATTATACTTTCTGCAATCAGTGATTGTCATAATACAAAGTTTACTAAATAATATTGCTTTAATATACAACGTTTTTTTTCTGGAAGGTTTTGAAAAAAAAGTTCAAGAGAAAGCTAAGAAAATTCCTTAGAATGAGACCTTTTGGTCCATTAAGATTTTGTTACAGGATGATTATTAAACCATGTAAAGCTGTAAGTGTAATGCATTATATGAATACGTTGTCCAGTCTTAAATATTTACAGAACTTGGTGAAGAATCTCGCAATGGTGTCTCGTGCCCCAACGATCAGGCCAACAACCTTTATGTTGTCTAAATTTTTCACCAACTTGTAGTAAGGAATGGTTGGGTTGCAGATGGAACACTTTTCCTTGTGTACATCGAAGGGTTGTTTGCGGTATCTTATTATATTATTCAGAATTGGTATTTAACATAAAATGTATCTTTCAGCTTTTTTTTCTTACTTACTTACTGGCTTTTAAGGAACCCGGAGGTTCATTACCGCCCTCACATAAGCTCGCCATTGGTCCCTATCCTGAGCAAGATTAATCTAATCTCTATCATCATATCCCACTTCCCTCAAATCCATTTTAATATTATCTTCCCATCTACGTCTCGGCCTCCCCAAAGGTCTCTTTTCCCTCAGGCCTCCCAACTAACACTCTATATGCATTTCTGGATTCGCCCATATGTGCTATATGCCCTGCCCAGCTTTTTTTTTTTTTTTTTTTGTAATGCCATCAAATTGTCTTTCGACATTTCTGGGCATCTCTCCTGGCAATGGCTTATGTGTAATCCACTTCTGAGGTTGGGGTACCTGGAAGATAGAGTTATTACCCCGATATGATAGGATGATCATGATTATATGGTGCCAGAGAAGTCTAAAATCTAAACTTAATCTAAATTCCAAATCATGGACGAACACGGTCCCTTTAAGGGAAATTTTCTGTTTTCTAGCCAGAAATTGAACCCGAGACTACTGAATTGTAGCTACAAGCTCTGACCACTAGCTGATCGTGAGGCTGGCCATATCTTTTAACTTGATTGTGAAACTGGGAGAGCAACCCAGTATAAATTTTACATGTCGGCACCTATGGTATGAGTAGGCAAGGCATACTTAATTGATTTTTTCTTTTACAGAGTAGAGAAACAATTTTTTAATTACCTCCTTTTTTTCAAAATATGTGTATTTAAACGTCACTTGTTACATCTCATGGTCATATGTTTGTTGCGCATTTTTTGTAATGTTCATTATTATTTTTCACAGTTTTCATCTTAATTAAAAAAAGCACTAAAGATATTTGCCTGAAATTTTGCATGCTAGTGTGTTCTATTCATATCTACAACATACTCTAGAATCTTTCTTTTTTTACTAGTAATTCAGTCTTTAAAAATAATATTTGGTGCAAAAATGTAGAAAAATTTATATCAAAGGTAACTTGTGAGGTCCACTTTACATGGATGTAACTGATGACAAGAAATGGATCATCATATACAAAGGTAACAAATGAAGTGCAGTGAATACACAGTAAGCACAAAACATTTTGTTGAAGTTTCATTTATTGTTGAGTTATAAAAATTTGAATTTCACAAAATTTCTGCTAATGTAATGTGTACATCTGCCATTAACAGGATAAAAATTTAGAGTGATTTATCGGCCCAAATTACTTAATACTTCCTTACATATAAATTTTAAGAAACTTAACATTTCTTTTTCTTAAAATCATTCAGAGTTATTAATATTCTCAGACTGAAGCCAAAAAGAAAATGTCTTAGCTACATAGTAAGAATAATTTCACAAAAGTGAAGTATTCTTTGTGTTCTTTAGCATTTGTGAAAGTGTTCATGATTGTAAAACTCTAGTGGATGATCACTGTAACTTTGTAGCAGCTGATTTTATGTTTTATGTCACTTTATTGTCAATGAAATCAGCAAACTCTTAACTTTGTACATTTGCATGAAAATTGTTAAATTGAGATAGGGATAAACATAAAATATTAATAAACAACACACAGACGTAATAATTCCCCTGTCCTAAATGAAAGAAAAGAAAAGAGAAAATATGCAATACATATTGTTATTTATAGGCCCTTCTTGCAAGAGAATGCAGTCATATTTTTTTTTTTTATTTTACTGTATATATCTTTGCAAAACCTCTTACATAGACGAATATATATATAATGAAGATCAGGCAATTTATGATAAGTCTAACATAAAAGTATATTCAGGAAAATACATCATCTCTTCCCAATTAGAGGTGATAGATTCTTACATTGTGATAGAAATTTTCCTATTATCATATAATTCCTCCGAAGTATAACCGAATTTGCATAGTTCATCAACTCACTGAACTGATAATTCAAAATTGTGGAAGTTAGTCCAACAAATGCACTATATTCAAAACTGTCACTGAAGAAAGAAAAAAGTCAATGACTTAAAAAAAATGTTCCCATACATTGAAGAAAATTAAACACACATCGTACCTTGGAAAGAAGAGGGTTGCAATTGCAAGCATTTCATGAATTGAGATAACACTGCTGCCTAATAGAGAAAACCTTTCTGTATCTGTTTCTGTATGGCCACAAGCAGTAGGTTAAAATTTGGAGGCAGGGCGTAATTGTGTCTGTACAGTACCACTGTAAATCAAATGGACCTATTACACATTAAACTTCAAATATCTCATTACTATATTTTTGAACTTGTCGACTTCTTCTTTGCAAGGTGCGATTATGAAGATTTCATAATTTGACAATCAGAGGTTTTTGAACTAATGATCATACATTTATAAGACATTGTCATAACATTTTTTTGTAAGAGTTCACTAAATTAATGTTGATAATTTTGTGAAATAAAATTAAATGTTGTTTTACAAATTTGTTTTTTTATACCTTACAATTTTTCTCAATATGCAATTTTAAGAAAACATATTTTTCTTGAAAACCCATTTTTTGTTAAAAGGGCGGAAAGTAAACAAAAGCCTTATTGCTATTATTATCTTAATTAGTGGAAGAGTTTAGAAACACTTTCAATAGAAGATCTGATGCTGAAATTAGTTTTTATGACGGTAAAGAAAGTTCTAAATTTCAGAATTGCTGGAAAAGTCTTTTGTCTTCACTGTAAAACTGTCATTAGACTTCCGCTCTTTTAACAAATGGTGATTATTCATTACATACACCTTTGTGTTGTGTGATGGAATTGAAAAGTTGAACATGGATCACATTAAAGATGCACAGCATTGCTGCAGGATCATTACAAAAAATAATACCAGTACTGGAGTGCAAAGCAGCGAATGACTTCATTGTCAAGTGTCTAGGCAATGGAACAACAACATTTTTTTATGTGATGATCAGAACAAATTAAAATATACAAATGCTATAATATATCAAGTAAACCCCAGAATGAACATAAACTTTAATTTTTTAATAAAATGAAAATAGAAAACCTAAATAAATGTTACTGTATTTCTAATTTTTTCCCAAAAGTGACATTTTACTTCTGTGTATTTCTTCTTTTCTCCTCTCCTCTGCTTCGAAAGCCTGTTGTTTTCTAGTTTCTTCTCTTTCAAAAGATATTATCCTACGTTCTTCTGCTTTCCTTTCATTTTCTAGTCGTTCTTTAGCCAAATCTATTGTGTATTTAATTTCCTCCTTTCTGAGGCTGTGCAGTTCTTCGTCATAATTAATCTGGCATTGAAGTCTATTTAACCTTGATTTCAGCTCTGTTTCGATCACAGTTTTTCTGGGTAGAGGACGAGGGGAGAATTTTTGCTTGTTTCTGCAGGATGTTGTTGCAGGCACTTCACTTGAATCATCTAGGTTGCCTGTCATGTCTGCTTCATGTTGCTGTGGTAGGTCTTCTGGATTTGCTTCGACAACACTCACGGCTGTAAATAATAATAATAATAATAATAATAATAATAATAATAACAACAACAACTGAATGTTTGCTATCATTATGCATTAAACATTAGTGAACTGAAACTGAAAAATATTGAACATGACTGGTTGAAGTAACTGTATTACTTTGCCTTTGTAAGCAGAAAGAGAAATGAAGCAACTCAATGCATTTTATATTGTAAAGAGAAATTAATTGTTTCCTTTCCATGTCACAGATTTGATTTCAAAAGTTTTAAATTTAAAAGAATTCATCTTGTCTATTGTATATTATGCTGTTTAAGGCTCTTAATTAATTCACTGTCCACAGTAGATTAGAATACGAATCGATTGAAAAAAAAACAGAGGAACTAATTCATGTTAATACAAGAATGTTATATATTACCTTCAGTTGAAAGCTGTGAATTGTTGACTTGCAATGCATCATTGTCAAAAAGAAAGCCAACATTATGGCTCAAATGAGGCACTACAAGGTCTAGTTCTGGGAATTCTGTGGTGTTGTCTGGTGGTGGACCACCACCTGTCTTCAGTCTTTCCCTTGTTTCATGGGCCAATTCTTTCTTTCTCTTCGATTTAATATTTACCCAGCATTTTTTCAGTTGCTGAACAGTACGCTGAAAATTGAAACGTTGAAGAAATACAAATACATAGATACTGGTAATCAATAATACCAATATTGTAACATATTATACTGATTAGTAAACTGTGTTACTAGTTAACTATAATTATGAAATGAATGGGGAAAGGAACTGCCTATCCTATTCCATTATTTTCCGTCTTAGTCGCCTCATGAGTGGTGCCTTAATGAGGTTCTAACCAGCCTTCGGACTGCTAACTAAAATACATACATACATACATTACTGTACTGTGATAACACATCATAAATACATATTAGAATCCACAGAGTTTACAGCATGTTAAGAATTAATGCTTTTGTCATTACATTTTAGCCATTTTTTTAAATAATTCTTCTCCATAAAAAAAACTGTTGGGTCTTCCATTAATTTAATTTACTTGCATTTTGACGAGGCAGAGCTTGCTCCCTTTCCTAATTATTTTGTACATGTCTACTCCCCCCACTACCATATTCTAATGCAATGTTAAATTGGGTATGATGTTAGTGTAGATTAGATTTGTGATTATTAATAGTAATATTTTAATTATGTTGACCCATTTTTGATATTGTAATCTGTTCTCGTTATTTTAGAAGCACAAAGGACATAGTTCTATGGTATAATATATTCAGAAACTGCCCATGATATCATTTTATAAAAGAAACTGTATTGGTACCATTATTTCATTATCCTTTAAGGAAGCAAAGTAATGAACTTATTATTTGCAAAAAAAAAAAAAAACTTACACTGTTATAAAAAGAAAACATGTAGGCCTACTAGTGCATTCCTGAAGAAGAAATACCCGTACTCAGGGAAGCTATCTGAACACACTTAACAAGATGCAATGCGAGTTTAAAACGTAGGGTAAAATTAACTTTGAAATAACACAGATTGTAAAAATTAAAATTAAATTATACAGATACATAATTTCACAATGAATAGCCTAAATATATATTTTTTAAAAATAATATTCCAAATGGTACTTTTTGCTTAACATTAAAAAACTTGGATATATAAAAAAATATTTTGTTTTACAGCCTTGAACTAAAGTAGGTTTCGTTTTAATACAAATTAACACACCAGTGGTCTTATATTTCCCCCATCCATAAATTTCATACTGGGGAACAAATTGAAATATAGCTACATAAATATCGTACATAAATTATACGTACGATTAACTGGTAAATTTGACCATAGTCTAAAAAAGAAATAAATTTACAGAATCTAGAACAGATGATATGTTTATTCCAACCAATATTTAATATTTTACCAAATCTGAATAGACAAATTGCAATGAAGCTCGTTATTAAGTTGATATTATTGAAATTCGATAATAAATAAATATGTAAGAACAAAACTAAACGAAATTTAACTTACCTTCGTAACATTTGCTTCTTCGTTGTATGCATTGCATACGTCCTCCCAGGTTTTTTTCTTTTTGGACAAAGAAATTATGTCTGTCCTTTTGTCTTCCAATATTTTATGTTTACCCACTAAATCAATTAATAACAATTTCTCCTCTGCTGTATACAATTTGTGTTCAGCCGCCATTTTTGATGTTTACAATCGCACACAATGCTAATTTGCGGAAACTGATCACGTGATCAGCAATGACGACATAAATGTATGAAAACATTCTGCTTCAAAGCGAATATTCTCAGCACGGTCTCAGGATTGTCTCAAGACCAAGACAGGACGGAGAAGGCGACTGTGCGTACGAAAACTGAGACCGGTCTTGACCTGTTCTTGGTCTTGGGACAGTCTTGAGACTAGCTTGGCATTGACTGTGCATATGGGTCTTAATCTCTTTCCTTGCTTAACTCAACACAAAAAAATGTGGTTATATCCTTGTTCTGGCCAACCATTCAATTATAAAACCGAGTAGAGAATCCTGAATATGATATTATTCGTAAATGATCATTATTTGCAAGATATCGCGATGATGTGCTGACAACAATATTACGTTGAATCATGGATTCCACCCTCCCCCCATAACTATGCATCGGTCATTTCATACGTATCTAATCGTCGCCGTTAGACATAGTACACATTAGTGGACGTGGCGACAGACTGTGATCTTAGAAACATCAAGATTCGCTGACAATTCCCTGTTACTGCGAATGGCTGCTCTTCAGTGTGGTAGATATAGTCTCATTCTCTGGAATATGTGGTCTTCCTGAGTGAGGTTTATGTTCAAGGCTTAGATTTCCAGCATTTAATTTCTTAAACAAATTTAATGTTGTGTTATTACAGACCAAACCTGTACGTATCACTTCACATATTTCTTGAGCTGCTGATTTTCCGCTCATCCTTTTTATTGCTGAAGGAAGCATTCGAATTGGGATTGTGCCGTCGCACATTTCCAATGCGAAACTGAAGATAATAAGCACTATATACCATTCGCAAATAGATAAATAGATAAAACATACCCAGAATAGATGTAAATATATCGTCCTTTGCCCAGAAACTCGTAGACAAGTGAGTACTCTTCGACACAGCGAACATGCGTATCGAATTGGAGGCACTGCTGTTGCTCCGTTACGTGGAGTTCGCCGCAATAGCTACTAACGGTCACGTAAACATCGCTAAACTGGTTATCATAAAATTACAAAATAAATATATTGTGTTTTGATAATTAAAATAATCCAGTGTTCTTTCATGAAAAGTAATTAGCTACAACAATTATCTCTGATAAAAATTGCTTCATTGTCATGATTTACAAATCTATTATATTTCTCCAATGTTGGTAAACTTGGGTAGCAGCGAATGGTATGTCAAGACGTATCACATCACACAGTACGACCGCAGTCTACTATATACAGTCGCGAAGCTTGAGGTGATTTTTTGCAAATCTCGTGATAAAGCGCTCCAAGCGGTTAGCAACTAGAAACAATAGACTGTCCACGGTCGACTTTGGACTGTGTCGTATTTCCATCGAGTGCGATATTTGTGAAATGTTCGTTATTGGTTGTAATGAAAATGTTAATGGCTAAAATACAATAATTGGAATAATAATATTTTACTAGAGACGTAGGAAAATTAAGTTTGTTTTAATGAAATTTATTGATCACGTTTTATTTTCAATTCTGGTGGGATTATTATTGCTTAGGCCTACTTTTTTTTCAAAGGATATGTTTTTAATTATAGCTGTTAATTGTGTTGTTATTTTTATTTGTTACTTTACTAGAGACGTAGAGAAAGTCTGTTACAATAAAATTTATTGATCACGTTTTATTTCCAATTCTGGTGTGATTATTATTGCTTAACCTCATCCCACCTTGTTAACTACGTAAGCCTACACTACAAGTACCGGTACACGTAAGTTACTCCATTAATTCATATTTCCATTATTATTGTTGTAAAGGGAAATGAAAATTAATATTTATTGGTTTCATAGTTAATTATCGCTATAATCTTGAATGAGTGAAGCGATTATAGTAAATTTCAGTTCGTTTTGCACAAAAAAATAATATTAACCTATTTCTTGCAGGTATCTTCGAGTTTATGGTGGAATTTAACATACTTCATTAAAAAAATAAATTAACTTTATGCATTTAATATTTCAATAATGGAAGGAAGCTGTTAATTTTTCCAAAAGAATACAACGAAAGTGTAACATATTTTGTCGTCTACTAGGAGAGAGATCTGCGATGATGAGGCGATAGTAGCGATCCTAGTGGTGGGCAACTACCCATGTTTGCATTTCTACTACATATTGAGCTTCGCGACTGTATATAGTAGACTGTGGTACGACTCCGCCAGTCGCCGATACGTATGTTCGCTGTGTCAACCAGTAGAACGTTTATAAGAAAATGCTTTTGATACAGACCTAGAAGCTTGAACAAAGCTGCAGATGAATGAAATTTTCACACTCAAAGAAGCAGTTATTTCTAAAGGATTAAGACACTTAAAAAGTACTTATTGAAGGAAAGCAATTTCCTTTATCAGGGGCCTTGGTTACTGATCAGTATTATAACAATTTACTTCAGAATTGAGCCCTTCTGTCTATACTTCATTCCATAATGTCTAACATGCGATGTAAATATTAGCGGTAGAGGTGGAGAGAAGTATAATTGCTATTCAACCAATGGCAGAGGTTTCATTTCACGCTTGTCTTGAAGTTGGGAAGGAGTAGAACGCTTCAGACCACCAGACTTCAAGATACGCGTGGAATGAGTACTCTGCCATTGGTCCAATAGCAACCATCCTTCTCTCTCTTTCTGCCGGCAATGTTTACCTCCTCTGTCAGACAATATGAAACGAAGTATAGTGTGTGGCGTTGACCTGTTTCAGATAAAACAAACTAAATTCGCAACAAAAGGCGCACACATAGGCCTAATATCTGTGAGAGAAAGGAAGTGTATACTTTTCTTCCAGAAGTTGAATCAAGTTTTTTTTCATTTCATTTATTATATTCCATAGATCTTACATTAGCAAAAAGCTTTAATATGTGGAGCAAGTCAAAATTCTACAAGATTACAATTGCAATTTTTACAATATTTTATAATTTTTACATGTGAATGCAAGGTAATCTATGGAAAATCCTCAGCCTCATATCGCCAAATACCATCTTGCTATCAACAATTTCATCGACGCTAAATAACCTAGTAGTTGATACAGCGTCGTTAAATAACCACCTAAAGAAACTATTTTTATAAGTTTGCAATTTTGCAATTTTCTACAATTTTTTACAATATTTTGGCGAGATGTAGTGAGATGAGGTGAGGCCCGAGTATTCGCAAAAGATTACCTGGCATTTTCCTTATAGTTGGGAAAACCTCGGAAAAATCCTTACTCATCTGTAGCCGTGCTACCGCAAGAACCAACAAAAGTCATTGGAAGATATTCTAAATTGGTGAATATTTGGTACAATGCATTTTAATTATCATTATGGAATGCTGACTGAAAAGGCATGAATGTCCACCTATTGAAAATGAAAATATCAGATAGTGTCTGTGTGTGCTTGTGCTTGTGCGTGCGTGCGTGCGTGTTTTTTTTATTAATCTTGTTTAATCTTGCCTAAGCTTGATCTGATTTACAGTATGTGTAGAATTTCTCAATTTATTTTATGATCTGGAGAAGCTTTTTGTCGTATGTTAACTTCAAATTCCTAAGAAAGATTTGAGGCCAGAGGTAAAGGAAGCGTATCGTAGTGGTGGAACGAAGTGCTGTGCACATGCTGCGCTTCTTAATGTTTTTCTTTTTTCAGAAACTTCGCACACTATTGTTTTCACTGTATATTAAACTTAGAAGATGGAGTAGCAAGCACAGTGCAGCGGATGATGAAATCGCACCACTATGAAAAGAAAAAGTAACCCTGTTATCTAGTGTGGTAAGCGGAAATCATTGCAAAGATGATCAAGTGTTGTAAGGAGGATAAATCTAGGAAATGTTTGCTGGAGACTCTTCATAATGTGGTGAATGAAAGAGAGGATGTATGTATACTGGTAAAAGTATTAGCCCCATGAAGACAATAAAGGAGGTTAAATTGCAAAAACTGAATCTCACAGCCCACGAAAGAGAAACTGAAATAACTCTTAATGTTACGGAATTAACGCAAAATAAAACCACTGTTTCTCTTTGATAATTTAATAAGTAGGCCTAAATATCCTTTTTGAAATCGCTTCATGTAATAACTAATTGAAAAGTCAGGTAAGAATGACAAAACAATTTGGAATTGTTCATCTTTTAAAGGGTAACTGCCACTAGTTCTTAAGATTGCTAGTTCTACTTACAGTGGATGCTCTTAAGTTCGACATTCTTTAGTTCGACTGCTTACGTAGGAGAATTAGACACGCCCCTATACGGGCACTAAGAAATGGGTTTGCCATTTGAATGGGAATTGGGTCTGTGTCTTGTAGTGACACTTTTGTTAAAGGAAAACAGAATATTTTATTGATTAAGACATCCATAATTGCACCATCATGTTTGTTTATAAACAGATGAACATGTTTCCGTGCTTTCCACTGCCTTCTCCATCATAAACCGCAAAAATCGTATATCTACCTCATTTCTATGCTGTGAGTGTGTACATCAATTTGCGACACACTGTATGAATTTGTAGTTTAAAAATAACACGCATGAAACGTTACTCTATAAAAGCTGGTTGTTGGCTTGGTGACATTCTCAACTGTAGACTATATTGCTTTAATTTTAATACCACCTATAATACGACATTTATCAAATTAATGTATAAATTCAAAAATATTGTTTTTGCGTAATTTTGCTATTTTAGATAATTAAACAGACAGTAGAAACAAAAAAAAAAAGACAATTGAGTTTGAAACAGGCACTTATATGTACTGCTATACGTCTTTCATGTAATAAATTTAATGTTAACCTGAATTTAATTTCCATGTTTACGATGAAAAGGAAAGATAGTCATTTTAGGCAATGACCTTTTGTATAAAAATATGACGTCACAAGATAACTGACAAGCACATAAAGTCGAGATATTTATTTTATTGCGACGTAACAAATGCTTCAAATTGGTATGAGTTTCATTTTTCAATCATCAGCTACTTTTTTACTAGGTTGTAAATAGAATAGAGCTGAACGTAACGCCTTCTGAAACGTGCGATACCTTCCTTTGCAGCTGCTTGCTTTAAATTCTGCAATGAAATCTGTGATTTTATATATGTGCTTGTTTGAGCATTAAATTAATAGAAGACTTAAGTTCCCAACATAAATTTCTCATGAAACGTGCTTTTGTCGGCGAGATGGAATATAGCAACGCAGAGCGAGATATAAAACCAGGACTAAACCCCAGCAAATCGTCCGAATGTACGCAATCCTTCCTAATGGAAATTTCAGGAATTGCTGCACAATTTTTGTTTGTGTATATTGGGGGGACGTGGCTCCTAATTTGAGAGCGGCATGCAGCGAGCGTGGGAATTTTCTGCGTTATCCGGAAGACGCTCTAATTACAGGACGCAACTAGGTCAGCGCAATAAAACAGTAGGAATTGAAATGGACTGAAAAATGTCGGTAAGCCTATAGCGGCCTGCATTACAAAGCAATTAAGCTTTGTTCCTCCACGCTAAGTACTTGATTCCTAGTTTGAGGGTACTCTTCCCTTTATATTCTCCTGCCAGTGCCTATGACTTTATGCAGTACTAGAATCCATGGCATTCTTCGTGTAAAGGGATTGAATTCCTGACATAATAAAACTTTCTCATTATATTAAGTAGGGAAATAGGAAAATAATCATAATGCTGCAAAATACGTATATTGATGCCACTAGACTTATAAAAACGCACGTTTTCTGCATGTCTCATACCGAAAGAAGTGATGGTTGTGGTGGTGTTAATGATTTTCATTGTAATAATTTAGTACCCATGGCTTTTGGGTTATCTCCATTGGCCTTCTAGTCTCCCAGTGCAGCTGTTTAAGGTGGTCCACAATAAATCGGAAACAGAAACGACAACGAGATCGAGAACAGAAAAATTGTTAAAATAAATGTATTTAAATGAGAGCATTCACAATATTAACGAAAAGCTTGCCGGAGCCCGGGAATGGGAACTTGAGAGTTGGCCAAGTTTTAACTTTGCCGTCCTCTTTTCCGATCACAGCCAAACAGATTCTTTCTGTTGTCATCACGAAGCTATCTGGTCGTCGTATATTTTGCAGCAAAGAGGCCGTGATATAATTTCTTCTTCGTGTATCGTTTCTAAGGAACTCAGAAATTCAGTGTAATCACTTTCAGTGGTTAGCGGGCCTTTCATCCACTACGTTTTTCCACAATTTGTTTCGTCCATTCTTTTCGTCCACGTTCTTTTGTCCACAACCGATTGGTCCATACAATTTACGTTCATCCATACATTTTGTCAACACCTTTTATGTCCATAACCTTTCGTCCATCTTAGAATGCATCTACAGGCAATGATTGTCACCGAGATGTCGCAATGTTGTTTGGGCTACCATTTGTACCTTTACAAGATGTTTTCAAAATATTTGATTTTGTTGCAGAAAGAGCAACAGAAGAGATTGAAGAAGTTGCAGAATTCGTGCAAAGAATTTATGTGAGAGGGATTCATCGAAGAGGAAGGAGAAGAGTGCGCAATGCAAGATTTCCACCTGAAACATTGAATGTGTACGAAGAAGTCTTGAGTGGAGAACAGAGCACAATAATGCCGTCTAAGGTTGGCATAATTAATTTCAAAAACTCATGTTGTTCATCAACCCTGCATTTGGAGGTTTTTGGAAGTCTTGCTGGATGAACAGGAATCAAATGAGCAGGTGATTACTCAACTGTTGGGAGGACACACGCGAGTCCGTGCAGCGTTAAGTAGGACATATGTCAATAATTATGAACGCATCGGGAAAATGGTTACACGGTATGAAGACTACAAGAACTACTGCCGGCGGGAAACATATCTGAGAGGAATTTCAGGCAGGTTAAAAATTAACCCTGATGAAGTTCAAGAATAAAATGATGACTAATCATGTTTATAATACAAACAATGTGTAGGCCTACATTCAGCAACACATCTAAATTTAAATAAAGTACATTTTCACCAAATTAAATATGTTTCATGTCATCTATTTTATTTGTCATAGTGGACGAAATAGTCAGTGGATGAAAACATAATTGAAAACGCACGTAAATGAACTAAATGTTCAGTGGACAAAACTTAATGGAAGAATCATGATATGTATAAATGTGTCAGTGGACAAAAAGGTGTACAAAACGTAGTGGACCAAAGACCTTATAACGTTTTCAATATATGCTACGTGTAGGCCTATATGTGACCAGACTACCATGTGAATTGAATTCTTAAATATTCTGTGTCAGACATCTTGAAATTGGTTAACCTGTGTTCATGTTGGCTGGCTTGTACTCATTAAAGAACGACGTTGGTCAATTATATATAAATAACATCAGAATGCGTAATGTCGACTTTACATATCCTTATTGATATACATATCGATATACATAGTTGTTTCCGTTCTCTGTTTATTGTGAATAAAAAGTTTTCACGTTCACGTTCTTCGCTTCCTGTTGTTCTGGTTCTCGTTCCCGGTGTGTTGTGGACCAGCCTTCAATGTCCATCGTAGGTCTCAAATCTCTGATTTTCATATTCTTCCAGATGCTCAGCATTCATCGCCTTAACAGATTTCTTGTATAATGTGCATTCCTCTGTTGGAGGGAGGTTTAATTTACACAGATGTACACCAAGGTAATCATATCCAATATTGTAAATTTTGCTATGGCATCACTTCTGGGAAATCAGAGTTCTGTTGTTAATAATCTAGACCAGGATTTGTTTATAGCACTAATTAAATTTCATTTGAGAATATTTTCCTTGATTATCTGGAACCTATTTCATAAAACTTGGCAATTGTAAATATGTCATTTTGACATATCAATGACGACTCTACAAACTGTCAAATTTCTGTTCCATAAAGCATTGCGCCTGTTAGGAAAAATTGTAACAATTTTTACAAATGTCATGATAATTTTTCAGATTCCTGTTTTATAAAAGTTTTACCCTGACAGACAAAATTATACAATTTGTCAAGACTTTTCTGATTTGTTTAATTTTATTAAAGAGAAAAGTGTCAATTCATTTGTAGAATGACATCTCATGCTTCATGCTTTTATGTAATAGGAAGTTAATGTATTGTTACAGCAGTTCGGCTGTATTGCAATTGAAACTATTGGATTCACTGGTGTGGATTTTGAGGGAATTACAGTAATTTAAATAAGTCATGCTCAATACTAGCAGCAGTAGTGAAATTGATTATGATTATCAGGAACCACGCAATCTACATTTTTTAAATAAAGGATAAATCCACAGTAAATTATGTTTTCAGTAATTCTGTATTCCTGTAAAAGTTTCGTATTAGCAAAACAATACCTGAATTTATAATGACCAAAATATGTCTTTGCTTTCTTTAACAAATTTAGAATGAAGACCTGAATTGAGAAATATCTCAAGTCCAAAATTTACCGAATTTGACTTTTTACTTAATATATATTGTGTCTTACATAGGTTACCATTCTGCAACAAAGAATACCCCAAGTCCCTACTCTAAGCTTGTGTTTTTTAATCTTGCAAATATTTATACTCTTATTTTGCAAGTACTCTTATATTGCAACGCTAAATATTTTAGTTCCTCTCCTGATCAACTTACTTTAATGGACTTGGGATATGTATTTGTCAGTTCTGGTCTTAAGTTGTAATTTTATCTTATTCATGATTGATTTTCTTTCAGTCTTTATCAATTTTAACATATTTAAAAATGGCGCGCATTGTAGATTATCCGATTCACTCATCTCAGATTGATTACTTTTATAAAAATATGAAATGAAGAAGAATAAGAAATAATTGAGTAGCTTAATATCAAAGACGGACATCTGACCTCAATCGAAATTTAGATAGCTGTGGTTTTTTACACAATTTTTCATGCTATTTCCAGTTATAGTGAAATCATATGCAAACTCTAACACTATATTCATAAAATAAATTGTGTTAAATAGTACAAAGAACACTGTGAATTAAAAAATTGCCTTTAGATCAAAACTATGGAAACGACAGATGTCCGTCTTTGATATTAAGCTACTCAATTTTCTATCGACCTTACATGTTTACATATACTTTATTTGTCATTGTCGTATTTATGGAACACTGTTTACAATTTACAAATTATATTTGTCAAAGTAGGTGAGAACACTCAGAGAACAAAAGCTACAATATTCTGACATACACTGTGTCCCGTAGAATCACTATCACAAAGAAATATAAATATCTCGTCACTCAGTGAATTTAGAAATATGTTTCTCATCTTTTCGTATGTAGAAACTCTCCAGGTTTGGTAGCAATGAAAATTATGACTCTAATGCCCATGCGCGGGGTAAGACAACACACAGAGTTAAAACGGCGGAATTCACGGTACAGCAGAAAGTGAAATGTTATTGGTTAGCCGAATTGAAATTCCCAATTGCAGTGCAAAGCCGATTTAGTCAGGAAAATGGTGCAAATGCTCCAGAGCGTCATACCATTGTGAAATGGTATAAACAGCTGTTGAAAACAGGCTCTGTGTTAAGGAAGAAGGGAAGCGGCATAAAAGCAGTGTCCGCAGCTAAAGTTGAAGATGTTAGGCAAGCATTTCATCGCAGCCCAAGAAAATCAATTCGACGGGCCAATTCAGAGCTGTGTATTCCGAAGTCGACTGTTCACAACATTGTCCGCAAAAGATTGCGACTTAGAGTATACAAAATCCAACCTGTGCAAATATGCAGCGAAATTATAAATGTAATGGTGTGGAACACATGAAGGGAGATAGAATACCGTCTTGATATTGTTCGGGTCACCAGAGGTGCACATGTGGAAATGTATTGAAACATAAAATCTAAGTCCCGTTATTCTGTCACTATTAGTTTAGGTGATATTCAGGTTTCTTTGTGGTAGTGATTCTACGGAACACACTGTATTTATAGAATTGTCATGATTGTAAGATTTGTCATCTTCATGAAACAGGACTCTGGTGTATCAATGAAATGATGGTATGTTATTATTGGTTTGAGTAATTATGGTACATTTTTGGCTAGTTGGTCAACACTTTCATTTTTACTTATATCTCACAGGGATGGTATCCACTGGAAAACTATTGTCTTGTGCATACTGTTGATGTTACTGACATCGTACTATCAGGGACTGGAATGCTTTATCTGCAGACTTACTAAAGGATTTACAAATAACCAAAAATATATTTAAACATAGGCTTAAGGACTTTACTAATAGACGGTAGTATATTATGCACACTATTTAAAGGGTGTAATTGATGTTTTATTATTTGAAGTGTTGTATCAGTGAAGAAGTATGTTGTGTCAGTGAAGTGTGTTTGTGTCAGTGAAGTTTTATAGTTTCTAGTGGTAGGGCAAAGTATTTGAACACTGAAATGTTTTTGAAGTGTTAGTGAAATCAGGTTAGTATCAGTGAAATGTGCCGTAGTACCAGTGCAGAGAGTGAGTTGACAGCGAAATGAGTGTAATGCTGGAAGGAACTTGTGGATGTATGAACATATCATACTCGTAGGTTTTAGTTCCAACTTAATGTTAAGATACAAATTTGATTTTCTTTAAATATTATTTTAAGTGATCGTGCTTCATTTAATTTAGCATGCTCCTTGTTAATTTTATTATATTATTATTATTATTATTATTATTATTATTATTATTATTAGCATTAATTATTACTGTTATTAATTTATTATTAATTGTCATTATTCAGTGTAATTAGTTACCATTGCCATCGGGCATTTACCCATTTGCAGTGTGAATAAATGCATTACATACGTTTGAATTTCGTCAGTAATTTTTCTCTGTGCATTTCCTTGAGGAAACAGTAGATTTGGAATCACACAATATAGCTACTTTACTGAAACAATCGGATCTAGATGATAGTTGATTAACTGCCAAATAAATTGCTTCAATTTCTTCATCAAAATGTCGACCTGGTTGGCAAGTTGTTATAGCGCTGGCCTTCTATGCCCAAGGTTGCGGGTTCGATCCCGGGCCAGGTCGATGGCATTTAAGTGTGCTTAAATGCGACAGGCTCATGTCAGTAGATTTACTGGCATGTAAAAGAACTCCTGCGGGACAAAATTCCGGCACATCCGGCGACGCTGATATAACCTCTGCAGTTGCGAGCGTCGTTAAATAAAACATAACATTTTTTTCATCAAAATTTGTATAACATTGCCTACTGGTTTGTAAAAACTGAATAATTTGCTATATAATACCTGCAGCTCCTATATTGGGTCTTTCTTGCATGTAGGATTCATCTCCATAATCATGCAGCCATTTTGTCCCAGGACACAGAGTTTCTATCGTTTTTAAGACTGTTGCTTTCAGTTCTGACATAGATGTAGAGTTATTTAATTTCGTCTACAAATAAGTCTTTTGACCATGTAATGATTTTCTTGTAGTTTTTAGCATACGGTGAACATTTTCGTCGACATGTCACTGTGACGCTAGAGAGATAAGTAGTGCTCCTAAGTTCTCTAGACGTCGACACCAGGAGGAGATTATGTGATCAGCATGACGCGTCTGCTTATTTATTCCGCGGAAAAGACACAGTAATAAACTTTATATTACGCTGAGTTATGAAAGGATAAAAAAAAGTCACTTCACCTGGTCTCCAACAACTCGGGCTCTTCAATTTCGAAGTTGGATACACTACTGATAAAACAAACTCCACATAATCCCGGCAATCAGTTCAAACTGCAGATTGAGACAATAAACCAATAATTTTTAGTGCCGTACAAAAACACCGTGAGATTATATAAAGTCATACTTACTTACAAATGACTTTTAAGGAACCCGGAGGTACATTGCCGCCCTCACATAAGCCCGCCATTGGTCCCTATTCTGTGCAAGATTAATCCAGTCTCTACTGTCATATCCCACCTCCCTCAAATCTATTCTTATACTATCCTCCCGCCTACGTCTCGGCCTTCCTAAAGATCTTTTTCCCTCCGGCCTCCCAACTAAGACTATATGCAGGATTCGTCCATACGTGCTACATTCCCTGCCCATCTCAAACCTCTGGTTTTAATGTTCCTAATTATGCCAGGTGAAGAATACAATGTATGCAGTTCTGCGTTGTGTAGCTTTCTCCATTCTCCTGTAACTTCATCCCTTTTAGCCCCAAATATTTTCCTAAGAACCTTATTCTCAAACACACTTAATCTCTGTTCCTCTCTCAAAGTGAGAGACCAAGTTTCACAACCATACAGAACAAATGGTAATATACGTAACAGTTTTATAAATTTTAACTTTCAGATATTTTGACAGCAGACTAGATGACAAAAGCTTCTCAACCGAATAATAACAGACATTTCCCATTTTTATTCTACGTTAAATTTCTTCCCGAGTGTCATTAATATTTGTTACTCTTGCTCCAAAATATTTGAATTTTTCCGTCTCTTCGAAACATAAATCTCCATATAGGCCTAAAGTCATAGCAACGAAATAACTCAGAACTGTGAGTTCGTTAAAGTCAATCATTTTTAAATTGTGGATGGATGGATGGATGGATGTTAAACTGTTACAGTTACAGTTAATTCAATAACATTTACGATTCTGCTCGAAAGATAATATCTAGTGATGAGAATATTCGAATAAAAAATACCAATTAGTCGATTCTTGTAAGTTCTCGAGATTTATCTCGAATCGTGGAGAGTATTCGAATAATTTGCTTAGATGGTAGATGCTGCGAGAAGTGACGACCAGGTAAATCTTTTGGCGAATCCTCGAGCCTCACCTCATCTCATTACATCTCACCAAAATATTGTAAAAAATTGTAAAAAAATTATAGAAAATTGCAAAATTGTAAAATTATAAAAATTGTAAAATATTGTAATAATTGTAATTGTAATCTTGTACAATTTTGACTTGTTCCACATCTTAAAGCTTCATTGCTAATGTAAGATCTAGGGAATATAATAAATGAAATGAAACACCAATTGCTCATCAATCGTATACATTCAGCTAACCTCACCTACAAAATTGTGAGGTAGTTGCGTGCAATAAAGGCTTACTCTAGATCCTCTCTCTCTCTCTCTCTCTCTCTCTCTCTCTCTCTCCGGCTTACCTCTCTTCCCTTTCTTTCTCTCGTCTAATTACGGAACGCAGGAATCAATATCTTTATCTGAAGTTGCAGATAGCTGCAGCATGTAAATAGAATAAAACATATATGAACTCCTGTGCTTGCACTATCGTTATCGCTGTGATGCTGGATGTTGATAAGAGAACCGAGAAGCGAGAACTTGCCGGTGAGCAATCAAATCGTTATTCGAATGACGAAAGTATTCGAGAACTTTTATTCGAATAAATTATTCGATTCTTAATTTTATTTGAGAACAGACTATTCGATTCTGCCCATTCAATAATGATATCTGATATCGACTGTTGTGAAGTACATCTTGCATGGTGAATATGTTGGAAGAAGTACTTAATTTCTTTCTCAAGTAATATGTTTTAATTCTTAATCATTTTATTATCACTGTAATTGCTTGTACAGGGACATCACTTTATTTTTACCAACATTTTTAACATTAACCTGGCACAGGAGTTTGATGTTACTAGTGCAATATGTAAACAAATCATTTTACTAGGTATAGGAGGAGAGAAAAGTAGTGTATCCATTTATGTTGTAGGGAAATACGATATTACGATTTTCAGTTTGATCATCACTTCTACGAAATTTATCAAAATACAGTAGAGTAGTAACTTTTTTTTTTTAAACCCAACTTTTCAGGCGGCTGTGTTCGTTATGTAATGTCTACTTTATTTAGCATATTAATTATTGATGTTAACATACAATATAGAGATGCATTTAAATTGAGGGGGTCATAAGTAAAGGGCTGTAAGTGCACCTAAGTTACTTTTGAGAAAATGGGGTTTAAATATTTAAGCTTTCGTAAAATCGGTGAAATTTTTATTTAAATTTTAATGTGTGATGCAATTAAAATATCCCTTTGCCACTAAAATTTTAGATACTTTTGCTTACACTGGATGCACTTAACTCATGTTATTACAAATGTCACTAGCATTCCTTTGCTTCTAGCCACTTCAATTCAAAATAAGCTAATGTGAATTTTTAAACAAGTTGCTGAAAATGGTTGCCGTTCATTACAATGCAGGCTTCAATTCAGTACGCATATTATTAAAAACATTTTGAAGCATATTCTCTGAAATTGAATTTATCGTTTCTTGAATATAATTTTTGGTACGATATTATTAATATAGGTTCTTTCTTCTATAGAAAACGTAATCATATTTATGAAACACACTATACACTGCAGTGTTTACTTCACTGCTTGAAGACTTCGAATGCAACAGCGGCCGTAAGTTTGTGTGTCTGACGGGAGCAAGGACATTAGTGAAGGGGTGAGAGTGAAGTACATTCAGAAATGCAGGTACAATAAAAATGCAAGTAAAAATAAATTGAAGGCCCTGTATATTATTGTACCAGGTATTGAATATTCCGGACTGGACTTAGAATAATATCATGTGACATTTATCTGGCTTTAGGGATGTAAGACAATTTCTGATTTTGCTACATGATAATAATGATAATAGGCCTAATAATAATAATAATAATAATAATAATAATAATAATAATAATTATTATTATTATTATTATTATTATTATTATTATTATTATTGCTACTGCTGCTACTGCTACTGCTACTACAGCTTTTGGATAAGTTAATATACTTGTATATTCATTGCATGAAGTTTTACTTTGGACTTGACTGAAGTATGTATTGTATATTCTTTACACGTTAGTGGGATATATTAATCTTACCGTAGTGATGACAATTAAATTAACAGTCTGTTAATTTATGAGTTATTTCAGTTTTCCGTATTCATCATAAATTATATAGTTATCATTAGAATCTTACGAGCAAACATTCTCATGGGGACAGATAAAAAAGTTAAATTTTTATCATTCACCATGTTAATAATGTCAAAAGAAGTTCTTATACACATTTTAGCCACTCCACCGCAATTAGGAGGCCGTCTAGAAAGTAATTTTCCCTGGGACCATTTAAAAAAAAGCACAATTTCATGGAAAGATTTATTGGAATCGATACAACAATTGTTGCGCTATTTTTCAACATATTCCCACAAAACTGAGACATTTGCCATACCGTGGGATCAACAGAGAGTTGCACAACACGACACAAGGTTACAAATACTGATCCCATGGTATGACAAATGTCCAAATTCCAGTGATAAATATTAAAAAAAATAGCGCTACAATTGCTATATCTGTTTGAATAAATCCTTCCATGTAATGTGCTTTTTTCTGTAAACGGCCCCGGGTAAACACACTTTCTGGACGGCCTCGTAATTGCGGTGAAGTGACCAAAATTTGTATAAGCACTTGTTCTGACATTATTAACATGGTGGAATAAAAAATAACTTTATCTGCCCCCATGAGAATGTTTGCTTATGAGATGAAATACACAAGCAGAATCCCTAGCTGTTTATCGCACTTCGTATTCAGAACCACCCAGGTGTTAATTTCCGAGCAGCCTTCTAAAGTTTCATAGCCCAGATGATCTCCTGACACAAGCCTTTAAATTATTTTATGGCTAATTTATAATGCAAGTGTTCCAAATGTTTCCATCTACTTCGCTACGTAAACATACTGTAGTAGAATTAATTTTAAACAGATTGCTACAGACGCTCCCTGCCATATCTCCCGCAACTTCATTATGATCACAGAGCCCTCTGTGTTCGTTATGCAAACTATAACGAAGCCATTGACTTGGTTTGTTATACTACACTTCATAAACGCCCCTCGTCTCTCAACTGTTTTACATCGAACTATATAATTAGAGGCTAATGGTGCCAATAAAGCCTGCATTTGTGATTACTTAAATTTAGCTAGAAGGATGTTTTTAAAGGGGTTATTTAGAACGTTGTGGTTCATGAAGATGGTAACACAAGTGGTCTTGTTTCTGAAATATTGTTTAACATAAAATCCCTAAGTCAACCCTTGTCGTTCGAGCTGTAGTGTTTCTAGTCACACATTCAGAAAATCTTTGTTCCATTTTCGGTACGAGAGTGGAGATTTCAGTTTTAACAACTGGATGTAGTATGTGCTTTGCCTTGTGCCTATGCTGTCCTAAATCAGAGACCATGTTTCTTGTTCCCCACATGACAAGGAATTCTCGCTACTTGTAAGTCACATGGTTAAGAAAATCAATAATGCAACGAAATGTATGTATGTATGTATGTATGTATGTATGTATGTATGTATGTATGTATGTATGTGTGTCAGTATGTATGTATGTATGCATGTATGTACAGTTACCCTTAAAAAGAATGAGACGATTCTTGGTCGTCGGAAGTTAAAGTTCTACAGCGCAGTTCACTCGATATCGACGTAACGATACATAACATGACAAATAGTGCAAGAATTGTTACAAGGACAAGGACCAGAATAAGGATCACGAATAACACTGCAATTTAAGGCCAGGATTTCACAACATAGCTCGAGTCACAAAATATCATTGCTTCACTGTACCGAATGGCAAATACCTGCTAAGGGATCTACATTCTGGACTGCTGCTATCACTGTCTTGTCTCGGTAGCTCATATAGTAGCGTGCCGGTTCCATTGTATAACCGAAACGTCTCGTGTTCGATCCCAGGTAAAACTTTTTTTTATTGAGGTGTAATTAATTTGTTCAGAGTTCCTCGACTGTCTAATTTGTCGAAAAATATGGAATAATTTATGCCCAATTTCTGGGTCTTACAAGTGGGCTGAACCTCGTCAAAAAAAAATCTTACTTGGAAGTTAAAAGTATTCTTCCTCAAACAAAAATCATAAGAAACAAAAAGAGGCCTGTTAACTTAACATCTTGTCCACATGCCATCAGCTTCTATTACAGCTCTAAGTCGATCCGGCATGGATGTCACGAGATTGTGGAATAAGTTCTGATCCCTGGCGAGATCTTCCCAGGTGTCAACAACTTGATCCCACAATTCGTCTCCATTTCGAGGGCGTCGGTGGGCATAGGTGGCTATCCTTCTCTTTTTCAATTCCGCCCATAAATTTTCGATGACATTCAAATCAGGTGACTTCGGAGGCCAATTAATGATTTCGATCTCGGGTCTCCTTTGAAACCATCTTTGAATGCTTGCAGCATAGTGCACGGGATGGTTATCCTGCTGGAACAGCAATGTTCCTTCGGGAAAATGTTCTCGGGCGGAGGGAAGGAATATATTTTCCAGAATGTGCTCGTAAGTTCCGGCATTAAACCGGCCATCGATGCGTTCTATAACGCCAGGTCCATCGTAAGACATCCACCCCCAACACGATATGCTAAAGCGCCCCGATCTTTCACGTCGGTGCACATAGCGCTGATCATGTCGGAGACCATCCTCACGATAGACACGGACAGGACCTTCGTAATCACTCGAGATGGTTGTTTCGTCGGAGAAAATTACATTTCTCCAATCGAAATCCACTCGATTGGTAGCGAAGGCAAGACGGTGGACAGCTTGTGCTTCCTCCAATATTTCCATTTGCGCAGCCCTCCGGCTCCTAATACCGCGCTTCCTCAACCTGCTGATCACAGTCTGTGAAGAGCCGGGAAAGTTAGATGCTGCTCTTATTTCGTTAGCAGTCAGAAAGGGGTCCTGTGGAACTGTCTCGAATAAAAGAGCATCCTCTTCCAGTGAAGAAATCCGCGGACGTCCAGGAATAGGGCGATTTTCGACCTCCCCAAAATTTTGGTAACGATGAACCCACCTCTCGGCTGTACTTCCAGGAACACCGACCAAACGGCCAGCAGATCTAGCCCCATATCCAGCCTCAACTAGAGCTATAGCTCGCTGTCTCATGTCACGTCGGTTCGCCATTACGATGAGAAATGAGAGATGACGATAATACTTTAGTGTAGACAATGACTATTTAACATGATATAGAATTATTGAAATAAGAGGCATCTTGCATAGTAAGAGTTAATAAATCAACCCTAAATTAAATATCTAAATAACAGGATATGTCAGGAAGTCCAATTGTTGCGAAACTAATCAAATTAAATCTAATTACATTAAATAAACAAACCCCAAGTTATGACACACATTGCTACAACTAAATTGTAGGTTATTAACATAAGCATTGAATAGGTCCGTGGTTGTGCGTTGGACGACAAAACCAAACATCGAAAGTTCGAATCTTGCCGAGGAATGTAACTTCTTGCTTTTTATAATGTAAACCAGACTTATAACTACAATCATTCATATTTCTTACATTATTTATTAATATTTATAGCCAACATTGAATTTGTAAAGAAAAGACTTCAGAAATCTCATATGGAATTTGTGATCTGTAGTGACATAAACATAGATCATCTCTCGGAACTTTTCCGTAAAAGTAAATTAAATTCACTCCTTGAAATTGGAAACCTTAGTCGTTGGGTCATTTTCCCATAGCATACAAGCTGAAGTAACACAGCCATTGATAAATGTTTTGTACACAGAATTAGACTGAATTCCTATTCGACAGAACCTATAATCAATGGCTTGTCTGACCATGATAAACAAATCCTAAGTGTTTCCAATGTCACTGAACAATTTCAAAATATTAATTTAAAAACTAAGAAAGGATCGTAATTGCTGTATCTAGTGATTATTTACATTTATGTCTACAAAATAAATCTTGGAAAAACATATATGATACTGGTACTACTGATATTAAGAGTAAATATATTGAATTTTTCACTTAATTTCATAATCACTTCAGTGGATGTTCTCCACTCAATGTTATGAAAAAATTCAAAAGTTAAAACATGTAGATAACGCAGGGACTTCAAAATCTCATGTATTAAAAAGAAGAATCTATATGTAATGAATTGCAATGTAATGATCCTCATGTTCTTAAATACTGCAAGAAGTACAGTGTAATTTATCAAAAATTATGAAAGAGGAAATAGAATATATTTGAGTAGAAGAGTACAAAATTCAGATAATGCAATTAAAGCTATTCGGAATATTATTAAATTTAAACTTGTAGATATCCTAAGAAAGAAAATATTTTTTCATTAAAACCAATGATTATAAAGTAGAGGATCCCAAATCTATTGCAAATTCTTTTAACGTATTATAGTATATAATACAGAAATATTATTGACAACTTAAACATTTAAGATTTTGCAAAAGATACTGCAATTGGTTACTTAAAAGATGTATTTAATAATTAGTATTAATATATGTAATTAGTCAATAACTGCAACTGTGCTTTTTCGTTCAATCATAACATGAATAAAATTGAATGCAAACACGTAGATAAAATAGTTAAAATTAACTGCAGGGGTGAGAATGAAATAATCCAAAGCCATACTTTTAACAAAAATTGTTTTGTGCGAGTGTATTTCTTACACATATGGGAAAGCTATTAATAAAATATTGTACTAATTACTCAACAAATGACATAGCCTAAGGACTCTAAACCTTTGTAAAAGTTTGTCTGTTATTATACATTTTTTAAATTTCATTTTAATTGTTAGCTGTTAATATATATGCATTTACATTGTATATATGTGTGTGTATAAATGCATTCATTAGATTAACGTTTATAATATTATAACTTGTAATTTTGTATTGTTTGCGATCATTAACACTTAATCTCAGGACTTTGTAAAACTCTATTTCAACGTTACTTAGCTATTTCAACGTTATTTAGACTAAAAAAAATTGTTGTGTAGACTAAGAATCGAACTCGCACTCTTCTACACAACACGCAGAAGTCTTACCGTCTGAGCTATGGAAACGACATGAAAGCTTTCCTTTCTGTGCGGAGTGTCGATCTAGTCATGAAGGTCCATTGTCGATTTAACTACACGATTTATGTATATATTTATCTTTTATTTACGTAATATTATCATATTTTTTGCAGTTTTTTAATTGAATTTCGGAACAATGCTAGTAACAAACCAAATAGCCTGAATTTAAGTAACTCAATATTCGTTATCTTGTGTATCTGTGCTCTGGTCTCCGATCATGCGCAGTGCTGAGACTTAGGAATATTCAATCGTCTCATCCTTTTCCAGGGAAACTATGTATGTATGTATGTATGTATGTATGTATGTATGTATGTATGTATGTATGTATGTATGTATGTATGTATGTATGTATGTATGTATGTATGTATGTATGTATGTATGTATGTATGTATGTATGTGTTTATTTATTTATTTATTTATTTATTTATTTATTCATTCACACTGCAATCGGTAAATACCCGGTGGCAGTGGTAACTATTTACACCCAATAATGAAAATGAATAATAATACCAATAGCAATTAATGCTAATAATAATAATAATAATAATAATAATAATAATAATAAAAAATAATTAATAGCAATAGTATAATAAAATTAACAAGGAGCATCCTAAATTAAATGAAGCATTATCACTTAAAATAACATTTAAATAAATCTAATTTGTATCTCAACCCTAAGTTGAAACTAAAACCCACGATATGATATGTTCATACATGGACAAGTACCTTTCAGCACTACATTCATTTCGCTGTCAACTCACTCACTGCACTGGTACTACGACACATTTCACTGATACTATCCTGATTTTACTAGCACTTCAAAAACAGTTCACTGTTCAAATACTTTGCTCTACCACTAGAAACTATAAAACTTCACTGACACAAACACACTTCACTGACACAACACTCTTCTTCACTGATACAGCACTTCAAATAACAAAACATCAATTACACCCTTTAAATAGTATGCATAATATACTACCGTCTATTAGTAAAGTCCTTAAATATATTTTAAATTCATTTTTGGTTATTGGTAAAACCTTTAGAAAGTCTGCAGGTAACCTTTGAAAATTTGTTTGAAATAATTTACTAATAGTTATTATATTTCGAATTTTAAATTGCATTTATACTAACTAGAAAATATCTTTAGCATTTATTTTATTCCTCACTGGTAATAGACTCAGTCAAAGTTCGTAGACACTTTTTCCATGAAACTTATCAAAGAAAATACGTGACGCGTCCATAAAGTAAGTTTTCCTGGGGCAGTTTACAGAAAAAAAACACAATTTCATGGAAAGGTTTATTGGAACAAATACAGCAAATGTTGAGCTACTTTTCAACATATTTCCAGCAGGGAATGAAACATTTGTCATATCAGGGGATCAACTTTTGTTTCCCTGTGTGGTAGACGTCTGCCCCCTGGGATTTGAACTAGTGTGTGATAAATGTCTCCACCTCTCTGCCATGTGAAAATGCTGATCGGACAGGAATTTCTTGAGGTGTAAGAAAAGATGGTAATCGCTGGGAGCGACATCGGGGCTATAGGGTGAATGTTGAAAGACTTCTGCCATTTGTTGGCCCGATCTCGCTCCCAGCAATTAGGCCTACTATCTTTTCTTACACTCCAAGATATTTCTGTCCGAGCAGTATTTTCACAGTGACAGAAAAGTGCAGACGGCTGTCATACACTGGCTCCGATCCCAGACGAAAAATTTTTACGACACAATTATACAAAGGTTCATCCCAGGTATGACAGATGTCTCAATTTCAGTGGGGAATATGCTGAAAAATACTTCAACAATTGCTATATCTCTTCCTATAAATCTTTCCATGAAATTGTGTTTTTTTTTGTAAACGGCGCCAGAGAATCATCTTCAATTTCTCCCTTTTCCGAATATCATTGTGACTGGTAAGCGTAAGAAATCTGTGCGAATCTGAATGGGAATATATTTTCTATTATTATTATTATTATTATTATTATTATTATTATTATTATTATTATTAATGCATCTACATCTGATAGACCACTAAACAGAAACTCAGCAGGTCACACCGAATGACGATAGCGGCAAATATGGAAATAGCTAGTGCTATTTACTACACGATAAAGCAATGTACAGAGGATAAATAAATATAAGTAGGTAGGCCCTACATCTTAATCCAAGAAGAAAACATGCATAAATAATGTTGCTTTTGTTTTGCTAATGTTAAAGAAATAGAAGTTGTAAAATATGAACTATAGTGAGGATCGCGTAAGAGCAATTCCTAAAAGACTAATTTGACCGTCTCTTCAGTGTTGCCAACTAATACACGATATCACCAAAGAGAGTAAAGTCACAATGCCATGTACTGAAATAATAATAATGATGAGGAGGATGATAGTAGTAATAATAATAATAATAATAATAATAATAATAATGATAATGATAATGATAATAATAATAATAATAACAGAGATTAAGGATGTTTGAGAATAAGGTTCTCAGGAAAATATTTGGGGGCTAAGAGGGATGAAGTTACAGGAAAATGGAGAAAGTTACACACGCAGAACTGCACGCTTTGTATTCTTCACCTAACATAATTAGGAACATTAAATCCAGACGTTTGAGATGGGCAGGGCATGTAGCACGTATGGTCGAATCCAGAAATGCATATAGCTTGTTAGTTGGGATGCCGGATGGAAAAATACCTTTGGGGAGGCCGAGACGTAGATGGGAAGATAATATTAAAATGGATTTGAGGGAGGTGGGATATGATGATAGAGACTGGATTAATCTTGCTCAGGATAGGGGCCAATGGTTGGCTTATGTGAGGGCGGCAATGAACCTCCGGGTTCCTTAAAAGCCAGTAAGTAAGTAATAATAATAATAATAATAATAATAATAATAATAATAATGATAATGATAATAATAATAATAATAATAATAATAATAATAATGTATTAACAGTAAAAATGTTTTCCTTATTTACCTATTTACCACATCTCATCTTTATGGTGAGAGATGTTTTCTGAATGGTTCAATAATTTGTGAAAGGGTCTATTTTCCTCCTGAACCTCTCGCTTATTATGTTGGTAATTAGATTAGTATGATGTAATATTAAAATGTATTTTTCTCACAACAAGAAATTCATTACTTTGACTAAACAGTTTGCGATTCATGATATCTAATCTAAAAATATACTTTGTTTGGTCACGTGAAATGATTAATAAGAATTCCGGAAACAGAATACTTTGAAATGAATTAGCCTACTTAATAAAACATACTCCTAAGTCGCTACCATGCCATTTCCTCTTTTGGACATTTTAATAAAAACCTGAACACTAAGAAATATATGTCTCTCCATTAGTCACGTGTATGTTTCATACCAAGTAGATCTGTCAGTTATATCTTACTTAATTGCACTTTCCTGAATATAACTGTTGAATTGAAATCACAACGCAGCACAGCTGAATTATGAATTGATATTTATATTAATATCGGTATTACTAATTAATTATATTAATTATGTTGAAATTTCACAAGCTAGTTATTTGTATTTCATACGTTTCCGTTACTGCACACCAGCATTATTGATGCCAACATAACAATTAGGAAATAACTGCCAGTTGTATATGTCAGTACTCGAAATTCGAAACAAAGTTGGTAAAAGAAAATTCAACTTGACTTTATAGAATCATTATCATCCACTAGCATATGTAGTAATGGGGGGGGATGGTTAGGTTTCACCCTTAGGGTAATAAGTAAGCTGATCCAGACTATAACTTTGGTGCAATATTTTAGTTTGCTATAGGAGTAGTAATGTAAAATTTACTTGAAATATAGCTGTCAGAATTACTCTAAGCCACGTAGGGTAAAGTTGTCTAATTTCGTGATACGTTTTTTTTCACTCAATGTCACGGGATTGGGTATCTTGCTAGGAAGTTCACCGATGTCTCAAAAGTAGGCGAAAGATGTCTGACGCTATGGTCGAACAGCAAAGCTTTGACTGACATTCAATTTTAAAAATGTATCACGGGATTAGGGTTATCACGGAAATAGGCAACTGTACCCTATATTCTATCTGAAAAGAGTGAAGCGACAATGCCATTTTAAAAGACATTTACTCCAATTGACTGAGTTTTCTTTAATATCCGTCAAATAACTGACAAACCATAGTAAATCTCAGATATACAATAGTCTGGTAGATACCTGGAATGCACAGGTAAAATATGTCTGTAAGAAAACTTTCTCAATCTTGCATTCACTGAAAAGACTGAAAAATTCCTTCTAAACTGAAACAGATCTTGATACAGACCCTGGTGATGCCTTACTTTGACTATTGCGACGTTTTGTATAGTGACTTTAGTGTTGAATTGTCATTGAGGTTTCGACGTGTTCATAATGTTTGTGTCCGTTTCATTTTTAACAGCCGTCGCTATGATCATGTCTCCGAGTATTCTTACAATTATCTTGGCTCCGTTTACGAGAGAGACGTTCAGTTCATTCACTCTGTTTGCTGTATCAGATTTAAATAATTCCACACCTATTTACCTAGTTCCTCGCTTCACACTTTTAGCATCCCACCACAACCGTGATACACGTTCACAGGATAACCTTTTTCTATCAATTCCATATCATCAAGTATCTCTCTACTCTGCTTCCTTCACAATACACACAACCCGTTCCTGGAATTCCTTGTCACAGGAAATCAGGAGCAGTCGGAATCTAAAATCTTTTACGTATATTCTACTTAGAATTGTTTTTTATTGAACAGAACTAGACTCTTGCGGATGTTTCTAAATAGTATTAAATGACTAAATTATATTTTTTCTCCTCTCTCTTCCTTTTTTTATTATCTTGATATATTACTTAATCGTTTTTATCTGTATGCTATATAGTACGGTTTTGCTATTGAACTTTTTATGTCTTGTAACACACACGTATTCTCATATTAGTATATTAACTGTATACTATATCTTAAGTGAATTAATCATCGAATTACTCGCGCAGTTTATTTCTTATAAATTGTATATATTCCCCTTATGTTATGTAACTGACAATGATTATATGTAATTTTCTACTATATTTTTTATTTTCCTTAGATTATGTAACAGATCTGGACTATTTTTCATTTTATACTATATCTAAGGTATCTTCCTTTGTGTTGTTTTGTAATCTATCACATAATTTTGTATTTCATATATATTATTGAAACCTGGTTGAGTGGAAGACAAGGCCTTATCGCCTTAACTCTGCCAGGCAAAATAAAACTACTACTTCTACTACTACTACTACTACTACTACTACTTACTTACTTACATACTTACTTAATTACTTACTTACTTATTTACTGGCTTTTAAGGAATCCGGAGGTTCATTGCCGCTCTCACATAAGCCCGCCAATGGCCCCTATCCTGAGTAAGATTAATCCAGTCTCTACCATCATAGCCCATCTCCTTCAAATCCATTTTAATATTATCTTCCCATCTATGTCTCGGTCTCCCCAAAGATCTTTTTCTCCTCCGGCCTGCCAACTAACACTGTATGCATTTCTGGATTCGACCATACGTGCTACATGCCCTGTCCATTTCAAACGTCTGGATTTAATGTTCCTATATGTCAGGTGAAGAATACAATGCGTTCAGTTCTGTGTTGTGTAACTTTCTCCATTCTTCTGTAACTTCATCCCACTTAGCCCCTATTATTTTCCTAAGCACCTTATTCTCAAACACCTTTAACCTATGTTCCTCTCTCAAAGTGAGAGTCCAATTTCACAACCATAAAGAACAACCGGTAATATAACTGTTTTATAAATTTTAACTTTCAGATTTTTTGACAGCAGACTGGATAATAAAAGCTTCTCAACCGAATAATAACAGGCATTTCCCATATTTATTCTGTGTTCAATTTCCTCTCGAGTGTCGTTTATATTTATTATTGTTGATCCCAGGTATTTGAATTTTTCCACCTCTTCAAAGGATAAATTTCTAATTTTTATATTTCCATTTCTTACAATATTCTCGTCACGAGACATAATCATATACTTTGTGTTTTCGGGATTTACTTCCAAACCTATCGCTTTGCTTGCTTCAAGGAAAAATTCCCGTATTTTCCCTAATTGTTTGAGGGTTCTTTCCTAACATATTCACGTCATCCGCATAGACAAGCAGCTGATGTAACCCGTTCAATTCCAAACACTCTCTGTTATCCTGAACTTTCCTAATGTCATACTCTAGAGCAAAGTTAAAAAGTAAAGGTGATAGTGCATCTCCTTGCTTTAGCCCGCAGTGAATTGGAAACGCATCTGACAGAAACTGACCTATACGGACTCTGCTGTACGTTTCACTGAGACACATTTTAATTAATCGAACTACTACTACTATTAGTAATAAGCCTACCCTAGGATAAGCCTTGACCTAGCACATACATACGTAGTCATTTTTTCTCAACAACATGAGTTGGGACTCCAGTACTCTGAGACCGGCACGATGCCGTTTCCCCATCAAGGACAACTCGTACTTCATATTGACAAGTTATGAATACCGTTGCTGAAAGAGACAAGTCTGGCATAAATTTGTTAAATAAATCTATCAGTTCGTTAGTGTATTCCTCGGTTTATGGATCTAGGATCCTAAAGATGTGAATTGAATTGGGGGAATCCAATAACCTGCCTTATGTGTTGGAGAAGATTGCTGTGATTATGACCATTGAGCCCGAAGTTTCATAAACGCAGACGTTTGTGGAAGCGGATGAGAATCGATGACAGAGAGAAAACTGTGCATAAATCAGTAATTTAGCTGCATTATTACCCAATCGTGTTTGCAGTGCTATAGCTGCTTTACATTTGAATTGCTAATGCTTTAATTTGCTGGATTCTCTATAGCAGTTTCCCGTTTTTGACAGCTCTTCCGTCGTAGAGGTATGCTTCCGCACTTTTCTCGTTATGAAATACGAGTCTCTCTTAACCGTGTCTCCAGCAAGAGGACATAATATATTCTCTCACTTTTTGTTTAGGACTCCTACATTCTCATGTTTACTACATTAATTCTGCTCCACTTTCAAGAACGTCATTAAAGAAATGCAGTCTTTTCACGCAGTAGCAGAAGTTGCTTTTGATTAAAACATGCGACATCTATAGTTGTTGCTTTCAGTTGTTTCCTTATTAAAAGCTGACGATAAAATATAGCCAAATTAATTTAATAATTTTTCCTTCTTCATTTTTTCCTATTACGGTTTAGATCACAAAGTATTTGTGTCTTCAGGATGTCAGTCAACGTTTGAATTAAAATTTATGTCATAATTTAATTAGATAATCATAGTTCCCATTTCCTATAATTTTGATTGTTATCTAATTCCATTTTTAATTTCACATATGAGGGGTGCTCTGCAATAACAAGGTATGTGTGAGAAGTAGGTTTTTGGCAGTAAGTAAAGGTAACAATGTTTTCATTAACAAAGAAAGGTCTTTGCAAATCGGGCATGAGAAACTAAAACACCTCTACAGCCCTCTATCATTGCTAGCTTAATCTTTCTAGTGATATCGTAATTGAGTGTAGATTAAATTTCAATTTTTTTTTGTTCTGATTACTTGCGTCATCCCTAGATTCCAATTTCTTTTTCCAAAATTTGTTGGCCTATTAAAATTATTTTGTGAATTTACTAGAGGGGGTTTGGAATTTAACGGGTTACATCAGCTTCTTGTCTGTGCGGATGACGTGAATATTTTAGGAGAAAATCCACAAACGATTAGGGAAAACACGGAAATTCTACTTGAAACAAGTAAAGCGATAGGTTGGGATGTAAATACAGAAAAGACAAAGTATATGATTATGTCTTGTGACCAGAATATTGTACGAAATGGAACTATAAAAATTGGAGAATTATCCTTCGAAGCGGTGGAAAAATTCAAATATCTTGGAGCAACAGTATCAATATAAATGGCACTCGGGAGAAAATTAAACGCAGAATAAATATGGGAAATGCCAGTTATTATTGGGTTGAGAAGGTTCTGTCATCTAGTCTGCTGTCAAAAAATCTGAAAGTTAGAATTTATAAAACAGATATATTACCGATTGTTCTGTACGGTTGTGAAACTTGGACTCTCACTTTGAGAAACAGACATTAAAGGTATTTGAGAATAAGGGTCTTAGGAAAATATTTGGGGCTAAGAGGGATGAAGTTACAGGAGAATGGAGAAAGTTACACAACGTAGAACTGCACGCATTGTATTCTTCACCTGACATAATAAAATTAGGAACATTAAATCCAGACGTTTGAGATGGGCAGGGCATGTAGCATGTTTGGGCGAATCCAGAAATGCATATAGAGTGTTAGTTGGGAGGTCGGAGGGAATAAGACATTTGGGGAGGCCGAGTCATAGATGGGAGGATAATATTAAAATGGATTTGAGGGGAGGTGGGATATGATGATAGAGACTGGATTAATCTTGCACAGGATAGGGACCGATGGCGGGCTCATGTGAGAGCAGCAATGAACCCCCGGGTTCCTTAAAAGCCATTTATAAGTAAGTGTAATTAGATAATGCCATGTTTTGTTAACCTTATATGCTATGTTAATATCTGTGATGCATGTTAGAGTGGACAAAATAGCTTGCTTTTAAAATACACGTATTAATTATCAATATATTATATTGTCCTTTTGCATGTAGAGTAGGTCATAATCTGCTCCATCAACACGTAAAACTATCCTTTTTTTTAATTTTACAGCCAAACCTAAGGTACCCAAAGCGAAAATATGAGTCATATACTTTACTGTATAATTCTGACTTTCTGACTACGTGTAAAAAATAACTCATGCACAGAGTTAATTCAAAAGAAAGTTATTAGAATACTGACAGCTTCAAAAAGTAGAACACACTGTAGACTTCTGTTCATACAGACAGGTATTCAGACCGTCATAAATCTGTACATATATATGATGTTCTAGTGTTTATGAAAGAACATTTGCAAGATTTTAATATGAGAAGTGAGGTACACAACCATACAACGAGGAATAGGCAATTATTAGATTATCCACTTTGTAGACTTAGTGTGACAAAAAATACTATAAATTGATTGGAATCAAATTATTTAATAAGTTCCCTATAAACATTCAACTTCTTGCTGTTGAAAGTTATAAAACAAAATTGTACAGTTGGTTAATTAAAAACCCACTTTACTCAATAAATGAGTTCTTTGAAATTGACATACATTTTTAAACAATGCAGTTTTAAATGTTATGGTTGTTGTTTCTTAATTTTTTTTAATAATCACATTTTAAATGAAACCTAGTGGTAAATCAATTTATATTTAAATTTCAATGTATTAATGAACAGAGCAAATTGCACTACCTTATGTTGCATTTTTAAAGTTTATTATTAACTCTGTTTGTAGTATTCTTAATTAGTTATTAAACATATGACAATTAGTACTTGATACTGTCTTTTATCTGTAAAGATAGTACTTTTAACGTTATATTATTTAATTTGATAAATATCTACATTGTTTTTACAATTAAATTTTTATTTTGTATATCTATGAAATGTATTGCAGTAAGATTGTAACATTTGACAATGTCTATAGTGAAGTTTTTCATTCAATGACAATAAAGATATTATTATTATTATTATTATTATTATTATTATTATTATTATTATTATTATTATTATTATTATTATTAGTTCATAACAATACTAAGCCCATAGGTCTATAAGCTTATTCTACATTTAACGCTTTGCCCATCCTGAGCTCGATCCGAGAACCTCCACTGTGTAGTACTACATCCCTGAATTTGAAAAATGTGAAACATTTTATAGAGCAAGAGAATAAAAAAAAATAGATGCAGCATACAAATTTACCACAGGAAGGTAAATTCTTGTTTGGCTTGGGAATCTGCATTCGTGCGGCTTGCTGTGTGTATAAAAATTGCCAGCTGAGCGTCATAACACTGCACATACGGCTCCATGGTTACGTAAATTCACTGAAGCAGCATTTGAAGAACGGGTTACGTGGTGCTCCCTGTCGTTAATTCAATGAGATACTGTAGTGTTGCCAGTAACCACAGAAAGTACATAACGACATGGAGTCTGGCCGCAACATGGACTGCACAGTCAGTTGTTACGTCACTCAGTGGCGGTACCCTCATTTGTAACAGTGCCACAGCTTACATTTAAAATAAATACGAAGAGGATCTGTTCCGCTTATTCACAGCATCCTTACTTTTCTGTAGTTCAAGACTAACCTCTAAATTCCTAGAAACGTCGCAATTTTTGTGTGATGGCTTATTACTATCAGGAGAACGCAGTACCGTATATTAGTTTACAAATTTGAGAAGTGGTGGTAATTTAACGGTAGCATTATTAGTGACAAAACAGGAACAATAGTAACTTAATAGCAAGAGCAGTAACAGTTGTTCTTGATAATTGGAATTAAATAAGCAAATTTAACATTGGCAGTATAGGGTAGTTAATGTCCCTGTACCTTAAAAAGAAGTCACGTGTCCAATATCGTAGAGAATTTCAGGAACGACTTCCTAGGTTAATCCACCTAATAGGAGAATAAATCATAAGATAGTGAACAGATTCAAAACTACGGATCAGTATTGGACTAGAAATCAAATCGAAGACGTCACAAAATAACATACCAGAAGAAATAGCCAGCATTTCGGAAATACAGTAGAGCATCCATTATCCGAAACAATTGGGGACGGGTGATGTTCTGATAACTGATTTTTCGGATAACCGATCATTTACGAAAACAAATTGTACTGTGGCCATTAAAGTAGGCCAACAGTTTATCGCAAACAGCGCTAGCGGAACTTCCATATGGCGCGCGCCAAATTTGTATTTGCCGACTGGAACGCTTTCGGTTAACCGATGTTTCGGTGATCGGTATTCGGATAATCGATGCTCTATTGTAGAGCTGTTTAGACGCTATAACGCTTGGCTCGCTGCAAATGGGGAACCACTTTCAATATCGTCTTTTTGCTATTTCAAATTGTAAAAACTGGCCATTCTACTGTTTATCTCGCTTGTTCTTGACTCACAACCGACCGCTCTGCGGATCTATTTATTTTATGGGCAGCTGCGCTGCTCCATGTCGCATATATTTTGCTTTCGTGAACGGGCCCTAGAAAAATAAATGCACTGTATTTACATTACTGAGTTTGTTTGTTGTCACAAAAATAATGCAAAAAAAATATAATTGACTAAAATATTAACATTAACTTTTATTTTATATAGCTTTAAGCAATTTTCGCTAAACTGGAGGATTTGGTACGGTAGCTTTGAACCATGCCGTTACAGTTACGACCAAATTGAGCTAAATACAATTTCGCCAACATAAGAATATGGCGGTGATCTGTGTCGTCGTTAGAAGGAGAAATTTGTTTTTTTTCTCTCTCTACCTGCTTCGTTCTGAACATTACTGAGAGATAGCGCTACTGTTAGCGACAAGATGTATTTGCGTAAATATTGCGAGTAGATTACGTGGCTTAGGTGAGAGTCTCACGACAGGAACAGTTTTGCTTTGTCGCATGCGCGGACGTTTTCATGCAGTAGCAGCGTGACCCTTACTTGAATTTATTTTCTTGTGTACATTCCAGATCAAATCAAGGAAATCCCTTCTTGCTCCGGTTACACATCTTACTTATTATACGAAGGTTAGGTTTGGTTAGTTTAGGTTTTTATTAACCAAGTCCGCGCATGCGCAGACAGCCAAGATGATCCTTTCGGTCATGGCCCTTATGGCAGTTTTTGTTTCGTAATATTTTTAACAATAAATATGACGAAAGCGGTGAATAATTTCATGGCCGCTGAAAGTTTTCTTCGTAAAAGTCGAGATATTTTCTCTAGACAACAAATAAAACAGCAACGCGGTCATAATTACTTTCCTTCATTTGAATGATATTCCCTGAAACACACCTTTTCCCCTCTTTATTTCGTTGTGATAACTTACTTTAAAATCTTACTACATCTGCATTTTCTTTTGGTGCATTCAAAACACCGCAATTGTACTGCATAAACCTTGCACTTGACTAATGGAGTGAATTATTTAAGAATATAGTCGCGAATTTTACTACCGTCATTTCGATTGTCTTTTGTTTGAAACGGCTCAGTACTGCCCGGTGACTAGTGGCCAGCGAGCTACGTCGACTACCGATGTTGGTCTACCGTGCGTATTATACAGTTATTCCCCAATTTTTTGACAAGTATTTGAATTCACGTTTTTAATAGAAAGTTAATGTCGTTCAGTACTTCTGAGGAAATTAGAATTTAAGTTCTGTAGTACAAATATTTGGAAAGTCTTGTTTTTTCCTTATCTACTGTAATATACATTGTTCTATGTTAATATTTACTTGTTTCCAATTAATTAGGATTCTTAAAGAAAACAATAAATATAAAAATGAAGAAAGGGACATAGCATTCGAAATAGTTTAAAATGTTTACTCTTTAAGCACATAAAATAAAGTGAAAGGTATCTACTCACGCCGTGCGGCGTGTGGGGCATGGAGTTACAGCATGTTTTCTTGAATTTGCGCATAAGATGGAGGTGATGTGGCCGGCATCACGTTCCGGCCGACTTCATGTTCCGAAAGAATTGGTGCTCAATTTGATAGGAGGCTGAGTGTACCTCGAAGCCGTTCTGAAAGCTATAGTGACGAAAAATGTCCGCTGTCACCCTCGAGCGAACCCGGGACCTTCCAGTCCATAGTCTGTTGCTCTATCAATAAGCTACTATGACTTCTGTTGAGTGATATAAAAACACAAATATTAAATTACTCTATTATGTGCTAATATGAAGTTCAAAATCTCAAGTACAATTTATTGTCATGATTTTGATGTAAAAAAAAAGAAAAAAAAAAAAAGCAATGTGCTAGGTAGATATAAGAGACGTAGGCCTGGATTTGTTTTTTTTTTGAGATTATATAAATTTATAAGTGTAAATAAAATAAATCCGAGATTAAAAATCATGACTAGAGCTGGGGACGGAGCGAGTAGAACTGTTGAGTAACTTGGTTCTAGCGGTTTAATGTGCTTGCAACGGAGCATCGGAGTTACTCGGTTAACCGTAGCCGTTACCGGTCAGTTCAAACAGAGTTCACATGTTTCACTTAGGTCTGCAGACAACGACGTAGGTACTATTGTAGTATTTAAATATTTTCTGCTGCAGGACAAATTTTATTTCCGAGAGGAGATCAACCTAATCCCCAAGGCGGGCTGAAACCCTAATATTTTTGAAGTGTAAATAAATATAAATCAGAGTTTAAAAATCATGACTAGAGCTGGGGACGGAGCGAGTAGAACTGTTGAGTAACTTGGTTCTAGCGGTTTAATGTGCTTGCAACGGAGCATCGGAGTTACTCGGTTAACCGTAGCCGTTACCGGTCAGTTCAAACAGAGTTCACGTGTTTCACTTAGGTCTGCAGACAACGACGTAGGTACTATTGTAGTATTTAAATATTTTCTGCTGCAGGACAAATTTTATTTCCGAGAGGAGATCAACCTAAACCCCAAGGCGGGCTGAAACCCTAATATTTTTTAAGATGATTTCATCCTATAATAGCTATATGGACTGTCAAGTAAACATAGTGAACACTGACAGTCTGTGCATATTACTGTATATAATAATAATAATAATAATAATAATAATAATAATAATAATAATAATGTTGCTTATTCCACTAATGTGGAGCGACTTAAAGATGAGACTGTATTACTCCCAGTAAATAGAAAATTGGCTCAAGTCAAACTTGGGCGTCTTGTGACACGTTATGGCCCGTATGCACAGTCGAGTTTGAGACCGGTCTTGAGATTGTCTCGAGACAGCGACACAGAATTCGTATGCATAGTCTAATTTCCAAGACGCGCTTGAGATTTTCTCAGGATTTCGTTGAGACTGGGCCAAGACTGCCAATGACCGGTCTTGGGACGATCTCAGGAAACTGTGAGGACAAAAATGGCGGCTATTTTACAGCTGACGACGATTCCGTCGAGTTTCTGAGGATTGAAAATTAAGATACCATTGAACATAAACCACGGTTGTCAAGAAAATATTTGATAAACAATGAAAATTCGTTAGATTTTTACTGTGATGAGCAGTTTTAAAAACGTCACAGATTCACAACTGTCGTAAATGGTATTTATGTTACTGGTGCTATTGCTGACTGAAGAATCAAGGACAGGTCGTGATCTTCCTATTGCAAGAATTCTGCAACTCTTGACTGTCCCAGGATTTTAAGCAACAGAAAACTTTCAAGTGAGTATAAGTTGAAACTGATCATAATTACGCAAAGCACGAAACATTATCCCAGTGTGTTTTTTGTTATACCCTAATAACCAAATTAGTTTCTCAGAATTTGGTTAGGCCTATATTTTAATATTATTAGTACGAAATCAGCTGTGTTCTTAAATAATATCTTAAGTAAACGATTTTATGTAATAGTAGACTTTTAAATTAGTATAACTGACATCTTATCATATTATTAGGCAAGTCAAGAAACTTTATCCCAGTGTGTTGTTAGGTTATAACAAACAAATTAGCTTGTTACAAATTGGGTATGTATGATTGGTACCAAAGCAGCTAGATGATCTTAAATAATATCTTGCCTTATGTTCTAACACAAATCAACAGGATTGTGGTGCTTAATAATAATTTACATTACTGGTAACTACATTAGTTTATAATTCTTTACTATAGCGTTACCTCGTTACGATACAAATGTATTTACTCCTTAGGTTTAGAAATTTCCTATAATATACCATACAGCAATAACAGTGCATACTGTAGTTCCAATGAAAAATAGTCTTCATGTGAGAGTTGTCTTATTGTTTATTAAATTGATTTCATTAATATTTTAATAGGGGATGAGTGGCATAAATGGGACACATTGATTACTTCATTATTAAAGTTTGTGATTACAAATGGTGATATTTTTCCAGAACAACCACATCAAAGGAGACACAATTTTCTTTTGCTCCACTGACTTCTATGAGATGTAGGCTATATAGTGATATAAACACATGGTATTAGTTTGCAGCCAGAAATATTTTCATTATAAAAATCGTTTCATACTTACTTGCACCTGTATATTTCAAAGCACTGTTGTGGCTCCCCCTACTTATTACTAATTTATTACTAACATAACATGTGATTCAGGAAGAATTACTACGAAAATGATATATAAAGTTCAGAATACATACATTTCTTAATGCAGCTGATACGTATTTGCACATAGGCTAACCAAAAACCCCATAAATTAACTACGCCCTTGCTGCTATTTAGGCCTACAACCATTATCATTATTGTATTTGACATTAATGTGTCACTAATGGTGAGAAAAAAATCTATTAACATTCTCCAAACTTGTGGGTATCTTTTGCACAATAGGCCTTCATATATTATAGGCCTCTCTCTCTCTCTCTTTATATATAAAATTTAAAAAGCTGATAACGTAATGTTTAAAATTGCTTATATTGAATTTCTGTGTTAAATACAGACCAAATAAAATAAAATATACCATTCATGGCACTCCTCCCAGTTCTGTATCTAGCTCCTCAAACATTTTTCAAGTTGTTTTCAAAACGTGTCAACTTTTTCAGATTGTTCTAAGAGACTTAAGGAAAATCCATCAAGGCACAAACTGTTATCTGTCAGAAACTTGAGAAAGACAAAGTTAAAGGTACGGTATTCTACTTGGTGAAAATGTGTACCTTTTCACCCCCGTGTTGGACAATGATTTGGGGACTGCAGCTGAAAGAAGGTAAATGAAATTGATTCTTATTGGTCAGAACTCTTTTGGAAATAATGCATATTAATATTTAATACTAGTCCTCTTATTATTCCTATCTGGAAAAAAAGTACTGACAAGTATTTTCCGAATAAAGCATTTATATTTTATCTTATGTATTTTTTTATTTCTTAATTTCAGATACGACATGGCCCATAAATCAACTCGGAATTTAGTAGAGACGGTTAATGGCATCCGGTAATAGAGGTTCCAGTGTCTTCGATGAAAAAAACTGACCACAATGAGAACAACGCAAGAAGTGATAGCTTGTGTCATTCTGCACATTACTGGCATTTTAAAGCAGGACCTATTTGAAGCTGCAGAAGAACACCCCAACATGGTTCCTGTGCCCAATGCTTCTCATCTGAATGCTATTTCCGTCATAGGCGCTGACTTTTCTGGTGTTTTGCTTTGTATCATGAATACTCCCAAAATTTCAATACTGGTGGTGCTTAGTTATATGCTATGTAGGCCTGTCTTGAAATTTCCAGCCTCTTCTCTAGTTACCCAAATCCTATGGCTTTAGTACTATGATACACTGGCGCTTGTACTAAGGTCACACTTCTGTGGTATATATTTATTATTATACTTTCTGCAATCAGTGATTGTCATAATACAAAGTTTACTAAATAATATTGCTTTAATATACAACGTTTTTTTTCTGGAAGGTTTTGAAAAAAAAGTTCAAGAGAAAGCTAAGAAAATTCCTTAGAATGAGACCTTTTGGTCCATTAAGATTTTGTTACAGGATGATTATTAAACCATGTAAAGCTGTAAGTGTAATGCATTATATGAATACGTTGTCCAGTCTTAAATATTTACAGAACTTGGTGAAGAATCTCGCAATGGTGTCTCGTGCCCCAACGATCAGGCCAACAACCTTTATGTTGTCTAAATTTTTCACCAACTTGTAGTAAGGAATGGTTGGGTTGCAGATGGAACACTTTTCCTTGTGTACATCGAAGGGTTGTTTGCGGTATCTTATTATATTATTCAGAATTGGTATTTAACATAAAATGTATCTTTCAGCTTTTTTTTCTTACTTACTTACTGGCTTTTAAGGAACCCGGAGGTTCATTACCGCCCTCACATAAGCTCGCCATTGGTCCCTATCCTGAGCAAGATTAATCTAATCTCTATCATCATATCCCACTTCCCTCAAATCCATTTTAATATTATCTTCCCATCTACGTCTCGGCCTCCCCAAAGGTCTCTTTTCCCTCAGGCCTCCCAACTAACACTCTATATGCATTTCTGGATTCGCCCATATGTGCTATATGCCCTGCCCAGCTTTTTTTTTTTTTTTTTTTGTAATGCCATCAAATTGTCTTTCGACATTTCTGGGCATCTCTCCTGGCAATGGCTTATGTGTAATCCACTTCTGAGGTTGGGGTACCTGGAAGATAGAGTTATTACCCCGATATGATAGGATGATCATGATTATATGGTGCCAGAGAAGTCTAAAATCTAAACTTAATCTAAATTCCAAATCATGGACGAACACGGTCCCTTTAAGGGAAATTTTCTGTTTTCTAGCCAGAAATTGAACCCGAGACTACTGAATTGTAGCTACAAGCTCTGACCACTAGCTGATCGTGAGGCTGGCCATATCTTTTAACTTGATTGTGAAACTGGGAGAGCAACCCAGTATAAATTTTACATGTCGGCACCTATGGTATGAGTAGGCAAGGCATACTTAATTGATTTTTTCTTTTACAGAGTAGAGAAACAATTTTTTAATTACCTCCTTTTTTTCAAAATATGTGTATTTAAACGTCACTTGTTACATCTCATGGTCATATGTTTGTTGCGCATTTTTTGTAATGTTCATTATTATTTTTCACAGTTTTCATCTTAATTAAAAAAAGCACTAAAGATATTTGCCTGAAATTTTGCATGCTAGTGTGTTCTATTCATATCTACAACATACTCTAGAATCTTTCTTTTTTTACTAGTAATTCAGTCTTTAAAAATAATATTTGGTGCAAAAATGTAGAAAAATTTATATCAAAGGTAACTTGTGAGGTCCACTTTACATGGATGTAACTGATGACAAGAAATGGATCATCATATACAAAGGTAACAAATGAAGTGCAGTGAATACACAGTAAGCACAAAACATTTTGTTGAAGTTTCATTTATTGTTGAGTTATAAAAATTTGAATTTCACAAAATTTCTGCTAATGTAATGTGTACATCTGCCATTAACAGGATAAAAATTTAGAGTGATTTATCGGCCCAAATTACTTAATACTTCCTTACATATAAATTTTAAGAAACTTAACATTTCTTTTTCTTAAAATCATTCAGAGTTATTAATATTCTCAGACTGAAGCCAAAAAGAAAATGTCCTAGCTACATAGTAAGAATAATTTCACAAAAGTGAAGTATTCTTTGTGTTCTTTAGCATTTGTGAAAGTGTTCATGATTGTAAAACTCTAGTGGATGATCACTGTAACTTTGTAGCAGCTGATTTTATGTTTTATGTCACTTTATTGTCAATGAAATCAGCAAACTCTTAACTTTGTACATTTGCATGAAAATTGTTAAATTGAGATAGGGATAAACATAAAATATTAATAAACAACACACAGACGTAATAATTCCCCTGTCCTAAATGAAAGAAAAGAAAAGAGAAAATATGCAATACATATTGTTATTTATAGGCCCTTCTTGCAAGAGAATGCAGTCATATTTTTTTTTTTTATTTTACTGTATATATCTTTGCAAAACCTCTTACATAGACGAATATATATATAATGAAGATCAGGCAATTTATGATAAGTCTAACATAAAAGTATATTCAGGAAAATACATCATCTCTTCCCAATTAGAGGTGATAGATTCTTACATTGTGATAGAAATTTTCCTATTATCATATAATTCCTCCGAAGTATAACCGAATTTGCATAGTTCATCAACTCACTGAACTGATAATTCAAAATTGTGGAAGTTAGTCCAACAAATGCACTATATTCAAAACTGTCACTGAAGAAAGAAAAAAGTCAATGACTTAAAAAAAATGTTCCCATACATTGAAGAAAATTAAACACACATCGTACCTTGGAAAGAAGAGGGTTGCAATTGCAAGCATTTCATGAATTGAGATAACACTGCTGCCTAATAGAGAAAACCTTTCTGTATCTGTTTCTGTATGGCCACAAGCAGTAGGTTAAAATTTGGAGGCAGGGCGTAATTGTGTCTGTACAGTACCACTGTAAATCAAATGGACCTATTACACATTAAACTTCAAATATCTCATTACTATATTTTTGAACTTGTCGACTTCTTCTTTGCAAGGTGCGATTATGAAGATTTCATAATTTGACAATCAGAGGTTTTTGAACTAATGATCATACATTTATAAGACATTGTCATAACATTTTTTTGTAAGAGTTCACTAAATTAATGTTGATAATTTTGTGAAATAAAATTAAATGTTGTTTTACAAATTTGTTTTTTTATACCTTACAATTTTTCTCAATATGCAATTTTAAGAAAACATATTTTTCTTGAAAACCCATTTTTTGTTAAAAGGGCGGAAAGTAAACAAAAGCCTTATTGCTATTATTATCTTAATTAGTGGAAGAGTTTAGAAACACTTTCAATAGAAGATCTGATGCTGAAATTAGTTTTTATGACGGTAAAGAAAGTTCTAAATTTCAGAATTGCTGGAAAAGTCTTTTGTCTTCACTGTAAAACTGTCATTAGACTTCCGCTCTTTTAACAAATGGTGATTATTCATTACATACACCTTTGTGTTGTGTGATGGAATTGAAAAGTTGAACATGGATCACATTAAAGATGCACAGCATTGCTGCAGGATCATTACAAAAAATAATACCAGTACTGGAGTGCAAAGCAGCGAATGACTTCATTGTCAAGTGTCTAGGCAATGGAACAACAACATTTTTTTATGTGATGATCAGAACAAATTAAAATATACAAATGCTATAATATATCAAGTAAACCCCAGAATGAACATAAACTTTAATTTTTTAATAAAATGAAAATAGAAAACCTAAATAAATGTTACTGTATTTCTAATTTTTTCCCAAAAGTGACATTTTACTTCTGTGTATTTCTTCTTTTCTCCTCTCCTCTGCTTCGAAAGCCTGTTGTTTTCTAGTTTCTTCTCTTTCAAAAGATATTATCCTACGTTCTTCTGCTTTCCTTTCATTTTCTAGTCGTTCTTTAGCCAAATCTATTGTGTATTTAATTTCCTCCTTTCTGAGGCTGTGCAGTTCTTCGTCATAATTAATCTGGCATTGAAGTCTATTTAACCTTGATTTCAGCTCTGTTTCGATCACAGTTTTTCTGGGTAGAGGACGAGGGGAGAATTTTTGCTTGTTTCTGCAGGATGTTGTTGCAGGCACTTCACTTGAATCATCTAGGTTGCCTGTCATGTCTGCTTCATGTTGCTGTGGTAGGTCTTCTGGATTTGCTTCGACAACACTCACGGCTGTAAATAATAATAATAATAATAATAATAATAATAATAATAATAATAACAACAACAACTGAATGTTTGCTATCATTATGCATTAAACATTAGTGAACTGAAACTGAAAAATATTGAACATGACTGGTTGAAGTAACTGTATTACTTTGCCTTTGTAAGCAGAAAGAGAAATGAAGCAACTCAATGCATTTTATATTGTAAAGAGAAATTAATTGTTTCCTTTCCATGTCACAGATTTGATTTCAAAAGTTTTAAATTTAAAAGAATTCATCTTGTCTATTGTATATTATGCTGTTTAAGGCTCTTAATTAATTCACTGTCCACAGTAGATTAGAATACGAATCGATTGAAAAAAAAACAGAGGAACTAATTCATGTTAATACAAGAATGTTATATATTACCTTCAGTTGAAAGCTGTGAATTGTTGACTTGCAATGCATCATTGTCAAAAAGAAAGCCAACATTATGGCTCAAATGAGGCACTACAAGGTCTAGTTCTGGGAATTCTGTGGTGTTGTCTGGTGGTGGACCACCACCTGTCTTCAGTCTTTCCCTTGTTTCATGGGCCAATTCTTTCTTTCTCTTCGATTTAATATTTACCCAGCATTTTTTCAGTTGCTGAACAGTACGCTGAAAATTGAAACGTTGAAGAAATACAAATACATAGATACTGGTAATCAATAATACCAATATTGTAACATATTATACTGATTAGTAAACTGTGTTACTAGTTAACTATAATTATGAAATGAATGGGGAAAGGAACTGCCTATCCTATTCCATTATTTTCCGTCTTAGTCGCCTCATGAGTGGTGCCTTAATGAGGTTCTAACCAGCCTTCGGACTGCTAACTAAAATACATACATACATACATTACTGTACTGTGATAACACATCATAAATACATATTAGAATCCACAGAGTTTACAGCATGTTAAGAATTAATGCTTTTGTCATTACATTTTAGCCATTTTTTTAAATAATTCTTCTCCATAAAAAAAACTGTTGGGTCTTCCATTAATTTAATTTACTTGCATTTTGACGAGGCAGAGCTTGCTCCCTTTCCTAATTATTTTGTACATGTCTACTCCCCCCACTACCATATTCTAATGCAATGTTAAATTGGGTATGATGTTAGTGTAGATTAGATTTGTGATTATTAATAGTAATATTTTAATTATGTTGACCCATTTTTGATATTGTAATCTGTTCTCGTTATTTTAGAAGCACAAAGGACATAGTTCTATGGTATAATATATTCAGAAACTGCCCATGATATCATTTTATAAAAGAAACTGTATTGGTACCATTATTTCATTATCCTTTAAGGAAGCAAAGTAATGAACTTATTATTTGCAAAAAAAAAAAAAAACTTACACTGTTATAAAAAGAAAACATGTAGGCCTACTAGTGCATTCCTGAAGAAGAAATACCCGTACTCAGGGAAGCTATCTGAACACACTTAACAAGATGCAATGCGAGTTTAAAACGTAGGGTAAAATTAACTTTGAAATAACACAGATTGTAAAAATTAAAATTAAATTATACAGATACATAATTTCACAATGAATAGCCTAAATATATATTTTTTAAAAATAATATTCCAAATGGTACTTTTTGCTTAACATTAAAAAACTTGGATATATAAAAAAATATTTTGTTTTACAGCCTTGAACTAAAGTAGGTTTCGTTTTAATACAAATTAACACACCAGTGGTCTTATATTTCCCCCATCCATAAATTTCATACTGGGGAACAAATTGAAATATAGCTACATAAATATCGTACATAAATTATACGTACGATTAACTGGTAAATTTGACCATAGTCTAAAAAAGAAATAAATTTACAGAATCTAGAACAGATGATATGTTTATTCCAACCAATATTTAATATTTTACCAAATCTGAATAGACAAATTGCAATGAAGCTCGTTATTAAGTTGATATTATTGAAATTCGATAATAAATAAATATGTAAGAACAAAACTAAACGAAATTTAACTTACCTTCGTAACATTTGCTTCTTCGTTGTATGCATTGCATACGTCCTCCCAGGTTTTTTTCTTTTTGGACAAAGAAATTATGTCTGTCCTTTTGTCTTCCAATATTTTATGTTTACCCACTAAATCAATTAATAACAATTTCTCCTCTGCTGTATACAATTTGTGTTCAGCCGCCATTTTTGATGTTTACAATCGCACACAATGCTAATTTGCGGAAACTGATCACGTGATCAGCAATGACGACATAAATGTATGAAAACATTCTGCTTCAAAGCGAATATTCTCAGCACGGTCTCAGGATTGTCTCAAGACCAAGACAGGACGGAGAAGGCGACTGTGCGTACGAAAACTGAGACCGGTCTTGACCTGTTCTTGGTCTTGGGACAGTCTTGAGACTAGCTTGGCATTGACTGTGCATATGGGTCTATGAGATTTCATGAATTAGGGAAAATGGAAAATTAATGATAAAGTTTACGATCTAGAAAACTGTGAAAAAAATTGTGTCAAACCAGAGTTTTGGACTGAAATCGAGCAAAGTCAAGTCAATCAAGGTGTATTATTATTATTATTATTATTATTATTATTATTATTATTATTATTATTATTATTATTATTATATTTGATTAATATTGAAATACGTTAAAAAAGGAAGTGCATTACATTTTCTAGTTGTGTTTATTGGATTTATGTTACCTCCTCAGTCATAATTTTATTTGTATTTATTTCTGTGATTTATGTTACCTAATTATTTTAATTGATCAATAATATTACTCTTCACCAAAGACAACATGGTTGTATGGAAGGCTAGCCATGTTATAAAATAAATACACATTATGTTCTTCAGTTCAAGGTTCCACGTTTTATTGATTATTTCATCCACTTTCCGTAATTGTAAATAATTCTATGTTGTTTTTAAGTGCTTTAGGCAGCGCTTCATGGAGCCCGTTTCTTTCTATCTTCTTTTTTACTTAGCTGCAACGTGTAACGTTTACCTCGCATACTAATTTATTAGCTGTTAGTATTATAAATTATTTTATCAATTTTATTTCGTCTGCCATATATAACAACACTGGAGGTTAAATAGGCCGTTCATATAAAATACCTCCGCAAATAGCTGTGATCACACAAATAAAATTTGCAACCGCCATTTTGCAATGAATGGCAGCACTTTTTTCTTGTCAATTGGTAAAGCGAAAGCGCTTTACTACAACGCTTATGAAACACGTTTGGTTTCACTTTCAAAGTATGCACTAAAATCCGCTTAATCTATCCAAATTTTAAATCCGCCGCCACAAATTTGTACTCGGAGCAACCGAGTAATGACGTCACAGTACCGAACCGCTCCGTCCCCAACCCTAATCATGGCCTTCGAACTGATCGTTTTATAGATTGACATCACATTCATGATTAGAAAGCAAATGGAAAGACGTTGCTGATAGAGACAGTTTAAAATGGATTGAGCTCCTGACAGACCCACAGGGATTAATAGTATCAGGGTGGAGAAAGAGACTTTTTTTAATGTGAATCTCGTGATCTAATACTTTTTGCGCTACTGCAAATAACTTTGTTCACGGAATAGAGAAGGCAGACACGAAGAACTGAACTTCTTTTATTACAGTTCACGGGTAAGAGTGCTTGGAACATGCAAACTGTTTTATTTACTCAACTCAGCATATTCCTATCTAACCCTTCAGACCTCCAAATCTTTATCACTGCGTCACTTAATATTTCAGCTGACACATCAACAATTCTTTCGTCTAGAAAACTTGCTGCCTCGACTCGATTCTCTTCTTTTTCTTTCACTCGATATATATCGCGAGAAGTCTTCCAACAATCGACTTGTAGTCGCTAGGGCAACCATGTTCCATTCTTCTGACTACTCAGCCAGAGGGAGGGAGGATTTCTGCGAAACTAGAAGCAGAAAAGGAGGAAATGGGGTTTGTGGTAGGGCAGATAAAAGTTATTGTGCACGCGGAAGATATACCTTGACGTTGCCTTATAAAGGAAAAGGAACGGTTGATTCAAAACAGCCGTTTAAATATGCTGTCTTGGGCTGCACAATAGGAATGCTAGCTATAGGCCCGTATGCACAGTCGAGTTTGAGACCGGTCTTGAGATTGTCTCGAGACAGCGACACAGAATTCGTATGCATAGTCTAATTTCCAAGACGCGCTTGAGATTTTCTCAGGATTTCGTTGAGACTGGGCCAAGACTGCCAATGACCGGTCTTGGGACGATCTCAGGAAACTGTGAGGACAAAAATGGCGGCTATTTTACAGCTGACGACGATTCCGTCGAGTTTCTGAGGATTGAAAATTAAGATACCATTGAACATAAACCACGGTTGTCAAGAAAATATTTGATAAACAATGAAAATTCGTTAGATTTTTACTGTGATGAGCAGTTTTAAAAACGTCACAGATTCACAACTGTCGTAAATGGTATTTATGTTACTGGTGCTATTGCTGACTGAAGAATCAAGGACAGGTCGTGATCTTCCTATTGCAAGAATTCTGCAACTCTTGACTGTCCCAGGATTTTAAGCAACAGAAAACTTTCAAGTGAGTATAAGTTGAAACTGATCATAATTACGCAAAGCACGAAACATTATCCCAGTGTGTTTTTTGTTATACCCTAATAACCAAATTAGTTTCTCAGAATTTGGTTAGGCCTATATTTTAATATTATTAGTACGAAATCAGCTGTGTTCTTAAATAATATCTTAAGTAAACGATTTTATGTAATAGTAGACTTTTAAATTAGTATAACTGACATCTTATCATATTATTAGGCAAGTCAAGAAACTTTATCCCAGTGTGTTGTTAGGTTATAACAAACAAATTAGCTTGTTACAAATTGGGTATGTATGATTGGTACCAAAGCAGCTAGATGATCTTAAATAATATCTTGCCTTATGTTCTAACACAAATCAACAGGATTGTGGTGCTTAATAATAATTTACATTACTGGTAACTACATTAGTTTATAATTCTTTACTATAGCGTTACCTCGTTACGATACAAATGTATTTACTCCTTAGGTTTAGAAATTTCCTATAATATACCATACAGCAATAACAGTGCATACTGTAGTTCCAATGAAAAATAGTCTTCATGTGAGAGTTGTCTTATTGTTTATTAAATTGATTTCATTAATATTTTAATAGGGGATGAGTGGCATAAATGGGACACATTGATTACTTCATTATTAAAGTTTGTGATTACAAATGGTGATATTTTTCCAGAACAACCACATCAAAGGAGACACAATTTTCTTTTGCTCCACTGACTTCTATGAGATGTAGGCTATATAGTGATATAAACACATGGTATTAGTTTGCAGCCAGAAATATTTTCATTATAAAAATCGTTTCATACTTACTTGCACCTGTATATTTCAAAGCACTGTTGTGGCTCCCCCTACTTATTACTAATTTATTACTAACATAACATGTGATTCAGGAAGAATTACTACGAAAATGATATATAAAGTTCAGAATACATACATTTCTTAATGCAGCTGATACGTATTTGCACATAGGCTAACCAAAAACCCCATAAATTAACTACGCCCTTGCTGCTATTTAGGCCTACAACCATTATCATTATTGTATTTGACATTAATGTGTCACTAATGGTGAGAAAAAAATCTATTAACATTCTCCAAACTTGTGGGTATCTTTTGCACAATAGGCCTTCATATATTATAGGCCTCTCTCTCTCTCTCTTTATATATAAAATTTAAAAAGCTGATAACGTAATGTTTAAAATTGCTTATATTGAATTTCTGTGTTAAATACAGACCAAATAAAATAAAATATACCATTCATGGCACTCCTCCCAGTTCTGTATCTAGCTCCTCAAACATTTTTCAAGTTGTTTTCAAAACGTGTCAACTTTTTCAGATTGTTCTAAGAGACTTAAGGAAAATCCATCAAGGCACAAACTGTTATCTGTCAGAAACTTGAGAAAGACAAAGTTAAAGGTACGGTATTCTACTTGGTGAAAATGTGTACCTTTTCACCCCCGTGTTGGACAATGATTTGGGGACTGCAGCTGAAAGAAGGTAAATGAAATTGATTCTTATTGGTCAGAACTCTTTTGGAAATAATGCATATTAATATTTAATACTAGTCCTCTTATTATTCCTATCTGGAAAAAAAGTACTGACAAGTATTTTCCGAATAAAGCATTTATATTTTATCTTATGTATTTTTTTATTTCTTAATTTCAGATACGACATGGCCCATAAATCAACTCGGAATTTAGTAGAGACGGTTAATGGCATCCGGTAATAGAGGTTCCAGTGTCTTCGATGAAAAAAACTGACCACAATGAGAACAACGCAAGAAGTGATAGCTTGTGTCATTCTGCACATTACTGGCATTTTAAAGCAGGACCTATTTGAAGCTGCAGAAGAACACCCCAACATGGTTCCTGTGCCCAATGCTTCTCATCTGAATGCTATTTCCGTCATAGGCGCTGACTTTTCTGGTGTTTTGCTTTGTATCATGAATACTCCCAAAATTTCAATACTGGTGGTGCTTAGTTATATGCTATGTAGGCCTGTCTTGAAATTTCCAGCCTCTTCTCTAGTTACCCAAATCCTATGGCTTTAGTACTATGATACACTGGCGCTTGTACTAAGGTCACACTTCTGTGGTATATATTTATTATTATACTTTCTGCAATCAGTGATTGTCATAATACAAAGTTTACTAAATAATATTGCTTTAATATACAACGTTTTTTTTCTGGAAGGTTTTGAAAAAAAAGTTCAAGAGAAAGCTAAGAAAATTCCTTAGAATGAGACCTTTTGGTCCATTAAGATTTTGTTACAGGATGATTATTAAACCATGTAAAGCTGTAAGTGTAATGCATTATATGAATACGTTGTCCAGTCTTAAATATTTACAGAACTTGGTGAAGAATCTCGCAATGGTGTCTCGTGCCCCAACGATCAGGCCAACAACCTTTATGTTGTCTAAATTTTTCACCAACTTGTAGTAAGGAATGGTTGGGTTGCAGATGGAACACTTTTCCTTGTGTACATCGAAGGGTTGTTTGCGGTATCTTATTATATTATTCAGAATTGGTATTTAACATAAAATGTATCTTTCAGCTTTTTTTTCTTACTTACTTACTGGCTTTTAAGGAACCCGGAGGTTCATTACCGCCCTCACATAAGCTCGCCATTGGTCCCTATCCTGAGCAAGATTAATCTAATCTCTATCATCATATCCCACTTCCCTCAAATCCATTTTAATATTATCTTCCCATCTACGTCTCGGCCTCCCCAAAGGTCTCTTTTCCCTCAGGCCTCCCAACTAACACTCTATATGCATTTCTGGATTCGCCCATATGTGCTATATGCCCTGCCCAGCTTTTTTTTTTTTTTTTTGTAATGCCATCAAATTGTCTTTCGACATTTCTGGGCATCTCTCCTGGCAATGGCTTATGTGTAATCCACTTCTGAGGTTGGGGTACCTGGAAGATAGAGTTATTACCCCGATATGATAGGATGATCATGATTATATGGTGCCAGAGAAGTCTAAAATCTAAACTTAATCTAAATTCCAAATCATGGACGAACACGGTCCCTTTAAGGGAAATTTTCTGTTTTCTAGCCAGAAATTGAACCCGAGACTACTGAATTGTAGCTACAAGCTCTGACCACTAGCTGATCGTGAGGCTGGCCATATCTTTTAACTTGATTGTGAAACTGGGAGAGCAACCCAGTATAAATTTTACATGTCGGCACCTATGGTATGAGTAGGCAAGGCATACTTAATTGATTTTTTCTTTTACAGAGTAGAGAAACAATTTTTTAATTACCTCCTTTTTTTCAAAATATGTGTATTTAAACGTCACTTGTTACATCTCATGGTCATATGTTTGTTGCGCATTTTTTGTAATGTTCATTATTATTTTTCACAGTTTTCATCTTAATTAAAAAAAGCACTAAAGATATTTGCCTGAAATTTTGCATGCTAGTGTGTTCTATTCATATCTACAACATACTCTAGAATCTTTCTTTTTTTACTAGTAATTCAGTCTTTAAAAATAATATTTGGTGCAAAAATGTAGAAAAATTTATATCAAAGGTAACTTGTGAGGTCCACTTTACATGGATGTAACTGATGACAAGAAATGGATCATCATATACAAAGGTAACAAATGAAGTGCAGTGAATACACAGTAAGCACAAAACATTTTGTTGAAGTTTCATTTATTGTTGAGTTATAAAAATTTGAATTTCACAAAATTTCTGCTAATGTAATGTGTACATCTGCCCTTAACAGGATAAAAATTTAGAGTGATTTATCGGCCCAAATTACTTAATACTTCCTTACATATAAATTTTAAGAAACTTAACATTTCTTTTTCTTAAAATCATTCAGAGTTATTAATATTCTCAGACTGAAGCCAAAAAGAAAATGTCCTAGCTACATAGTAAGAATAATTTCACAAAAGTGAAGTATTCTTTGTGTTCTTTAGCATTTGTGAAAGTGTTCATGATTGTAAAACTCTAGTGGATGATCACTGTAACTTTGTAGCAGCTGATTTTATGTTTTATGTCACTTTATTGTCAATGAAATCAGCAAACTCTTAACTTTGTACATTTGCATGAAAATTGTTAAATTGAGATAGGGATAAACATAAAATATTAATAAACAACACACAGACGTAATAATTCCCCTGTCCTAAATGAAAGAAAAGAAAAGAGAAAATATGCAATACATATTGTTATTTATAGGCCCTTCTTGCAAGAGAATGCAGTCATATTTTTTTTTTTTATTTTACTGTATATATCTTTGCAAAACCTCTTACATAGACGAATATATATATATATATATATATATATATATATATATATATATATATATATATAATGAAGATCAGGCAATTTATGATAAGTCTAACATACAAGTATATTCAGGAAAATAGATCATCTCTTCCCAATTAGAGGTGATAGATTCTTACATTGTGATAGAAATTTTCCTATTATCATATAATTCCTCCGAAGTATAACCGAATTTGCATAGTTCATCAACTCACTGAACTGATAATTCAAAATTGTGGAAGTTAGTCCAACAAATGCACTATATTCAAAACTGTCACTGAAGAAAGAAAAAAGTCAATGACTTAAAAAAAATGTTCCCATACATTGAAGAAAATTAAACACACATCGTACCTTGGAAAGAAGAGGGTTGCAATTGCAAGCATTTCATGAATTGAGATAACACTGCTGCCTAATAGAGAAAACCTTTCTGTATCTGTTTCTGTATGGCCACAAGCAGTAGGTTAAAATTTGGAGGCAGGGCGTAATTGTGTCTGTACAGTACCACTGTAAATCAAATGGACCTATTACACATTAAACTTCAAATATCTCATTACTATATTTTTGAACTTGTCGACTTCTTCTTTGCAAGGTGCGATTATGAAGATTTCATAATTTGACAATCAGAGGTTTTTGAACTAATGATCATACATTTATAAGACATTGTCATAACATTTTTTTGTAAGAGTTCACTAAATTAATGTTGATAATTTTGTGAAATAAAATTAAATGTTGTTTTACAAATTTGTTTTTTTATACCTTACAATTTTTCTCAATATGCAATTTTAAGAAAACATATTTTTCTTGAAAACCCATTTTTTGTTAAAAGGGCGGAAGGTAAACAAAAGCCTTATTGCTATTATTATCTTAATTAGTGGAAGAGTTTAGAAACACTTTCAATAGAAGATCTGATGCTGAAATTAGTTTTTATGACGGTAAAGAAAGTTCTAAATTTCAGAATTGCTGGAAAAGTCTTTTGTCTTCACTGTAAAACTGTCATTAGACTTCCGCTCTTTTAACAAATGGTGATTATTCATTACATACACCTTTGTGTTGTGTGATGGAATTGAAAAGTTGAACATGGATCACATTAAAGATGCACAGCATTGCTGCAGGATCATTACAAAAAATAATACCAGTACTGGAGTGCAAAGCAGCGAATGACTTCATTGTCAAGTGTCTAGGCAATGGAACAACAACATTTTTTTATGTGATGATCAGAACAAATTAAAATATACAAATGCTATAATATATCAAGTAAACCCCAGAATGAACATAAACTTTAATTTTTTAATAAAATGAAAATAGAAAACCTAAATAAATGTTACTGTATTTCTAATTTTTTCCCAAAAGTGACATTTTACTTCTGTGTATTTCTTCTTTTCTCCTCTCCTCTGCTTCGAAAGCCTGTTGTTTTCTAGTTTCTTCTCTTTCAAAAGATATTATCCTACGTTCTTCTGCTTTCCTTTCATTTTCTAGTCGTTCTTTAGCCAAATCTATTGTGTATTTAATTTCCTCCTTTCTGAGGCTGTGCAGTTCTTCGTCATAATTAATCTGGCATTGAAGTCTATTTAACCTTGATTTCAGCTCTGTTTCGATCACAGTTTTTCTGGGTAGAGGACGAGGGGAGAATTTTTGCTTGTTTCTGCAGGATGTTGTTGCAGGCACTTCACTTGAATCATCTAGGTTGCCTGTCATGTCTGCTTCATGTTGCTGTGGTAGGTCTTCTGGATTTGCTTCGACAACACTCACGGCTGTAAATAATAATAATAATAATAATAATAATAATAATAATAACAACAACAACTGAATGTTTGCTATCATTATGCATTAAACATTAGTGAACTGAAACTGAAAAATATTGAACATGACTGGTTGAAGTAACTGTATTACTTTGCCTTTGTAAGCAGAAAGAGAAATGAAGCAACTCAATGCATTTTATATTGTAAAGAGAAATTAATTGTTTCCTTTCCATGTCACAGATTTGATTTCAAAAGTTTTAAATTTAAAAGAATTCATCTTGTCTATTGTATATTATGCTGTTTAAGGCTCTTAATTAATTCACTGTCCACAGTAGATTAGAATACGAATCGATTGAAAAAAAAACAGAGGAACTAATTCATGTTAATACAAGAATGTTATATATTACCTTCAGTTGAAAGCTGTGAATTGTTGACTTGCAATGCATCATTGTCAAAAAGAAAGCCAACATTATGGCTCAAATGAGGCACTACAAGGTCTAGTTCTGGGAATTCTGTGGTGTTGTCTGGTGGTGGACCACCACCTGTCTTCAGTCTTTCCCTTGTTTCATGGGCCAATTCTTTCTTTCTCTTCGATTTAATATTTACCCAGCATTTTTTCAGTTGCTGAACAGTACGCTGAAAATTGAAACGTTGAAGAAATACAAATACATAGATACTGGTAATCAATAATACCAATATTGTAACATATTATACTGATTAGTAAACTGTGTTACTAGTTAACTATAATTATGAAATGAATGGGGAAAGGAACTGCCTATCCTATTCCATTATTTTCCGTCTTAGTCGCCTCATGAGTGGTGCCTTAATGAGGTTCTAACCAGCCTTCGGACTGCTAACTAAAATACATACATACATACATTACTGTACTGTGATAACACATCATAAATACATATTAGAATCCACAGAGTTTACAGCATGTTAAGAATTAATGCTTTTGTCATTACATTTTAGCCATTTTTTTAAATAATTCTTCTCCATAAAAAAAACTGTTGGGTCTTCCATTAATTTAATTTACTTGCATTTTGACGAGGCAGAGCTTGCTCCCTTTCCTAATTATTTTGTACATGTCTACTCCCCCCACTACCATATTCTAATGCAATGTTAAATTGGGTATGATGTTAGTGTAGATTAGATTTGTGATTATTAATAGTAATATTTTAATTATGTTGACCCATTTTTGATATTGTAATCTGTTCTCGTTATTTTAGAAGCACAAAGGACATAGTTCTATGGTATAATATATTCAGAAACTGCCCATGATATCATTTTATAAAAGAAACTGTATTGGTACCATTATTTCATTATCCTTTAAGGAAGCAAAGTAATGAACTTATTATTTGCAAAAAAAAAAAAAAACTTACACTGTTATAAAAAGAAAACATGTAGGCCTACTAGTGCATTCCTGAAGAAGAAATACCCGTACTCAGGGAAGCTATCTGAACACACTTAACAAGATGCAATGCGAGTTTAAAACGTAGGGTAAAATTAACTTTGAAATAACACAGATTGTAAAAATTAAAATTAAATTATACAGATACATAATTTCACAATGAATAGCCTAAATATATATTTTTTAAAAATAATATTCCAAATGGTACTTTTTGCTTAACATTAAAAAACTTGGATATATAAAAAAATATTTTGTTTTACAGCCTTGAACTAAAGTAGGTTTCGTTTTAATACAAATTAACACACCAGTGGTCTTATATTTCCCCCATCCATAAATTTCATACTGGGGAACAAATTGAAATATAGCTACATAAATATCGTACATAAATTATACGTACGATTAACTGGTAAATTTGACCATAGTCTAAAAAAGAAATAAATTTACAGAATCTAGAACAGATGATATGTTTATTCCAACCAATATTTAATATTTTACCAAATCTGAATAGACAAATTGCAATGAAGCTCGTTATTAAGTTGATATTATTGAAATTCGATAATAAATAAATATGTAAGAACAAAACTAAACGAAATTTAACTTACCTTCGTAACATTTGCTTCTTCGTTGTATGCATTGCATACGTCCTCCCAGGTTTTTTTCTTTTTGGACAAAGAAATTATGTCTGTCCTTTTGTCTTCCAATATTTTATGTTTACCCACTAAATCAATTAATAACAATTTCTCCTCTGCTGTATACAATTTGTGTTCAGCCGCCATTTTTGATGTTTACAATCGCACACAATGCTAATTTGCGGAAACTGATCACGTGATCAGCAATGACGACATAAATGTATGAAAACATTCTGCTTCAAAGCGAATATTCTCAGCACGGTCTCAGGATTGTCTCAAGACCAAGACAGGACGGAGAAGGCGACTGTGCGTACGAAAACTGAGACCGGTCTTGACCTGTTCTTGGTCTTGGGACAGTCTTGAGACTAGCTTGGCATTGACTGTGCATATGGGTCATAGTCTTTAATTTCGGAGAATATTTAAAATGTCACACGGACTCAAATAATAATTACAGGACATTTGAGCGTGAAATTAAGTCTCTTTTTTTCCTTTTTGCTGAGTACATTTCTTCTTGCTTTCATTACAGTTTTGTAGCTCTACATTTCACGGTGGCATGTCATTATGACTGTATTAACATAACTGTTTTTTTTCTTCCACTCGCAAATGAATGCACTGCACGGCAATGCCAACTTTTTTGTAACGAAATAATAGCTCTGTTAATGGGAATCTTCTATATCGTAATAATGATACAAAATACTTACTCTGCAACTGGGAATTTATGTTCTAGTTACACGATCCGCCACCAACGAGATAAAAGCCGGTTCTAATGTTGTGTCCGGTCGCTTTTGTCTATTTATATATTTTCATTATAATTAATTTATTTGCAACATTTCATTGAGACGACTGTTCATTAAGATAAGAATAAATAAAATTTTACTAGGCCTACAACTGGTTTAGACTGAATTGCAACATTTCAGAACGGTTCCCAGACGCTATGTCCACGAATATTTCGTCCAGTGTTTTGTACGTCCCTTTGATATATTGTCAACTATATTTTTTCATCCTCTCGTGTTTTATGTCCACTATTATTTCGTCCACAGTTTAAATGTCCAATGTGCTATTTTGTTCTCTGAAAGTTTGGTTCACATTTTATTATGTCCTACATTTATCTTTCTTTTCTTTATTAAGTTGTCCATTTTATTGTCTCGTCCAGAACACTGTTCAATATTCCTGATTGCCCATTTGGATCAATGGTTTCAAACTAATACACTATTACTACTATACCACTGCCACTACTATAGTAGTAGTAGTAATAATAATAATAATAATAATAATAATAATAATAATAATAATAATAATAATAATAATGTGAATGAAAGTGGTAAGTATAATTGTTGTGAACGAGCATGTCCCGCCCTCTTACGGTTGTTATCATATAAGCTATTTTAAATGTTTTCACTTACTTCAAAATTTAATACTGAACCAGTGAGCTACATATTTCCATAGAAATGAGCATTATTATGCTACAAAATAATTATATACATTTCCATAGGCACCCTTCTTTTTTAAATTGCATATAGGAAGTACCTGTTACCAAAAAATGAACAACATATTCGAGGACAAAATATTTAGTTGGCACAGAAACTAGTGGACAAAGAAAAATTGGAAAAAAATTATGGACACAATAAGTCTTGACCGAAATATTAATGGACAAATTATTTGGTGGATGAAATGTTTGCTGGACTAATTTCCATGGGAAAAATAGCTGTGGACGTGAGATAGTGGACAAATTATTGTCTGATGGACGTACTGCTGTGGACGTATCGTCCTGGAAGCTTCAGAACATAGGTTTTGAAAATAAGTTATTCCGTTTCCTTTTCAAACAATTAAATCTCTTTCATTGAAGGGATGAGGTACACTTTCATGAACCAAAAATAAAAATTAGGGTTTTATTAATTTTTTAAAAATACACTTTTCTCTTTATTGTGGTGAAAGTCTTTCTAGGATATCTCTAACAATGTCCGAAATGTTAAGACAATATGCATGGTCTCCAGACGCAGTAATTTAAGTAACATTCCAGACAGTATAATGATCGGAAATCATAAAATTGAATGGTTTAAAGTTTTAGGGCCGTATTCATAGATATTTTTAGCGCGGGTTTTCAGTGGATTATCAGCGTTTTTCGTATTCATAAACCAGTGTTAGCGATAGGATATGATTTTAATTCTGTACAAGTAACCAGTGGATAGCCGGAGCTAGCTTAGTACGCTCGTAGCGCGTGCTGCGAAATGTCTATGAATACCACCCTAATATATTTGTGGTTTATGATTAATAATAATAATAATAATAATAATAATAATAATAATAATAATAATAATGTTACAAGTCTGGAAATTATGAATGGAATATCTGTAGCAAACATATTATGCTAGGATTGGATTTTAAAACATTAAGGCCCATATTCATAGACATTCTTAGTTCGGGATTCTGGTGGATGATCAGCGAACTAACGTTTTCCATATTCATAAACCAGTGTTAGCGATATGATATGATATGATATGAATCCTGTACAAGTAATCAGTCGATAGCCGGGGCTAGTTTACCACGCTCGTAGCGCTGGCTAGCAAACTATCTATGAATAGCATCCATAAAATCTAAACTACTAACTCTCCAAAGTCAGAATTTATGAGACATTAATAAAACCTGTGCTAGTATATGCATCTGAAACGTGACTTTTGAGTAAACAGGACATAAGAAGAATAATTTCAAGGGAATAATTGCTCTGGGGTGGAGGATCGAACCCGGGACCTTTGACTTACAAATTTGTATAATACATGGTACTGTTCGTAACAGAAAACCACAAATTTAAGTCACACAAAATGTGTGTATTAAATGTTGTGTCTCTGACGTGTCAACCCGCTTGAGTTAGGTGGATTAAAAAAAAAAAAAAGAATATTTGAGCCGGGGTCTGGTGGAGTTCCTGAGTAGCTCAGTCGGTAGAGTGTTGGTGCGCTCAGCAAAAGATCCCGGGTTGGACCTTTTCCATTGCTAATTTTCAAAAATTGTAGCACAACGTCTCTTCTTCGTCAGGCGTAAAGCTACTGTGAAGATCGTTGCAAACAGCTAGCCTTTCTGTCAGTCAGACAGGCTAGCTGTTTGTAACGTTCCCCACGTAGGTTTTCACCTGACGACGAAGAGAGATCCACTCTTCGAAACGTTGTGCTACAATTTTTGAAAATTAGCAATGGAAAATGTCCAAACAACTCAACCATTAAACAATTCACCGTTGCTCTTCCTCCCTTCATTCAGATCAATATATAATAGATAATGTGAAAAACACAGAGGTTATAAGTTAATGTCTACAACTTTGAGGGACTGTCCTTGAGCTTTATTTCAATACCGTCATTACGAATGAAATTGCAGTTGCTTAAAATCGAAAGGCATGTTAGTGTATATCATATGAATACTCGTATGTGGGATAAAAACATCTTCTCCTTTCGTTTTACCAGTTATATCGCCTCTATTACGTTTTGCATGAGTTTTTTCACACCAATTCTTGTTCCATTGCATAATTTTGATGGGTCAATATTTCGCAATAGTATGTATGTATATACCTCGCGAATGCGAGTCCTGTGCTTCACGCATGGGTCACTTCGCTCGGTTATACAGGCTGTTTCCGAGGTGGTGTTACAAACTTTCAGGGATGATGGCAAAGGGCACATGTATCAATTTGAGATAAGGAACCATGGTCCAGAAATGACTGAATCGAAAGTTATAAGCAAAAATAGTTGTGTGGAAATGTAATTGTAATTTGGCACCACTGCCCTCCTTCCCTTAACTTTTGGAACAGTCGTGGAAAAATGGTATGAGCCGGATTTCTCCTACGTGGGTACTTGGACCGATACAATCTGTGAGCTTGTCTACTGTTCCCATTGGCTCATCCGTATTCGAAAATGAGGTCTGCTTATTCCGCTCTTGTGTACTTCTCCATTTCACTAGGACTGATCGACTGGACACTGCATCTTGTACACATACACTGCTGTCTACAGACGTGCACATCAGGACCGACCATGTCCGTTACACATTACACTATCTGCATTGCTTTAGTGTAGTTTCCTGTCCCCATCCTTCAGACAGCGCACTGAATGGAATACTGCAAGACACAACGTAAACAACGTCAGATGAATACAGTATGTGTAAGATGTATAGATAAATACACATAATTAAGGTGTACAGAGGAATAAAATTATTTCATTTCCACACAACTATTTTTGCTTGTAACTTTCGACTCGGTCATTTCCGGACCAGGGTTCCTTATCTCAAATTGATACATGTGCCCTTCGCCATCATCCCTGAACGTTTGTAACACCACCTCGGAAACAGTCTATATTCTGGATATATCATCACCAGGGAAAGGGATTTTGAGTATTATAAAGAATGGTGAAACGTAGTATAGATATTCGTAACTCAGTGACTGTCAAGCGAGCTGCGTCACAGAGCATGGACGAGTACAGATCACTTCGTACAAACTTACACGCAACGTGCTGTAAACGTATTTCAGAATAAACATATGGAATAGTTTAATGACATATACTGGCCTACATACATAATCTGCATTTCACTTTGAACTACATGTGTTTTTTTTTTTTTGGCAACGCACAGGACACCAATAAACAACATTACAAATATACATAATTAATATCAATCTCTGCGTCCTCGCGTGTCAGTGGAAATATTGATGGTTTAGTGTTGTCTTCTGTACGGAACTCGCCTCTGAATATGTGTGTTTTTCTGTCAGGAGCGTGTTAAATGAAAACCTTTATTTATAATATCATGAAATATGATAATATGTACACAACGTACACTACAGTATTTAGAATATATATAATATACTACAATATTTACAACATATCTCTAATAGAGTATCATTAAATGTTGAACAAAATGTAGCACCAAACGAAATGGTATTTTCAATTAATGCTATGTTTTGTTGATGAAACAATTATTCCTGCTATGCCTTGTTATAATAAATTGTAAATATCATTCTCAAATTTTCAAAACACAACTTTGCTCTGTTGCAAGGAAGGAAATTTTTTAACATGGAAAAACTCCGCTCTACATCCGCAGAGACAATTGGAGAGTACTTGAAACAAAATACGTCAATTAAATTGACGTTGAATGACGTCATTGGGACACGTGTTTGTTAGTGCAGCTGAAATCCGACTAAGAATACTGTACCTATCATTTTTAATCAAAACTCTGTTCATTTTTTCACCAACACGTTTTCCTACTTCACCTTCTACTGCACTCAGTTTATTTACAATAGTACTCATAATATTTATTTGCTCAACTAGTTCTACCCCTGACTGTACTAATCGAATAATGGCATCCGGTAAATATAAAAATTTTGACTTAATATCCACGACTTCTTTTTCGATTGTTCTATCATTTAGCAGTTCCTGGCGTATTTGAATCGCAGCCGTGTCATCGGGATCGAAAGACTGAACCACTTTCTTCACAGATTGGAGGTGATGTGCGTAATAATTATTGCAAGCTTCTAACCATGACCCCCATCTCTTAAGACCTGTACATGAGGGAAGCGATAATTGAGGGAATTGTTTCCTGAATTTTGATACTCGATCTGGAGCTTTTACAAATATAGTCTTTCAATTTTGTATTGTTAGTTGGTTTCACTTTCGGCAATGTACCTGCACTTCACTACTCTGAACTGCAAACCTGCATGTTGAAGTTCTTATGCGACAACTGTCCCGTTCACCTGTTGTTGACGTGCAGAGATCTTCGAGTATGTCATGGAGGGGAGGACTTTGTATAAAGGGTTGTAAACAAATGACTGTGTAGATGCCAATACTAGCTTTTACTGCTCCAAATTCCGTTCCCTAATCATCACTTTCTTGTTCCAAATCGGACACGATAGTATTTTGGATCTGCACTTGACTACTGCTTGAATTACAGTGGAGAATGTTTGACATAATAGTAGGCCTTATTATGATACAAGGTTGGTAAGTGACTTCAACAAAATCGAGGAATAATTATAAAAACGAGCAGAGCGAGTTTTTCAATTTCTAATATTTTGTAATGCACTTTACAAACGTGTATTGTAGAACATTTTATGCACTAACATACTTTTAAAATTGAAAGTTCAATATGTTTTACATTAAAAATTTAGAGCAATATTATTCCAAAGCCTTCGTAAATTGGCACTGTAACTCGTTTATCGTACTATCTCAATCCTTGGTTTTTATTAAATTTTCTAGTTTTCTTAAACAAAAATGCAAATAGGCGAGCATTATGGTTTGCGGCAGAAGGTAGAATAAGTCCCCATGGAGTTAGTATATTAAGGTTTGTCCACCGAGCTACGTCCACATTTTGACATGGGCGACAAATAGCAGGAAAATTTCTCCCAGAGCCCTCTGTCAGGGTTAGTTTTCTTTACATATCGCCAATCTACGCCAAAACACTCCCAGATTTAGTTGCGTTCCGAAGAAAACCATGCTGATGGATTTATTGTCCTTGATAATTAATCCGATTAAGTCGGGTTTCAATCCACGAAGCTGAGTCCAATTGCAGTCATGGTGGACCAATCAGTAAAACTCTTAGAGTGACGGTCAGAGCTAAAGGCAAAGTGATAAACGAAGGATATTTTGCTAACGGAGGAGATTTATCTTTCCAATTCTATAAATTAAGTACAATTACAACATTAACATCTCAGGCCTGGTTAAATTAAATTTAGCAAACTTGCAATACATTCCTTCTGCTTTATTCTTCATTTTTAATATTTTTAAGAAACATTTTTAATTAGACCTAATAAGATTTCATGTTCAAAAATTGGGATAAACTCGTTCAATCATATGCATTTCCCTGATAATTTTCACAAATCTAGATTTTTCAAAATATTTTAATTTAAAATGCTTATAATACCCGCAAGAATAACAATCTAAAATCTTTTACGTGGCTGTTGGAAAAATATTTTATTCAAATGCACTTAAAAGGAAAATTGAAGCAACAGAAATTAATTATGTAAGAAGAATATTTAGGCGTGAGAAAACTAGAAATCTGTTAAAACCTGCACAGCTATATAACTTTCATCCTATAGAATAGAGATTGGTTATAGTCACTTGCAGTAATATTGATTGTATTATAGATTGTAGTTTCTATACTCGATAGTTATAATGAAAACTGTCGATACTATCGGTAGTCATTATAAACTTTTTTTTTTAATTGGGTATAAACTGAATACATTTTTGAGTTAATAACTGTACACAGGTACTGAACTATTAATTTCAAAATATATATTGAATTGAATCTGAATTACATACCAATGACACATAATACTATAATCTGTCCTTAAAGTCCCAACATTAGCCATCATTATATGTATTTTTAACATGTGACTATTGCTCCAAAGATAAGTTTCCGATTAAAATAAGCATGTCCACTTTGTCGGAATGCAGTCTGTTTCACCTTTCATTGCTTAAGTTTCCAGTTTTGGAAAACAGTTCTTCAGAGGTAATAATAATAATAATAATAATAATAATAATAATAATAATATTTATTAATACTATACACTTGAGCTACATTAGGCATTGCAGCCCGAAAGAGCAGAAGCTCGTGCTCGGGCGCAGTTCAGATCAGTTATACAAAATATATCACAAAATTACGAGAGTTCATTGAGCACAATCACATTAATAAATGGTAAAATACATACAGCATGTAATAACAGGGTCTATATACAAATAGAAAATACAGAAGTACATGAATATTAGAGTAACAATTTTAACTCAATTAGCTTAAACAATTAAATAATTAATCTGATTTGTTTCTTAAATCTATGTGTGTTAAGTGTACTTAGCTCAGGGTAAGCTCTAATTAATGTATTATATATTTTGGGTCCAAAATTTCTGCTGTGTTTTAATCCAGCAGTTGTGTGGCATTTGGGAGTATTTAGAAAGAAACTGTAGTTTTGTCTCGTCTGGTATTCATGAGGATCATATTTAAATTTATTGTGGTTTTTATGAAAGTAAATCAGCAATTTTTGTTTATAAATTTGTTCTAGATTTGATACGCCAAATTCCTGAAAAATTAATTTTGTTGGGTAATCAAAAGGTTTATATAGACAAATTTTGATAATTCTTGTTTGGAGCAGATTTAAAGGACGGAGAGTCGATTTTGCCATTCCTCCCCAACCTAAAATACCATACTGAATTATTGATTGAAACAGAGCTAAGTACACAGTACGCAGAACATAAACAGGTAAATAAGAGCGTAGAATGGAAAATTTGTGGATTGTTTTACGCAATCTGTTACACAGAAAGGAGATATGCTTGTCCCATTTTAAATGTTGGTCAATAATAATGCCTAAATATTTAACTTGTGAGGATATACTCAAAGCGTTACATGAGCAAGTAGGTAGGTTACAATCATGTATAGTTATACTTATATTATTATTTATTTCTAGTTGCTCAAGGCCATGTGATGTTAATGAAAATGGTATTAATTTTGTTTTAGAAACGTTCAAAGAAAGTAAGTGAGCATCCAGCCATTCTTTAATAATATTAATACCACTGTTAGAATTTTGATAAGTTTCATTCCAACTCGAACCGCTAAATATAACCACAGTATCATCAGCATAAGAATACAGAGTACCAGAATATTTCTCAATGTCAATTTTAAGTAAATCGTTGATATATATTAAAAACAAAACAGGACCTAAAATCGTCCCCTGAGGTACACCTATATCAATGTTACGTGATTTACTAAGGTGATCATTTATTTTAGTTGCTTGAGTTCTGTTACTTAAGTAAGATTTAAATAATTTTAAAGCAATTCCATTAATTCCTAATCTATCCATTTTATTCAAAAGTATACTGTGATTGACCGTATCGAAAGCTTTTTGTAAGTCTAGAAAAATTCCTAGACATTTGTTTCCTACATCTAATTCTTGAATTATTTTTGAGGTAACTGCCATAATAGCATCATCAGTGCACAAATTTTTTCTGAAACCAAATTGATTATCATTTAGTAGTTTATTTTTTTCTAAAAATGTTATTAACCGTGTTTTTATACATTTTTCAAATACCTTAGAGAGACTGGGTAATAGTGAAATGGGTCTGTAATTATTAAGATTACTTTTGTCACCAGACTTGTGAATTGGTATCACCACAGCATGTTTTAGGGCTGAGGGAAATACACCTTGAGATATGCACAAATTAAATATAAAGGCAAGTGGTTTAGAAATAGCTTCGATAATAAGTTTCAGGGTATTTGTTGTAATACCATCAATACCAGGAGCCACATTATTTTTTAAACTGTTTACAATATTAATGATTTCACATTCGTTTACAGGAAACATAAACATAGATGATATACTTTTATTATAAAGCTTATAGTGATGAGTACCAAATACTTTCTTTTTTATATTAGATACGATGTCATGACTTACATTAGTAAAATGATCGTTAAATTCATTTGCGATAGTTTCATTATTTTCAATTGTTATTCCATTTCGACTTATAATTGTCTTTAATATACTATTTTTATTACATTGGGTGTCAGTAGCTTCGTTTATGGTCTTCCAAAATTGCTTTGGATTATTTTTATTTTTGTTAAATTTTTCAGAATAATATTTGATTCTCTGATTTCTTATTACATTAGTGAGAATATTTCTATATTTTCTGTAGTAATTTAATAAAACATTGTTTTGTGGGTCTCGTTTAACTTGCTTAGCTAACTTATCCCTAGATCGTATTGATTTAACAATACCTGTGGTAATCCAAGGTTTAATTTTTTTGTACTTACTTGAGAATTTGAGAGGGACATGATTAGAATATTTACAAATTAGGTTACAGAGTATTTTATAAAAATTATCGAAACATGTATCTGCGTCTTCATTGTAGAATATAGATTCCCAATTAATATTATTAATATTTGATATTAGGCTTTTATGGTTTATAATTAGCTTATAATTGTCCGAAGGTTCAGTGGCTTCTCTGCTAATACTTTTATTACTGATTGACAACAATGCAAAAGTCATATAATGATCTGTTATTGCGCTTGCATATACTCCAGGTATAAAATTTAAGTTATTTCCCGTTTTTAGGAAAATATGGTCAAGACATGAATTGGATGATGGACGAGTAATGGAATTTAAGTATTTCACGTATCCATATTCATGCATGATATTTAAATACGTGTTGCCAAAATTATCTAATCTATTTTCTAAAATTTGAATGTTTATGTCACCAAGAATAACATGGTTGTTTAAATCTTTGTATATTAACAAGAAGCTTTCAAAATTTTTCAGAAATTCATTTTTGCATAGTTTTGGAGATCTGTAAATTGCAGTTAGGTTAACAAGAGTATCATTAATAAGTGTTAATTGAAAATGTATAGCGTTGCAATGGGAAATGTCAATATCACTTAAAGACACTACGATGTTTTCCTTGAAATATACAACTATACCATCACATTTATTATACTTATTACTTTTAACAAATTTTTTATAACCATTAATATCATAGCCAGAGTCATGATCAAGCCAGGTTTCAGTTAGAACTATAATATCAAAGTAAAAGGAAAAATTATTAAGTAAAACACAGAGTTCGGAAAAATTTTTGTTGATGCTACGAATGTTTAAGTGAAATATTTTAAGATCTGATAGAATATTGGTAATATACTCATTGCAGTGAAGTAAATCGTTAAAAACCATTGTGTTATTATTGTTATTAAATTTGCACTGATGGATTTCATTTAATATAGTATTACTAGCCATTTTAAGTCAATTATATTGTATAATTAACCGTGGTTACCGACACAATAGTATTTACAAATTATTTACATCGTCAACATTAGTGATTTTACTCACGGGGCTGGCTTCATCTTTTCTTGCAAATATCTTACCGTCTCTTGTCCATACAAATTTATAATTCTTCAGTCGTGCTGCATCCCTTGTCTTGTTCAAAAGGTCTCTGGTCACTGCTGTCAGTTGGTCACCTGCTGTGATTCTTCCTTCCGGAAGTTCCCTGTTGACTTTCTTTGTCGCAATCCCAGGGCCGCTGTCGTCTTTCTTGGCCTCGTTCCTGAACAGCTGGAGCCATTCATCACGACTTCTCCTCTTTGTGAAGCGGATGACAATAGGACGCGTCTTCCCTGGCCTGGATGGTATACGATGTGCTATGCTTACATCATGTTGCACCAATTCACTACCGCCTATGGCTTCCGATATTTGGTCAATGACTTCATAAGTTGATTGTTCATCGACCTCCGGAACTCCAAATAGTATTATATTGTCTCTGCGTGTGTACTGCTGCAGATCACTCACTTCCTGCTTAAGATGGTCATTTTCTTTCACTAGCCTCTTCATCTCCTCCTGCGTGGAGTTGAGTTCATGTCTTGTGTGCGCCAATTCCTCTCTAAGACTATCGAACTTGGAAGACATGAATTCAACTGATTTTCTTAGTTCATTCACCTCCATCTGCACTGAAGATTTAAGATCCTCAAACATAAGTTTGAGTGTGGAAATGATCTGACTGTCCTGATCCTTCCCACTCCCTCCTTCACAGTTTGCACCCTTGTTTCTACCCATTGTTAAGACTGTAGTAACTCGCACCACGGAGCATACAAAAAACCCGACTGCACTCTCCGAGCTTCTGAACTGAAGAGCTCAGTGAATACAGATACTTCCTGGCCAAATTACTTAGTTGTGGGTGAATGATGCATGATAAAAGGAAGGAATGAGTAGAAACAAAATACTGAATTTGTTTAGTTAAAATATATATATATAAAATTCTACTGATAGTACAAATATATTCCTACTACAAAAAATAAGTAATTAGAATAATAGTAGGTGCCAAATCTAGGGAATCATGTAGGACTTATTTTAAGAAACTACAAATAATGGCCATGGTTTGTCAATATATTGTTTCATTAATAATCTTCCTCGTATGTAATCATGAAAACTTTGTAACTAATTCAACAGTTCATAGCATAAATACACGTCAAAAATGACTTTCTTACTCCATCGGCAAGTCTATCGTGCTATCAAAAAGGAGTGCGTTATATGGCAGTAAACATTTTTAATAGCCTCTCTATCGATATAAAAAATGAAAATCAAAACTATAAGATTATTTAGGGCAATTCTATAATTTCTCACGCCTTCTATTCTGTAGGTGAATTCATGACATTCAACAACGCTTCATGAAATTGATACTAAAACTTTGTATTGTACTAGTAGACTATATTATAAATCTCGTTTGTATATATTTCATCTATACTGTGACTATAAATGAAGATTTTATAATAGTCTTAAGTTTTTTTTTTTGACTTGTTCCATATTCTAGCTGTGAAGCAATGTATGAATACCATGGAATGTTAATAAATACAATACAATACCACGATTCGTAATGTCCGATTGAATTGTTGTGGTACCTGAAAAATAATCATGTTGCCCAACTCTAGTTTGAAACTCTTGGATAATTATGTATAATCTTCCCATTTTCGATACTATCAATATTCGCCTAAATTATCGATAGTATTGGAAACAATTTTACTATCGATAGTTTCGATAGTTGAAGTCATAACTATCGACAGCACTATCGACAGTATCGTCAGTACTGAGGACTATCGCCCATCACTACTATAAATCCATCACTTTCTGTCGGACTTGAACCTGTGAACTTGGAATTTAATAGCAAATTTTTTGAAACACATTCTCATTAAATGGGGCTTATTTTGAAATATTTGGCTCTTTTTAATTCTCTGTTGACGGTCTATTTTTGTTCGTAGTCTGATGTGTTACTGCAAATATGGAGTTCATAGTGGTAGTGCAATGTGTTCTATCTTTCTCTTGCAGAGCTTAGGTATAAAATACAGTATTGGCTAACGTTTGTCACTGTTTCAGTGAACCTTTTTTATTTATGTCTTTTGGAAGCCGTGTTCTTACTGGAAAACTGTGATATTATATGGGATCAGTAACTCCGGGAATCAAATTGGAGCGCATTTTTAAGGGGGAAGGTTTTTTTAACATACCGTAAATCTGTCCATACTGCATTCTCGACTTTACTTCTCATTCCAAATAATAGGCGAGCTTTAAAATTCTATAACTCTCTGCGGCTTGTATCCGCTAACCTCGGAATTAACGATAAGCGAGATAACCAGTATGGCCATTAATGACAATATGTTTTGGAAGATTTGTTCTGTTTTTAATTCTCTGCTTGTAAACTGTTTTTGTTGCAGGAGCACAGTTCATATTGATAGTTTTTGGTGCAGTAGCATTATATAATCCGTTACAAGAGCTGATGTATGAAATATTTAGTTACGTTGCCGTTATTCCAGTCAATAATCTTTTGTGATTTATGTAATCCCCTGCATATCGTCCGTTCAGTTTATAACTGAAAGATTTAAACAGTGTTCAACTCCTTATAGAATGTTACAAGCCGAATTTAGATCACAGTCTATTTTAATTCTTTGGAATATTATCGTAATTTCAACACTTAAAATAATACCACAGATTGTTATTTGTTCTTCCAACAGTGAAATACAACCTAACTAACATGTCAACATTACAGATTTTCGCAGTCCACAACAAAAATTTAAATATTTTTCTCTTGTCTCTAGATGCATTAAAACTGTCTGTTTTTACAACTATAATTCGATCAATGTAATTTATAAATTTAGAATCTGCATAAATTGTGTTGTTGCTGTTTGTTAATGCTGAGTTTCTGACAATGAAATCATTAATTCTCTCGCTCTCCAGTATTTTTCATTCAAGGACGCCAAGTTGATAGTGGGTGCGCAGTGTTGTAGATGATTTTGATCCATTTCCTCTTGAAGATCACATAAGCGGCAGAGTGGTGAAGGCGATATTTCAATCCTGTGGAGATCCTTGGCCAAGCAGTCGTAACCCGTAAACAGTCTAAAATAGTGACTGCATTCTTCCTTGGGCATCCACGGATGTTTTGGGTGGAGACAGATTCCCACCTTTTATTTTTGGAAATTTGGAGATGATGATTTGTTATAATTTTGTGGTATTGTGAAGTAATTATTCTTTTTGTTGTATAATAGAATAATTGTGTAGCAGGTTTTTAAGTAATACCACAGCCCTTTTTGGCAAGATAATCAGCAGCGTCGTTGACAGTCAATCCGCAATATGCTGGTATCCATTGAAAAACTATTTTTTTCTTTAGGTTGTTGAGGTGAAATAGACATTTCCAGCACTAAAAAATTTGTTAACTTTTTGATGTTAAAGTGGATGTTATAGCTAAAATGGCTGCTTTTGAGTCAGAAAGAATTATTGCTTGCTGGAATTGAGCTATTCTGTATAGAAGATTTTGAAATGTCTTACATATGGCCTCGACTTCTCCATCAAAATTTGTAAAATTGCATAAACTCCGTAAATTGTAAAATAGGTTTACCTTAGATGTCATTATTATTATTATTATTATTATTATTATTATTATTGACAGATAGTAATTCTTGTGAATGTGTTGACATGAAAACACAAATTCTGTGATGAGGACCTTCAGCTGTCAATAAAAAGTTGTCACAAGTAATCCGTTTCAATACAACGTGTTTTCTACGGTAATCTTAAAACAAAAAATAGAATAAAAACAGATTTTAAAATACAATAACAGACTAATGATAATATTAAATCTAACGTTAATTTAATACAAAATCGCGTGAAGGTGCATTAGCAATATCTGTGTAGCTTCACACTGTTACTTTCTTATTTCAATAAGCATGTCGTGAAAGGAAGTAGTTGAAGAGCCCTGCGTTTGCAGCTCGAGCAGCGGAATCTTAATCTCGGTATTTTCCAGTCGGTTACACAATTTCAAAATCATTTTTAAGGTGGAATTGAAGTAAATCTTGGTAGGTCGTCGCATGCCGTTGCTCCGCCTGATAAGAGCCGCTGTGCTCGCTGTGGCGTCGAGTTTTCACGCCGCAATGTTCGGCGGACAGCATCCAGCCCCGGTCGTAATATAGGTTACTAACTGTACTGGGGCTACGATTTATTACCGCCCTCATACATTTCCGAAACACGCAGTTTAAACTGTCCTGTAGGACGAAAAAAGATGTATCTTTGAGTAGATTTTTCGCCCAACAGTGCATATTACTGTGGAGTCTCGGCCACTAAGTCATTCAATTGAGTGCGCTCCTTGTATAATGGCAGTTGACTTAGTACTGTATATGTCAACATAAATGTCGAACTTGAAGTCAGGCCACAAAGGGAAAAACACTAGAGGAGAGGGATTCGATCCGGTGCTATGGATTGAACTTCGGCGTAGCTCAGTGGTTAGAGCACTTGGTACGTAGAACCAAGGACCCAGGTTCGATACCCGGAGCGAATTTTTCTCTTCTAATAATCATTGTTATCATAACAGATATATTCTGTAGGACTAAAAAACATCTTTCGGTTATTCAGTTAAGACAATACATGTTCGTGAAATTCCAACCCACGACTGTCTTGCCCACTACGTATCACAACGGGCATTGGAAATTATCCATTGAAATAATTCAGAAATACGATTAATATGACTCCCTCGCATGATTAACATGGTATAGGACAGACATATTGCACTCCCATTGAAATACTGTCGTATGTCGAAAATCACATACTACTTTCATAATTTTTTCCAACATTATTTTACTGGTTGGAGGTATGAAATTCTAATAATAAAATAGTAAATTATCACAGATTTTGGTACCTGTTTATTAAAATACTTTTGCAACAGTATTTTACTAGGAAATAGGATAGGTATCTTTACAAATCACAATTTTCGAGTTACGACACTATTTTACCGGTCGTGCAACATGCTGGTCGTCAAAATAATAAAAAAAAAGTGTTGTCCCACTTTCTTCTTGGACAGGGCTGCAGAATTCGTAAGTAGGGGAAATATGACATCAGCGTCACTCCACTTCTATTGGGGATGATCGACTTCCACGTAGAGTTATTTACCTTCTTTTGTCGTCAAAGGTCCATCAGTGGCGGCATGAAATTTTCAAAAAGGATTGTAATATATTCATTGTTTTTATAATGCGTTATCTCGTTTCAAGGTTTGCAATTATACTAGATTTCCTGTCGGTAGTTTCTTTGAGATTTCTTTGCACCCAACCTGTTTTAGATTTTCGAAAACGTTCCTCCTGTCATCACCTACGGAAACATAAATTTATAGCATTTAAGTAATGAACCTTGAAAGTCACTATTAATTTCAATTCAAAATGAACACAACGAGTGACGTCCTTAATTTTACAGTAGATAAATAAATAATAAATATACAGTTCGTAATAATGAACTTACCCGAAAGTTTGTGCATTCCATAATTCTTAATATGGACTTTGTTGAAATGTGGGGTTTAATATTGAAATGACGAGTGGAAATAAATTGGATGGGACACAGTAAACAAGCAATTCTTTCGTCTTCAACAACAAAATAATCATATTCCCATTTCCTTTGGAAGTAGTATTCCTTCACGGGTTTAGATTTTGCCATGTTCCAGTTCTCTTTAAAACTGCAGTACGTGTATTATTTGTTTGTTTGTTTGTTTGTTTACTTATTTACTTATTTAGGCCTACTTATTTACTTTACTTAATTACTTATTTACTTATTTATTTATTTACTCACTGTCTTATTTACTTATGTATTTACTTATGTGTGTATATATATATTTATTTATTTATTTATTTGGCTGGAGTGCGTTACAATGTTGAATGGCAGCATTGATATCCGGTCATATAGCTATCACTCACTTATCAACGTACAATTTATTTATCGTCCTATTACTTGTAAAACCAGTTAAGACCAGTAATACAAGTTTTGTAAAAACAGGAATTAAAACTTTATTAATGCACGAAAAATCATAATAAATTCTTCAAGTAAAGTAATTGATTTGTTGTCTCCAAGCAACATTTCGGACTTATTTCATTTTAGTAGAATACATAGCACGGAAAGACATGTCGCGGACTGTACTTAACTTATTTCACACAAAAAAAATGGATTTAATCGTCTTTACTAGTAATAGGACGATATATACATAAGTAGACCTTACATTATATCCACACATAGATTTTAAAATTCATTTTACATGTCTTTTAATGTATCTATTTCCCTCATTGATTTTTCTCTTACTTTCTAAAGGTATGTTCCCAAGAATTTTATTATCTGTTCATTTGTAATTCTTGATAGCGTATTGTATACCTGCCGCCACGAATGAATGTTAATGCAGCCGAGCGTACTAGAACGTCATGACCGCACTGGTAGAAAAGGTGGGTGGGGTAAGAAAGGGGAGTATAGCAGTCGCTCTTAGGAGCCACAATTCTGCAGTCCTGTTCTTGGAGAACAGATTGTTAGCTAATATTGTGACAAAGGAGAGGATTGTATATAGTTCTTGCAAGTGCATATGATAACTTTTTACGTGTTTATTCTGCGTATACAAGAAACATCTTATTTTCACTATGCAGAGTACGGCAAGTCCAAGGATGACGAACTTGGTTTTCAGCCCAAGCCATCCAAACCTTGGGAAAAAATCTATAAACGAATCTCTTCCAAGCATATTTGAATTCCACGAGGTTTTGTTATGAAAAATAACCTTAACAAAGAAGACTTTTTATTGGCGGACTTCCTCTACCTTCAAGTTTGTAATCTTCTATTCAGCAGCACTGCTTTCATTTGGTAATTTCCTTCCGTTACATTAGAATATGAAATTGACGTCACCAATTCAAGTTTTGTTAGAATGTTTATGCATAATTTATTGAAGAAAATTTAAATTCTTTTGTAATTAGAAGATTTCATGATGGCTAAACTAGCGCTTAATCTCTCTTGTTGTTCTCTTCTTTTCTTTTTTTCTCTCTTTCATCCTCTTCTTTGTTCCATATCCTCTTCTCTTTACTTTCAGCTGTTCTCATTTTTCATTCTCTCTTTACATTCCATTTCCATTGTCCCAATTAACACTTATTTTCCTTGTTTCAAAATTTGTTAAATGTTTTAGTCGTATGAAATAATTCTAAGCATTTAATTTTCAATAAATATACAGAGTGTATCAAAAATGATGGGCAAAACTTCAGGTATGGATTCCTCGTGTGTAGAGAAGAAAATAAGGTTATATCAACGTGGGTCCGGAAATGCTTGGTTGCCGCGTTATTAGCGGTGACAAGGAGGATCATTTTGCACTTCAGAACGTTTATTTGCTGGAATTAAATGTACGACACGTGTTGCGTGTTTTTGTAATGTGTAATACCACAGTCTAGTGCAGACGTCTCCAAAAGCCTACTCGCGAGTAAGCCCCTGAACGGAACCAAAGGCAGTACGTAAAGAGCGCGCTCCGCCTCACCCATCCTCACCTGTACTGTACTCAATGTTTATGCGTAAACGTAGAGAAGTGGCGGACTGCCATTATCATTGTGTTGGTCGGAGTGTTCCACCGTTTCACAATATCTTCCAATCATGGACATAGTGCATTCAAGGATGAATAGGAAGAGAAATTTTTTGTGTTAGTGGGGAGAAAGTGAAATGCTTAATTTGTTCGAAAATTCTTAAGCGTGTGTTAAAATTCAACATGCAACGACAATACTCGACTCTTCACAAAGAATGTCATACAATTACAGGCGTATTGGACATGTGAAAATAATTTATTTTGGGACTATCTGTGTAACTGTTGCTTATACATAATAATCAGTTATAACAATACGTTTACACTTAGTTCCGCATGGCAGATATGTTTTTCGTTTCATTTTGGGTGAAATGCATAGGTCCACAAATATTTTGATAAATATAAAACAAGAAAATACAAACACAAATCACACACGTGTCCTCAGTCTTAAGCAGAAAAAGCTTCTTTCTAGCTATGTTCTAGCTTGGAATATTGGAAAATCAATGAAGCCCTTTACAGAAGCATCATTTGTAAAATAGTGGATACAGGACGTTACTAAAATACTGTGTCCAGAACAAAGTCAAAGTTTAAGAAAATTAAATTGTTTCCAATTACAGTTCAGAGAAGGAATTTCAATATTGTAAATGTAATTAAATCTGAAGTCGAAACCACAATTAACCAGTTTGTAGCTGACTCACATGCATTGGACGAAAGCACAGATAGAAATGACAAAGCTCACCTAGCCATTTTCATCCGAGGATTTAATGAACATTTTAGTGTGTCTGAATGTCTTCTAGATGTAATTACAAAATACAACTGGAGAAGATCTTTTCCAGGCACTGAAAGGCACCATAGAAGAGGTTGAATTTGCAATGGCTTGTGTCAATAGCAACAGAAGGGGCTCCAGCTTCATAGTATGTCAAAATAATATACAAATGTATGATATTTCTTATTCTTTTGATGTTATTATTTGTAAACATAAGCAGACCGTTGCCGCGATCCCCCACCGATCGCTCCCATCTGTTGAGGTACGAGTCTTTCCCCCCTTTTCTAGCTTAAAACACACTGTGTTCGGCGGGCAGCATCGAGAGCACAAATGACGATACGCTTTTTGGAGACCTTTGCTCTAGTGTATACAGTCACGAAGCTCAATACGTAGTAAATATGCATCCATAGATAGTTGCTAACCACTAGGATCGCTACTATCGCCTCATTATAGACAATGCGAAATAGTACCTGCGCATTCTGTTGTTCCTAGCACCCTCATAAACTCAAGCTTCGTGACTGTATATACTGTGGTAATACTGTGTGTAGGGTGAGTGATAGATGTGATAACACTCGCAAATGGACCAATTGCTTGGCCCCTACGCTCACCAGATGTCAACCCATTGGACTTCTTCTGTCTGTGGGGACAATTGAAGTCGCTTGTGTATTCGGACCCTGTGAATGATGTAGAAACTCGTCAGCAACAAACAAACATACTTTAGTGTACTTGTAACCCCTATAACGCGGAAACCAAGCATTTCGGAACCCATGTTAATATACCTAAGTTTTACCCACCATTTTCGATACACTCTGTCTTTCAAAATATAATTCTGAACGGTGTATGAAACTTCAGTTCTTCGTCCAGATATTTTATTCGTAGACTGAACTGATTTCAGCCGTATCATAGCGCTTCCAGTAGTATTAGCGTCACTCGTCAGTATTCTCTTTGTAATACAAGCCACGCATACTCTACTGTGCTGTACTGTCATTGTATAGTTTTTTGTGTTAACTGTAACTCTAATTATTTGCTATAAGCATACATAAAATAACGAGTAATACCAATTTTTCTCCTCAAAGTAGCCGTTTTAATGTAAAAAAATCATTATATACGATCTCTGACATTTGTGTCCTGTTTTTGAACCAATTTGTCCACTTTTCAACTTCAGAATATATGGTTTTCCTGTTCTCTTTAATCGTCTCTAATCTTTCCCTTGTATTTTTCTTTCTTTCTTTCCTTCTTTCTTTCTTTCTTCCTTTATATTCCGTTATTTTCTTCTAACGCTTTCTTTCTATTTCGCTTGATCATCGCTTTTCTTTTTCTTGTTTTTTTTATATCTTCGTTGTCCTTCTTTGTACATTTATTTCCCTCCTAGTACAGTAATGACAATTTTTTCTCTACTATCCTCGTGTGTTTCTTTTACTATCAAGCTCTTACATCAGTTCCGATTCATCATGAATTAAACTGGTTGACCAATTCAAGCGCCGGCACTTACGCTGCAGCAAGCATCTCGATGTTTCACGCACGTTTATCTTCGTGTGTAACAAATGGTGCTCGACTGGGAGCGAGCGAGCGAAATAGCTTGTGCAAGCAATTGCCTCATACATAGGGTGGACACGAATATGGGGAGACTTCTAATCCTATTTTAAAGTTGGCGGCGATTATTGCGTCTTAGATTCCAGTCCTCTTTGACTTCTGTATTCAGTCTTTATAGTTGTTAGTTAGTTAGTGGGGTTTAAAAAGGGCGCGTCAATTACTATGGCTATTTGCGGCCTTATCTAAAATTCTTCACAAATTAAAGTTGTTGCTTGGAAATATTTCCATCTCTCATTAATAAACTGTTGTTTTGCTAGTTAATATTGTGAAATTGTGTCAATAGTCTTGACTGTAGGTACTACTGGAATGTTTCATAATGCTTCTTTTCCGGAAAATTTAAAGTATTTCGTGTTCAATTTCGTCTCTTACCTTCCAGTGTTGTAACAACATTTTAGTAAATCATATAGCCTACTAATGGTCGCTATAAAAGAGTTCATAGGACAAAACATGAAACTTGGACCATGAATTTGGTGGTAGTCGCTATCTACGTATTGTAACAATGCTGACGGAAATTGGCTAGTCTGTATGCAAATTCACGTTTGAATGGGACGATCGCGTTCAAATGTTGGCTACGATATCGCACGGAGATATCGCCGCGTATCTCGATGTGTCACAGTAATTTGTGGTCCCGCTTCAATCGCGCAAAAAAATGAACTGAGTCGACTGAACTGTACCATTTACCGTGTAATGCACTGCAAGTTGAGGGGGATATAGACCTACAGTATGTTTCACATTTATTTCATTGCTCTTTGTAGTTTAGTTTTGATTCAATGTATCTGTGTCAGAGTAGTGTTTAAGAGCTGTGTATAAAATAAATAACTTCTTGTGAAATTATGTCGATGTCTTATTGTGAAGAATTTGCTTAAAAAGATACTAAGTTTTCAGAAAGCCATAACTTGTGTTCTCTTCTTATATCTTTCGCGTGCTTACCGCATTCCTGGACCATTTTCCTTGACTAAAGGCAGCTGGGACAGCCGGGATTACCAGTGCTTCAGTTTACAGTTTTTAGTTCAGTGACTCGTGTATGCTTGTATGTTTGTACATGATGTTGATCCGCCAGTTCTAAATGCATGATTATAGTTGTTCATAGACTATATTGACGTGACATATTTGGCGCGTGGCACAGGTAATATCAGGGAACACTTTCATCTTTTCATCCCAGTTGACGTTCTGTTCATGATTAAAAAGTAGTAGTAGTAATAATAATAATAATAATAATAATAATAATAATAATAATAATAATAATAATAATAATCTGTATTGTCTTTGAATGAAAAACTTGACTATAGACATTGTCAGTGTTACAATCTTGAATATACAAAACATGAAAATTTAATTATTAAAATAATATAGATTTTTACAAATTACATAATATAAAGTTAACAATATTATATTTACTAGATAAAAGACAGTATCAAGTACTAATTGTCATATATTTAATAATTAATTAAGAATACTACAACAGAGGTTAATAATAAACTTAAAAAATGCACGTGAAATGGTGCAATTTGCTCTGTTCATTATTACATTTAAATTTAAAATATTAATAAATTGATTCACCACTAAGGTTCATCCAAAATCTCACTACTAGAAAAAAAATTAAGAAACAACAAGCGTAACATTTAAAATTGCATTATCTAAAAATGTATGTCAATTTCAAAGAACTCATAGATTGAGCAAAATGGAAATTTAATTATTAAAATAATATAGATTTTTACAAATTACATAATATAAAGTTAACAGTACTATATTTACTAGATAAAAGACAGTATCAAGTACTAATTGTCATATATTTAATAATTAATTAAGAATACTACAATAGAGGTTAATAATAAACTTAAAAAATGCATGTAAAATGGTGCAATTTGCTCTGTTCATTATTACATTTCAATTTAAAATATTAATAAATTGATTCACCACTAAGGTTCATCCAAAATCTCACTACTAGAAAAAAAAATTAAGAAACAACAAGCGTAACATTTAAAACTGCGTTATCTAAAAATGTATGTCAATTTCAAAGAACTCATTGATTGAGCAAAATGGTTTTTTTAATTAATCAACTATACAATTTTGTTTTATAACATTCAACAGGAAGAAGCTGAATGCTTATAAGGAGGTTATTAAACAATTTGATTTCAATCAACTTATAATATTTTTTGTCACACTAAGTCTACGAAAGGGATAATCTAATAATTGCCTATTTCTCGTTGCATGATTGTATATTTCACTTCTCATGTTAAATTCCTGCAAATGTTCTTTCATAAACTCTAGAAAATCATATATGTACAGATTATGACAGTCTGAGTACCTGTCTGTATGAACAGGGGTCTATAGTGTGTTCTACTAGTTGAAGCTGTTAGTATTCTAATAACTTCTTTTGAATTAATAAAATGTGTGTAATATCACTAGAATTTCCCTACAAAATAAGTTCATATCTGAATACACTTTGAAAAAGAAAGCAAAATATGCATGTCGAACATATTCAAAAGTAACAATGTTCATAATTTTTTTTTAATAAATAGGTTACAGAAGATAACTTAATGCATACATACCTAATATGTGATCTCCAAGATAGTTGTCTATCTATGAGCAAACCTAAGATTTTAACATCCTCTTGGTTACCCTCACTAATATCCCTTTTAGTTTGTGTAGACCTCGTATCACAGTATTACCAATCTTTACCCTACATATCTATCTTTGCATACCACTCTTCTTTTGAAAATTCTATTTAAAACCTATATATAAAATTAAATAATTGCTCTTCTCACTTAAAACTTCTACAAGTTCATTGGATGATTTGTTGCTCAATGTTGAATTGAAACTGTTTAGGTTACACGAGATCGATGATACTGCATTCTTGTGGCTGTCCATTACTATTCAGGCTGTATAGCTTAGAATTATATCTCGAAGGACAACAATAACAATACATTGTGCTAGTATGAAACTGCTTTCTTATTTTTAGTGGATGATTTTCAAATTAAAGTTAAACTTTAATCCGTCTGAAATTCTTGCGGACTTCCAAAATCACTACACACAGTACAATACGATCAATAATTCTGAATAGTAATGTATTTTCATGTTTATTGGAATTAACCGGAAGGGAACAGGGCCTTAGAATGGGAGGGAAGAGAGCTCTTTATATTTCTAAAAAAAAAATGTGACTGGGAGGGAATTGGGTTCTTTCTATCTTTTACCCTTATTCAAGAAGAAGGGAGTTAGCCTGCGAAAATGACCATGGGAGGCAACTGACCGACACCTCTAAAATCTACCACTGGCGACAACAACTGTACATAGGCCTACTATATGTTGCGTCTTTCATTCACTTTTTATGGTTTTGAGATTTCATTCTTGCGTAGTAGAACTAGTGAAATGAATCCTCTTGTGATGAACGCCTTTTCAAAGATGTTTCTAAACGTCTTTTGTTCACAGAAAAACAGAATTGAAGATTCAGTTTTATTGTTTCAGATATAGAATTGATTCTTATGTTGCTGGCGGCGTTATTGGAAGTCACAGTAATAGATGTAAAAGCCTCTGTGATCAAAGGAGTAAAATCATGAAGTAATTAGATGATTTCAAGTCAAACATTTGTACAAGCAACTTCATTTGGTACATCAGTGCAGGTTCTGTGTTGCCTCAGAAACGCGTAGCATATTAACAATAGTGCCTTTCCTCTTCTGCAGCGGATGTGGGTTGAGTTGGATGCTTTTGGAAGCCTCGCATCTGCGACGTATGGTCGTTTAAGGCAGAAGCGTATATTAAAACTTGTTACTCCACTTTGACATAAAGTAAATTGTACATAGCAATAGAGCTGGGTTATATTATCGGTTTTCTGAAGCGAATTAAATAAACTTTATGGTACTCTAACATTTGTGTCAGACATGAATACTGTGCTGTGATGTATATAATAGCATTGAATGTATTATACTAGAAGTTTAACAAGAATAGAATCTATGCACTTGTCCCTATGAACATATTTAACAAGTTTTCGTCAAGAAAAAGCTAGTAACTCACTACTTGAAATTAGAGATCATCTAAGATCTCCATTGATTACTGTACTTGTCACCAGTTCTGTGTTCTCATGTTGAAACCATGAAGAGGGAAATGTGTTAATCGTCGATAAAAATGTCTGATTTGCTTATTTCGGAAGAGATTTAAAGTCTGAAGTACTATATTAGTCATCTTCGCCTACCATCCATAATCGTAAATAGGCTTACACCCTTTGACACGGAAAATGGTCACTCTCCTGTAGCGTCAATTTGTATAACAAGTAGGCCTATAGCCTTGGTTTTTCTGAACCGACGTATGCAACGTGCGAGGTGCGTGGTCCGCCCCGCACAAATCCGGACTACGCGAGAGATAGTTAGTGGTTTCTATGGCTGCGAAGTGCGCAGACCTCATATCTCGCAGTTAGAACCCACTATCTCTCGTGTAGTCCGGATTGTCGCATGCGTCGGTTCAGAAAAACCAAGGCTTAAGTGTCGTTCGGATTAGTGCGCAAGTCACTTGCTTACTTACAAATGGCTTTTAAAGAACCCGCAGGTTCATTGCCGCCCTCACATAAGCTCGCCATCGGTCCCTATTCTGTGCAAGATTAATTCAGTCTCTATTATCATACCCCATCTCCCTCAAATACATTTTAATATTATCCTCCCATCTACGTCTCGGCGTCCACAAAGGTCTTTTTCCTCTCCGGCCTTCCAACTTATACTCTAGGTTATATTCAATTTTGGATTCGCCCATACGTGCTACATGTCTTGCCCGTCTCAAACATCTGGATTTAATGTTCCTAATTATGTGAGGATAAGAATACTATGTGCAGCTCTGCCCCCATTCTCCTGTAACTTCATCTCTCTTAGCCCCAAATATTTTCCTAAGCACCTTATTCCCAAATACCCTTAATCTCTGTTCATCTCTCTAAGTGAGAGTCCAAGTTTCACAACCATAAAGAACAACTGGTAATTCTAACTTTAAGATTTTTTTACAGCAGACTAGATGACAAAAGCTTCTCAACCGAATAATAACACGCATTTCTCATATATATTCTGCGTTTAATTTTCTCTCGAGTGTCATTCATATTTGTTTACAGCGCGCAATTCACACGGGGAAAAATTGAGCATCGAGGATGAAGTCAAGTCATAGCAGTGATGTATTTGTATGCCACGAAGCGACATATTCCCTATGAAACCTTTATCACTTAGCGGTATATTTCAATTTTCTCGTTACAAACATCGGGGTTTGAATCCGTCTATGTAAGACGCACGTATGTGAACACAGTGTATACGATGATTCCCAAGCTATTCCGAGTGGAATTTTTTTCTCTGAACAGCGACCGTGTCAGGGTGTAAGTAGGCTACCTGATTTAACTTTACATGTGACCTTATGGGAAGTAACTTTCCCTTATGGAGTAGAGAATCTGGAAAGGTCTAAGTTCACAGTTGAAAGTTTAAAAATCATTGGACTTGCAAAGAAGTTTTTTAATTTCATAGATTTTCAATTATAACTCTGATTGTATAATAGTGTAGCTGGGTAATAAGGATTATGTACAGATACGGAAATAGCATTTGGAACTCTCTTATTGTATGTTCAATTACATCACACTCCGAATGTGCAGTAAACAAGAGCCCTGTATATGCTACTTCCCAGGCAGAATTCGAATCACGAAAGGCTTAGTTACCAGTCTTTCGTGCTCTGGAGTGAACAAGGCTCTGAAATCAGCTATAGGCCTAAGGGTCGGTCCGGTTTTTTTGCCACTAGTGTACATTGTTGGAAGGGTTATCAACTGCAGTAAGAAATTAGATCGTATCTATTTATTTATAGTAATGAGTTGTTGAAGTAAAACAAATACTTCTTTGCTATTTTCTTTGTTATTTAAAAAAAAATTCTTTTCAACCACGTGAAAACTTATTTCCATTTACGAGAGACAATATTTCCATTTTTACAGTGAAGAAACTCATACACAATTATCCCATTATGTCCTTGTTTCTGAGTTGATGCCAAATGAACTGTACATACGCGCTATTTCTCAATATTTTTACTAAGTACGCAATTGTTGACCTCTGTCTTCTCCAGACCTACATCCATTTGCCACTTGAAAACAATTGTTTATTCATAGTCCGTTTCCAACGTTCAAATAGTTCATCGGCGTATCCAAAACGGCTACAAAATGAACCTACAAAAACCTGGTAATCTTTAAATAATAAGGCGGTCTACAAAACGATTACGGCACGCTTATATAAGGCTTAAAGTGACCATATTAAACACCACATATAATTGTAAATAGCTCCAAATTATTGACGAATATAACTTCGAATCAAGACCAAATGGGACAAATGTTTAAGTTAATTTTTGCATTGTTTTTGTCTCCTGTCCACCGATGAAGTCGGTCCTACATCCTGTATGTAGTTGTCCTAGAAACTCCATTCACATTATTGGAACAGGCAACCCAAATCACGCCATCAGGGACGGGCAAAAAGCTCGTTTAGAGATCTTTAATAGTAAAGAGAAAATAAACCTTAAAAAGAAAATAATAATAGTAATAATAATAATAATAATAATAATTATTATTATTATTATTATTATAATATAGATTTATTGCGAGAACAAAGATGCATATTTTAATAATTGACAGAATAAGAACTGAAAATAGAAAAAGAACACAATATTATAATAATTGAAACTTTACATTTTTCCTTAAATAATAATTTAAATATTTTTTTTTTAATAAGAAGCATTAGCAAATTGAATGCTTGGGAATTTAGTTATCTTGTTATAGAACCCTAAGCCGAAATTGCTATTGTGATTGAAAGGTACAGTTGTAGTACATTTAAGTTCTGTGAAGCATATCGAGGGTTCAGAATGACAAGATTCTATCTAGTGTTTAGTACATTTTACAGGAGAGCATTTTAAAAGTGTGGTTGTTAATAAAATCAATGCAGATAAGAACCTTTTAAAACTAATTTATCACGAACAATAATTCAGATATCAACATATAATTTATATGGTAGATAGCTGTGAAGTAGCAGAATTCAATGCAACAAATATCTCAATTTATTTATTTTATTTTTATTTATTTTATTGGGTTATTTTACGACGCTGTATCAACATCTCAGGTTATTTAGCGTCTGAATGAAATGAAGGTGATAATGCCGGTGAAATGAGACCGGGGTCCAGCACCGAAAGTTACCCAGCATTTGCTCGTGTTGGGTTGAGGGAAAACCCCGGAAAAAACCTCAACAGGTAACTTGCCCCGACCGGGATTCGAACCCGGGCCACCTGGTTTTGCGGCCAGACGCGCTGACCGTTACTCCACAGGTGTGGACACAAATATCTCAAATTTGCTAAAAATGTCAGATAGAACCTTGTCATTTGAGCCCGCGAAATGTTGTCTGATCTTTTAGTTTTATATTTATGTGAGTACAAATTAAATATATTTCGGTTTATATTTACGAAATTCAATAAGACATATATAAATTTCATCATACCTTCTAAATGCATCCAACATAACAAGTGAACCATGCAAGTGTGCTACAGTATAACTTGAAGAAAAGTACGGCGTTTCTGGGACAGGCTGTATATAAATGAAAATGTAATTTTATTGTAAAATTTATACCAAACTCTGTCACAGTGCGATGTATGTCATGCCGCACTATATCGAAGAGAGACGGTACAAGAAAAGTAATCTAGTTTAATTTAGCTCGAAACTGTGTTTAATATTTACTCTGTATTGTAATTTCTAATTAGCATGTTTATGTTTAATTCGCGTGTGTTTCTCAACTAAACATGTATATTAATCAGTTGGATGATCTAAATACATTAATGCGATGCTTTTCTGCTAATCTGTTAAAATGTTTTTGGAGTTAATTCTGTTTAAATAAAGTAAACATGCATAATGTAACTGAATAGAATGCAAATTACTTAAAAATTAAATTGGACGTAATGAAAGCAATGTCGAATGCATACAACTTTAAAATTGCGTGAAAGTTACAGCATTGAATTCGAATCCCATTTGGACAAGGACTCAACATAATTCATGTACTATTTTTTGTATTCTGATTAAACGAAAATATAACTTTTTACTCAGTATAACTGTGAATATAAATTTTATATAATGCTAATCTCATATTCATTTTCCTCAAATGCTGCAGCTCTTGATGGCCTATTGCCTTCGATTTCTTCTTCTTTCTTTCTTGCTTCGCTTGCCAAGGACCCCTGGGCCATATTTTTGACGAAAGTACAAATTACAGGCAAGGAAAGTTACAAATTTACAAATTCACAAATGTTTATGTTTCATAAAGATGCTCTTGTAAATTCGTAAGTGAAGTAGAAAGTAACAAGTTCCAGGCCATGATACTACAAATTCAATTCTCAATTGTGTACAATTTTACAAATAGTACGTTTCAAATTTAAAAATTCTGTAACAAATTCTTACCCTACTCTTCATATGGGTAAACAGCTAAATTAGTTATACCATATTATTTTATTTTATTTATTTAACTAGCCAGCTAGTGAGTACAAATTAAAATTTTAAAACAAAAATGTTTCTAGCCACTACCGTAAGAGCCAGGCTCGTGTACGGTGTGGTCTTAGCCAATAATATAACATAAAATTTACAAGGACAGTTTACTAAATACAGTAAGTAACTTAATTCAAACCAATACATAACACACAACAAAAAAGAAGAAAGAGAAAAAGAGAGACAAAAACACATTTAATACAAATTGACAGTCAGATAGAAGCCAGTGATATTCAATAAAAACATGAATATAGTCGACAGAAATAAAAGGTAAAAAATACACACATTCGTTAATATTATGTATCATGAATAATTTTATAAATTTTGTTTTTAAAAGCTTCAATTTTAAAACATTTCAAATTTGGAAAATGGTTTGTAATTTTATTATAAAGTCTTGGCCCGAAACTAGCACCATGTTTGAGTGCTACACTTGTATAACATTTAGGCTAAATTAATGGGAAAGCAGACTTTTGTCTTCTTGTACGATATTCATGTCGATTAGATTTATGTTTTATTTTATTTCTGTGGTAGTAAGTTAGCAAACTATATTTATAAATTTCTTCAATAGTCAATACTTTAAAATCTGTATAAATTAAATTTTTTGGGTGATCCATATTTTTGGTTAGACAAATTAATTATTAATCTTCTGTGTAATAAAATTAATGGATTAAGTACAGATGATGCTACTCCATCCCAATTTATTATACGATATTGTATTAATGATTGTACAAAATTGTCTAAAGTATGTTTTGTTAAAATAAAGCATATATTCTTCTTCTGGTGCTGAACTTGAGATTTATGAACAGTAATCTCACTGGAGGTTTTGATTTATCTGAAGAAAATCAAAACGGAGATCGAACCATCACAGACATCCGAAATATTCATAGAACCCATTACTCTAAGCTAAGCCGGCTCCACCGTTCGCCATACCATGGATTCATATCCTTCCTTCATATCCGTATACCACACTAATGGCGATGGTCTGCCTTACCTCATACTATCTGAATGAGTCGTCATATTCCCTTCAGGCAAACAAGAACCTGGGGATGTCGGTATTTTTATGTAAGTTAGATCTATGAATCGTCTAGAATGCACAAAATATGATATCTACCAGTCCTTGAACAAACCGCGTGGAACACTCACCATGGCTGATGATCGATACTGCGCCACAATAACACAATTGATGCCCTATTTTTCGAGGCATTGGTGATGGTGAAAGTGGAGTTGTGGAGCGTGTTGGAGGAATGACGAGGGAAAACGGGAGAACTCCGAAAAAACAGCCCACAGACTTGGTTTTGCCCTTCACAAAATGTACGCCATTACCGAAATTTAACTTGGGACCGCGGTCGTTGTAAGCCAGGCTTTGTTAAGTGATCTACCAAGGCGGATTTATATATACCGTACACAGTATGTCATATTTTTGTCAACTAACTGAAAGTAAAGTTTACCAATCAAAGTATCTTATTTATAATTTAATATACAGAAAAATCAAAAATAATTTTAATAGGCTAACAATTGTTAAAATCTATTAATATAACTAGCAGTGTTTTAAACAAATGAACCTATAAAATTCTCATATATTACAGGGAAAGTAGTGAAATAATGTAAACTAAAATAGAAAAATCAGCATTAAAATCTGCTGATTGTGTTCTAAAATAGGCTAATCATGGGTAAAATTTATAATTACAAACTGCAAGTATGTACGTGTGAGGAAACAAAGTCAATTCGTGGGCGCCTGAACGATTTTCACTTTATAGACATTTACAAACGAAGTCTATTGTGCAGCACCTTATAGACTGTTGACAGTGGGATCTTCAGCTCTCGTGACGCTCTACGAATTGACTTTGTCTGGCTTCTAGCGAAGGCCTTCCCGATCTCGTTCACCGTTTCGTCAGATGTGCGTTTCTTGCCCTAGCCGAACTGTCGGTTAGCATTTCCCGTAGCTATAAATTTATCAAACCATGCCAATGTCGTTACGTCTGGTGGCTCCCGTTCACGGTACGTTCGTCTGAAAATCCTTTGGACCCTGATCGGTGATTTCGTTTCAGAGTACCACACCACGCACTGAACTCTCTCTTGTCCTGTTGTATCTTTGCTAATTATTATTCAAAACCTGCAAGAAAAGAATAGAATAGAAAATACAGAACTTTTCCAGTGGCTTTACATGACACCGCAAACCGCAGTTCTCTAGGGCTAATACAGGGACATCATTTTGTTTTTACTAACATTTCCAATATTAACCTGACTATACCTTTGGATTAACGATTGAGAACCGGAAACATTGTTTTTATCCCCTTTCACGACCGAAGTTTGACGACACTAGTATAAAATACAATACAAAAAACTTTACTAAGTAGAGGAGGGAAGAAAAGTAGTGCATCCATGTACGTGCACTAGGAAATGTTACGATTTTTTGTTCGATCATTTTCGTCGGGTTTTTATTTAATCAAAATACAATACAGTATTAACAGTAAGTGTTCTTACTCACTAACTGAACAATCCAATCGGACGTATTTATTCTGCAATGTATAGTATATTATCTACAGCACATTAGCATACAATATTTACAGTGCATTTAGATTTTAAAAATAATCAAAATATGCATATTTAAAAAAGTTATTGAAAATAATGGTCGTTCATTTCGATACAGAATTCAGTTACTTTGTGAATATGATCAAAAAACGTTTTCAAGCATATATTCTGAAATTGAATGTATGGTTTCTTGAATGTAATTATTTAATTCTTCTATTGTTGTAGGATGTTTAGCAAACACAACTGTTTCACAGTTACCCCAAAGAAATAATGCAAAGCACACAAATCATGCCACATGGGGAGCCATAATTCTTCGCCAGTTGAAATAATTCTGTACCTACTCTATAACAGTGTACTTTACGTACTGTCAATTCAATCTTTACTTATGTCCGATCCGCACAGATAAATTTACTGAGATATGCTATCTACTGTCCGTCCATGTCGTTATGTAGGAGGGTCTTAGAAAGGGGGGAGTTACGTGGCAATTACTTACTTAACGAGGCCCTTTTATTTAAATTATTTTAAATGGTTGTATAATATTACGTAAAAGTCCAATTCCTAACAGCAAATGTTTTCAGAAAAGAGTTAACACAGCCCAGCCACTATAGCCTTTACAGAGGAGCCAGTAGAAACGGGTGGGAGAAACCGGGAAGCGGGGTAATTAAACGGACGCACAGTACCTGTGTGAAAATATGATTCAGTATGCTCTTTCTTCACTGAAAAATGCGGTCATATTTCTGCAACATACTATAGCCTATACTATACTCTGTACTGTTTACTATGTAAGACGACTTTAACTGCATTTGCGGCTTTAGTTGTGTGTGGAAGTTTGCTACTAGAAGGAGTGGGAGTAAAGTACATTAAAAACTCAGGTAAAATAAAAATTGAAGTAAAAATAAAATGATATCCCTGTAGTTTCCATAAAATTAGAACTTGAAAACAGTGAGGTTTCATGTAGACACCTGTATTTTAAATGAAACTATGCAAAATTGCAATATACTATACATAAATTATTATTCTTAAAATTATGTAAAATAAAATAAATATTCGTGTTGAAATCTGCCGAGTGTATAATATACAAAGTGAAAATGTTTATCAGAATCCTTAGAATAATATGTAAAAACAACTGTGTTCTGTATATCTACAATAATCCCATAAAGTATAAAAAATACTCAAATTATAACATGTCACTTGGTAAAATATAGTTCATATAAAGATTCATAAGCAATACGAATTTCCTGTATTATGTGATGAGAAAGTAAAAAAATAGAGAACGCTGCATAAATTCTATGTTCTGCATTAAAGCGCATGACATCTGCTTTGTGTGTCCACCCTTGCCGTTAATCGAGCACACACCATTTACTCGGCATACATTCACTTTCCATCTGATGCAACACATTGATAGTGCCTGTAAATCGCATGCTACAATTGTGACACCGGTTTTGATATGATCATTATTTCTGACATATACTCACAGACGTAATAACGCGCTGAAATGCGGGATAGCCTAGTGCAGTTTTGAAACTCTGATCCCCAGTATGAAAGTTTCATGACCCCTAGTTACTAATAGCCCTCGTAATGAGGGTCAGTGATTGAGAGCAGCTTTTATTCCCAGTTTACATCCGAACCGGCACGAGTTACTGCCCGTCATGATTACTTCAGATTCAGAAGATGGCTCTTTGTATTTTACGAATTACTGTATCACGAATTAATATCAAATGACAATTTTATTTTTATGAAACAACCATTCTTCCAGTTGCTGAAGAATATCACAATCTGTTTTATTAGAGCGATAATGGAGCAATGGTGAGAGTTAAATGATGGGAAATATCTAAACACGCAGAGGAAATCTGTTCTACAGAACTGTCTGGAGATTTTCTGGACGTAGAACTCTTCTCCCTTGAAGTCTTCGTCAACTCAATAAGGCTGAGGCTACTACGTTATAAACAACTCACCACGATCTACGAAAACTCAGTGAGTACAGCCTAAATGGCAATGTATTTATAGGCAAATGGTTACAGAGGAAAGTAAAGAGGTAAGTAGGGAGATAGTGGAATATGTATGTAGATAACTTTATTCGTAGAGAAAGACGATATCCTGGAAGATCTAAGAAGGAATCACGCGAGATCGTAAAGGACACTGAATGCTTATTATAGAAGAACGATGTTGAATACTATTACGATGAGAACGAAATTCTGGGCGTGAGAATTAAACATTACATAGACGTGCTTAGAATTTCAAGAAGAGTTTCTAGAAATATGCACCTTGATACTTAAGATAACAACTGGAGTCTGAGGGCTAGAACGACGACGTAGTGATGTTGAAGACGGTAATAATAGTAACAAGTAGAGGACGATGACGATGATGATAGCTATGTAAAAGACGAGACGACAATGAGTACGAAGTGAAGACGCCGATGATAGCGATGTTGAAGAATATAGTGGTGAGTACGAAGTTGAAGAAACGACGATGATAGCGATGTTGAAGACGACAATGATGAGTACGAAGTTGAAGACGACGGTGATAATAGCAATGTTAACGACAACAGTATGAGTACGATGTTGAAGATGTCGATGATGGCGATGTTAAAGAAAACAGTGGTCAGTACGATATTGATGATGAGGTTAATAGCGATGTTGGAGTTAACAATAATGTTTACGATTTTGAAGACAACGATGACTACTATGTTAAATAAGACGAAAATGACGATGATCCATGTTGAAGATAACTGAAACATTGATAGTATTGAAGACCACTACGATTAGAACGCTGCAGAAGACCACTATGAGATAATGTAGAAGACCACTACGATTAGAACGATTTTGAAGACCACTAGGATGAGAACGATATTGAATATCATTGCGATGAGAACAGTTTTGAATACCACTAGGATGAGAACGATTTTGAAGACCGCTAGGTTGGGAACGATTTTGAAAACCTCTAGGATGAGAACGATGATGAATGTCATTGCAATGAGAACGATTTTGAATACCACTAGGATGAGGATGATGTTGAATACCATTAGGATGAGACAGATGTTGAAGACACCGCTACAATGATTTTGAAGACGACTAGGATGAGAACGATGTTGAATATTATTGCGATGAGAACGATTTTGAATACCACTAGGATGATGACGATGTTGAATACACTACAGATGTTGAAGACCGCTACAATGATAACGATTTTGAATACCACTAGGATGAGGACGATGTTGAATACCATTAGGATGAGACGGATGTTGAAGACACCGCTACAATGATAACGATTTTGAAGACGACTAGGATGAGAACGATGTTGAATACCACTAGGATGATGACTATGTTGAATACACTACAGATGTTGAAGACCGCTACAGTGAGAACGATTTTGAATACCACTAGGATGATGACGATGTTGAATACACTACAGATGTTGCAGACCGCTACAATGAGAACGATTTTGAATACCACTAGGATGAGGACGATGTTGAATACACTACAGATGTTGAAGACCGCTACAATGAGAACGATTTTGAAGAACACTAGGATGGAAACGTTGTTGAATACCACTACGATGAGAATGATTTTGAAGACCACTACGACTTGTCTTCATACAGTTTACCAAACAACAAACAACTACGATGAGAACGATGTTGATAACGGTGATGAATTTAGTAAAGAATTAGGCTAAGTGAAATTTAATATAGTAGGTAATATTGAGAATTTCGATTATTGCTTATGATAATGATTATTTTACTAATAATAATGATGATGGTGAAAATATCATACTGCTGTATGTCTAGTTCATAACCTTTTAAGAAAGATAACCTGAAATATATATAGAGGACTAGAAGCTTACGTCTGCGACTGCTCCTGAAATGTAGGCCACGAGTCACACAAACATATGCCACTCGTGCGCACAGACCCACTGTCGCCCGCTGACAGTGATTTTAATTGAGTTTCTCAGCTGAGTAAAGACTTTAAAACACACAACACAGACACTAGCAGTGCGGGCAATCAGAGAGCAGACATAGACGGTCCGGCAGCAGGGCTGCACAAACACCAAGTTCACACGTCTTACCTTCAGTTTATGTTCCGTTCACTTCTTTTCAAAATAATAATATTAAGCTATTGCTGAGTACTATCCTTCATAGCCTAGTCGGCATCATACTTGTTATTGTATCTGTCATATCGAGGCCTGTGTCTTTTTGAGAGCTATAAAAGTGTTTAGTATTGTTTTATTAGGAAAAGAAGTAGGTACAAACTAGCGTCCAACGTGGAAAGAATTATTTTCCCAAAAATTTATAGGTTTTTTTCGAATGTCTCATGAATGCTTCGAAACTTTGCATTATTTACAGAAGCTGAAGATAAATTTACGGCAAATTATAGGTGGCCGATACCTGCAAGAGAAAGGTTGTCTATGGAAGGATCCAAAGTAATTAATTGTGTACTTTTATTTAAAACACTTGAAATTACGACTGAGATATAACATTTGACATAAGAAGTGGAATGTAAATATAAGTATTTAAACTAAACGCCAAAGGTACAAACCGGTTATTTAGTCCTGACAGCTCGGCGACCCGAAAGAGGGGAAGTAATAGGAGTAGTGGGGAGAGCTCCAGAGTAGCGCTAAGGGCGAGTGGTCAGTAAAGAAATGTACTACAGCTTAACTGTACTAGAAACATACCGCTCTACCGCACGCATGACATCCGATCGCTCCGAAGGCAAGCGAGTGACTAACTCAAACACCTCTTGGCGTAACTAAATGGACTCGCCTGACCCAGGCGCACATTGTCGGTGACTGTCAGGACTAAATAATCGTACTGAAACTGATAATCATTATGGGTGAACGATACTTTCATCAGCAGGCTCAGAGATAATTGGCGTTCGATTTTCCATAGTCAGAATTTCTATGGATGTGGCTTTGGATTCACCAACGTTTGATCGTGTTGGACATGTTGCAAATGAATCGTCCAAAAACTGCAGGTGGACGCTGCACTGTCATTTTTTATATTTATTTGTGGCTGTGGTACTCTTGTCCAGCTATTTTATTTTCAAGTAGCAGTCTCTCGGTCTTCTCCAATTGTTCTTTACAAAGTCAAATAAGACAATTTAATAATAATAATAATAAATAAATAAATAATAATAATAATAATAATAAACATCATCATCATCATCATCTCGTCTTGTAATAGAAAAGTTGTATATTTAAAGTAACTATGATATTTATTTTAAAAACTACCATATGGAATATTTTATGGGGAGTGTTTAATTTTAATTTTTTTATAGGGCCTACTTTGCTACCTGCAATAGTTTTTAATAAATATATTAATCGATTTCTATCAGAAGGTCAAATAATTGAATATTAATTATTTAAACTTGAATAGCTTATACTGTTAGAGCATAACATTGAAGATGTTAATGAGATTTATATAATCTTTAAGTACGGCTACGAATTGGACGTTCAATAGTTTCTAAAATCGTGGCACACTTCTGCAAAGAAATATAAAATGTTTTGCATATCAAATTATGTTGAAATACAATGTGGAAAAAAATACTTTCTGCGTTCCAGGCCAGTCCTATTTTCCTCTATTTTCCACCTTCTTCACAAGGTTTTTATACTGCGATTGTCCGACATCGTACAAATATTTTCATATTCATATCACTTCTATGATTTTTTTCTATCTCCATTTTCGTACTAGATCGCAGAACGCAGCGGACAACAGACTCAAACTGAAACTAGCCTGCTGCGTCCCCTTCCAGCCCGCTACAGTAGGACGGCGCATGTGTGATGGGGATGATGTAATGTTGTGTATTACAGTTCGGCGTCCTTCCCGCTATAGGACTAGGATCGCAGGACGCTGCGGCAATCCGCATTTTGTGTGGCAACACCTTTACTCACAGTTAGGGAGCTCATTACTATCTGCGTTGCCTCTAATTTTCGAATGATCTATGTACTATATATACTTTTAATAAAACGAAAGGAAACCTGCACTTTTCAAATAACGATTATGCCATAGTCCAGCTGAATGCAATTTGTTATTACCAGCCAGCGCATTTTCGTTTCCAAACAAATTAGGAAAGTTATCGGTTAGTATATCCTGGAGTTTTAGAGTTCAATCTCTGTCCCTAAATGTTTACGTCAGGACGATATGAAAGATATAACCTAAGCTTCGGTACGTAATAATAATGGAGCATGAAAACTGTAAGTGTGATTGCTACTAAATTGAAATGGTCTGTCCAGCTACTTTTTAACTATATAAACGCACTAATACTGCGCACAAAATATTAGTGCTATATACTATAAAAAAATATAATTAGATCGATAATGCTACTGAACTATTTGGTACATAGGCCTACAATCTATATTATAGAATATAATAGGCCTAGTAAACATGATACTCATTAACTCTAAAGACTCTCTCTCTCTCTCTCTCTATATATATATATATATATATATATATATATAATGTACCCAATTAATTCATTTAACGAAATCAACTCAGTTACGGTGAACAAAAGCATATAGCCTATTCTGAGATTATGAAATTCATATCTTTTACTATAACTGTCAGTAAAAATTAGTTTAAATTAAGAAATGTTCTTCCTACGTCACATGACTTTACAGGGACAAAATAATAATAACAAAAATCAATATACAAATTATGAATATTTACACTTTAAACAGTGTATACAAATAATTCGTTTATCAAATCTATCCCGTTGCAGTGAACGAAAACATATATTCTGAGATTATGAAATGCAAATCTTTTACAAACATCACATAAAATTTGTTTAAACTAAGGGAATGTTCTTTATATGACATGTCGTTACAGGGACATATTTATAATACATTACATCATTATTATTTAATGATCCCAAGCGTACCTGCTTGCAATTCTACCTTGCTTATGAATCTACGTGACGTAATAGATGTAGCTGCCAGAAGAAGCTGCTCGATCCGCTGTACGTTTGGGAACGAAAATGCTCTGCCTGGTTACTCGTAATCATTCTCAATTTAAATCGAGTGCATTCCTAACTCGGTGTGCCTGTCGTTTATTTATTCAGTCAGTCAGTCAGCTGATGAAATCTCATGAGAGTGCATAGACGTTTGATAGAGATGAAACCAGGTGGCCCGGGTTCGATTCCCGGTCGGGACAAGTTACCTGGTTGAGGTTTTTTCCGGGGTTTTCCATCAACCCAAGATGAGCAAATGCTGGGTAACTTTCGGTACTGGACCCGAACTCATTTCACCGGCATTATCATCTTCATTTCATTCAGACGCTAAATAACCAAAGTTGTTGATAAAGCGTCGTAAAATAACATACTTAAATAAAATAAAATAGAGATGAAATGTTCCGGGAGAATTTTGGTGTACAAAATAGTAATGGGAAAGTTTATTCGAGTATTTCGGCATGTTGCCAGCATGGTGTAAGGTCATAACAAGAACTTCAGACAAAGGACACATATACTGTACCTAAAGGAGGGGAATAAAATTGCAGTTTTCATTCGCTAATCGAAACCGGAACTGCTCGAATTATAGCTGAAAAGCAACCATTTTCGACAGAGGAATAATGTTAATTTGGGTATATTCAACGTATCTTGTGAACACATTCAAAGCTGAGATACATAAATGACATTTCCCATGTGTAAGAAATGTACTTGTCAACGGAAATACGAGATGGTTTATTGTAGCAAAGTCCATGATTAGTGATGTAAACATAGCTGCCTGTTAAAACAATAGCATTTAGGATACCAGTAAGATTTACTAAATATGATCACCCATAAATAAGTCATACACAAGCACAATCGCTAACGGACAGCAAGCAAACTTCAGTTTGCGAAATGTCAAGTAAATCCCAAGCAGTCCTGACACATATCACTGGCGAGTGACCATGCTGTGCAGAGCGTCCAGAGGGATTAACACACGGTACACACAGTAACCGGTCAAAGAACAGCCTTCATGTTGGCACAGCGCGCTGTGAACACGCCAGAGGCTATGGAATCCCATGAGAATCTCAAAACAAACCTGACATCCCGAACCCACTTAAAGATATATTAATCATCGTCATGTTGGCAGGAGATCACAGAGTTAAAATTTCGTAAATTAAAGAACCGTTGATGTACGATATGCACTGTATCGGTACAGGTTAGTTGGTCGGTTTGTTGCTTGCTTATTTGTTGATAACAGCAGATAGCGATGTCAAGAATTTACTAACTCCGATATTAAGGATTATACGACTGACACATACAAGAAATAGCCGGGGATTTTGCTTAGAGTTCTCTCATTTAGGCATTTATTAGTCTAAAATCTACAGAACATACGGGCCTCATCTCCTTATTTTTCTTCCAAGGAAAGCCGATTTCAGTTGTTCTTAAAAATTAATCACACTTGACCGTATCTGAACTCGCGAACCATCTACTTAGTAAAAATATGGTGACCGTTCTCTGATAATAGACAGACACATGTTCGCGGAAATGATCGTAATGATAGTATTCAGAAGTGAGATCATGGCGCGCTTCCTCATTGCCTCATAAACACACTTTCTAAATCACGCATGGAAAATATGTTTACACCACTGCTTCATTTCTCCCTTCACAGATATTCCCCTTGTCTGCATATGTACACTCGAGTGCATTGATTGTCTGACAGTATAAACAAATACTACCTACCCCACTCCCTCCCCATTGTACAAGTGGCAATGTGCAAGTTGCAATCTGTAGGTCACACATGGTGGAAAAATGTAAACAACAAATTCTCTTTCTCTCCCGAGCACAAGACCTTTGGAAGCGAGCTTTGTGTTCAGTGTGGGAAGGAGGCAATTCAGTGGTTGAATTCAGCACCTACTGGCTAAATTTTTAGTTAATAAATAATGAATAATTCATATAGAGCAGCGGTGACCAAAGCGGGTGTCGTGATTACATCGTGTAATCACAGACATCCAAACGGGTACGAGGAGTTTCCTGTACCTTGCTGTGTGTTTCATTCACGTACTGGAGGCAAGCAGTGGCGGTATCATGTCGCTCTACAAACTCTGTCTCTACAAGCAGTAAGAGGTGGCTTCGTAAAGAATAAAAAGGAGAAATTTTTTGTTGTTCTGTCGGACAAAATATATTTAATATGTTTACTTTGCTCAACGGTTATTATTATTATTATTATTATTATTATTATTATTATTATTATTATTATTATTATTACTGACCACTATGTATTTCTATAATTCTTCTGTACGTGCATGAATATTGATCTTCTTAGATCTTCTCCTTAGAAGAACAAAATTATTAGGTTTTATCTAAATTTTAATCTTCTTAATCTTTAGATGAGGGTAACTATTTATTGGTTATTCATTTATTAGTAATATTGTAGAAAAACTGAGTTCATATTTTGTGCCAACGAACTGTTAAACGACAGGAATTGACATGTCTTAAATCATAGTCAGGAAGAGAAAGATGACATAAATAAATGTAAGGAAGTCAGCTACCTAATGGGATTTGAAATATCTCGTGCTCTAAAGCCTTTTAATAGAACAGAATTTCTCAAAAGAGTAATGATTAAAATAGCTTAAATAACTTGTCCATAAGAAGTTTTTAATTTTGAAAAACTACGAACTTCTCGACCAAATATCGAGAGAAGAATTTAGAAAATTCCTAATTATATTCAAGAGGAAGGTTAAAAGAAGAAGCAAGAAAAAATCGTATATTATTCACTGGCTCTTGATGACAGCAGTGACATTACTGATACAGCAAAGCTTGAGATTTTTATCCGCGGGATTGATCAGGATGTTAGTACAGGAACCACCACTGGTTGTAGTTTTCATGCCAAGTACCTTTCCTCCGTCTCCTTACTATATAGGCTCTCTGTCGCATGTGTTTACTGCAGCTCGAGTTTTGGTCACCCCTGGTTTATGTAATAAAATTATTGATCCTAATATAGATGGACTTGTCCTGAATAAGCAGTAAAAGCGATCTAGAGAGCATAAGTGCAAAGCCATAGTGATCATATGAATGCTTATATTACATATTTGACTTGATTTGAAATATATAATGTAATTTAGGCTACATTAGTTTTGTACACCCCTAAGCGGAAGAGAAGCCAAGGTCGTGTAGCTACCCGTTGATGTAAACACAAGCAGCAACGTTCGGAGGGAGTGAACTCGATCATTTATACCTCCCCACCCATGTGCCCATGCTTGTTCTAAATCAATTATTTTATTCACAGATTTACTCGTAGAGTGAAAACGAATCTTTCTATGGGTTTGTGAATGAAGATGTTCTCCTTACGAAGGAACGGCGTGAATCGTAATCTCTGAAGGGTCGCGAATCATATCCAATATTATGTTGTATGCGAGAATAAAAGAATGGCGTTCCTAAGAGCGAAACAAACCTTGGCGTTGTTAACGGATTGTTATAGCTATTCAGAATTATTCGAAAAAAAAAATTCTCTGTCGCAGAATAAATGTTTGTCTAAGAGTATGTATGAAAAAATTTGAAATTACTGAGAGAGCTAAAGGAAAACAATCTACAAGACTACAAAAAGCACTTATGCATAGATACTGACACCTTTAGTAATGTAATAATGTTACATTTTGTGGGACATATTTAAAAGAAACAACACACACAACTACGTCTACGTGTTTCTCTAGAAGGAAGAATTAGTAGTTACAGTAACATTTTTAGCTTACTTACGGCTTTTAAGAAACTGGGAGGTTCATTGCCGCCCTCACATAAGCCCGCCATCGGTCTCTATTCCGTGCAAAATTAATCCAGTCTCTATCATCATATCCCACCTTCCTCAAATACATTTGAATATTATCCTCATTTCGCCATCATTAATTCACATATCATCATCTATACAATACCACGAGTTAAGTTCACGGTGCGAGCGCGGCCATTCGGCTACCCAATCATTCTCAAAATCGGAGTACTAAGTACAATAAGTCTCAGGCTTCAGTGCAAACCTTCGGAGAAAAAAAGTGCATTCGTAACCCTGATACATTGAGGTATGGACCCTACAATTTGTCTTCACTGTGGAAACTTGTAAATAAATTTAGAAGATATTCCGCAGTCGTTTCCGACCATTTTTTCGAATCCGTTCTACTTTTTTCCGTACCGATATCCATTTTTCCGAAACAAACTTTCCGAAACAGTTATTACTGATGTATATTTTCTCGTTACAGACAACCATAATTTCCACATGAGAATACACGAAACTATAGTAGTACTTTGATATTGCTAAGTATTGCATTATATTTCTAAGTAAAAAATTTTCTTTTATTGGCCTGTTAACTTAAAAAATGCAGAGAGTAGTTACATCTGGAAAGGGAGGGATGAAAGTAATGTATATTCAATTGTGGACACTCAAAGTGCGATTTCTCTGTCCGTTTTATAATAGTAGTGTTTCTTGATAAGGAGATTTAGTTGAATTTTGATGATTCTGGAAGGCAAATATTTTTAGTGGAACTTCTAAAATATTTTTAATGTATTCCTCGTTTTTAAATATACTACATCCTGAAGCTATTATGTATATAATATTTCATAAATAGCCTTCACAAGTGCCTCCGATCAACATTCGTTACGTATAAGCTGCAAGTAGACATATCTTATGTCGTAGTTTCGAGTGTGTGAGTTTTACGAGTACGTTAAATTTGTGTTAAGTATTCCAATACAAATATCAAAACTATTCATTTTTACCTTGAAGCATGCAACCATCAGTTGTGTTAGAGGAGTTCTTTTATTGCCTACGATATTTCCAAAGTCCATAAAATATTCATTGGTATTACAGTATAGTGTATGTTATTAAAGACCTGTAGCAATTGTTAGTCTAACAGACGTTTTACATGAGTGCCAAAATTTTGACACAGAAATATACCGTGTCTGAAATGACATCCATAGAAGTTACATACGGTCAGCTTCCACTAAAACGTAGAGAAACTCAACAAGTTTTTACGTTGTGAAATTGGCGAACCTGTTATTCCTATTGTTGTGTATACACAGATTGTTTTCCAAAATGGCTCCATTCACATCGCAAGTAAAAGTGCAGTGCTGTTATTGGTTAGCAGAATTTCAGTTTTCGGGTACAGTTCTGCGGAGATTTCGTGAAAAATACGGCCGTGCAGCTCCTGATAGGCACACCATTGTTCAGTGGCACAAACATTTGCTAGAAAATGGACACTTTCAGCGACATGGTGGCGGCGGTAGGAAAAGGACGTCGGATGAAAACGTCGAAGACATTCGTGAAGCATTCACATGAAATCCACGGAAATCTGTCAGGAAAGAAAGTCGTTATTTTTTTAACATGAACGAAGGATTGGTCGTGGTGATCCTATTGCATGGCCCCCACGATGTCCTGATCTAACACCATTCGACTTTTTTCTTTGGGGATTAGTGAAAGACCGTGTCTACAACATCAGAGTGGATAACCTTCATGTGTTACGTCAAAGGATTATCGGCACAGTAAGATCTGTAACTCCGCAGATGCCTGGAGAGAGACTGAATACAGGTTAGATGTGTGTCGTGCTACTAGAGGGGGACATGTTGAGATTTACTGTGGTGATATAAAGTTGTTGAGTTGATTAATATTTTCCCCTGATTTGTTTTTGTATGTCATAATTAAGGATTACATTATTTAGTATATCTATCGGTAGGTACAGTAACCACAAAAAACCTTCGTAAGTATAAACGGGTACATCGTCTCTGTCGATAGTTGTAGGCTTATGTAAAGTCTTAGACAAAAAATGACCGGCTGTCATAGGCTGAGCCCCCTTCGGAAGACTTCGGTCGATTCCGTGACAGCTTAGGTTACACGTGAAGGAATTTCTTATCCACGACTTCGCTCAGTTTTTCTTTTGTTTTGTTTGTTTGTTGCTTTTTCTGTCTGTTTATAGGTCGTTTTGAGTAATTTATAACGAAGATATATTCAAGGATTAAATTAGATGAAAAATAAACATCCTTTCCCTAGTCGTGTGAACCAGGCGCTGTCCGTAGTGAATTCACGCTACAGGAGAGCGGTCATTTTTTGTGTCTAATAAGGCTTACATGAAAATGGTAACAGAGAAAGATGAACTCAAAAATGTTATAATTCATACCTCACAGACACTCAATGTGCACCCCGCGTGTGACACAGCAGACATCAAGGCTATATATCTACTGGAATGGACTCAACGGTCCGGAGACACGGTATCGCAGCACTTGAAGATTCTATGGTGATAGGGATACATAGATGATGATAATTTATGTAACCCGTAACAAGAAGTCAAAGACATTCAAGTCAGGTAACCTCGGGACCACTTGCATAAGATTTTGTCTTGGTCTCCAATGCCCTCAATCTGCCGCTCTGCTACTTGTTTAAGATTGTCACGAACATTTGAAGGGTTCTGAGCCATAGTGGGCCAAGCGCCATTTATTAAAAACGGAGAAAGCAAGGATTAAAATTAAGTGAATACTATAGTTTAATGAAGATTAACATATGATTTAGTTTCAATGTGTATACTTTATATTACTTGCTATATGTTCCATTGAATTATGGTAATAACTTTATTTTAACCCTTGTTTCCTACGGTTTAAGTAAATGGCGCTTGGCCCACTATGGTTCTGAACCTTTCATTTGCTAAAATGCAGTAATGCAAAAATAACAAGACTGAAAAACCCAAACAAACGAAACTCATATTAACAGCTTTTATCCGCTTCTGCTGCCATCTGTTGTTTTCGCCGCCAATTAAACTTACCGCAGTATTCAAAACACGAATTCTTTGAGTAGTCTTTTCTCATGACACTAATATATAGTTCTTAGTGTACACCGTTACAAAATTGTAGCCGACCGTATTCACGGAGGTTTTCTGTGGACATGCTATAATTGTTTCCACATGGAACGGAAATAATTAGTTCCTGTGGTAGACAAGTCTATAACCTTAAACATGACTATTTCGACTACATCAGAAGACTAGTCTAAGCAGTTCAGCATCTTTCCAAAAGAGGCGCTGAGAGTCTGATATACTTACTACCGTAGCATAATTTGTGCTACTTGTACGTGTCCTTGACACCACCACTGGTGTAAAACATTGACAACCAATAAACTTCAGTGCCATAAGAATGATTCCAATCCACAACATTGACCCTTAGAAGCAGTCGCGCCTAACTTTGTAACATTAAGAGACGCGCGGAGTGTTGCTGACACTCCAAATATAATGGATTCTTATGGGCTATTTTTTTTTAGTGAACAATTAAAATATAGCTATTTTTTATTTATACAACTATAAGAAATACTTTAGTATCAGTCATAATGTCATAATTAATGTACAGTAATGGTAATATTTCAGTATTGGTTCACAAGTAGTATTCGAACTCTATTCACTCCTAATCAGAATTTTATTTTTATTTTCCTTCCCAGACCATTTTCTTAATTTTCCTGTGCGCAGTCACTACTTAACATCCATAGCTATTATTTGTTACACAAGTATTGTCACTGTCACTATTTACAATAGGAGCGCGGGGTGTTGGCGTCACCTCACACCACTTAAACCGTTACATCTCAAGTATGCGAATTCCGATTTCAAACATGTTCACGGTTATTGTTGCCTTACCAATTCTAAGAAAGGTACTGAAAGTTTCAGAAGTACAGGCTTACTAAATGTGTACATCACTACTCCGTATATGTGATTGGGGTGTTGACAATACCCCATGCGACTGCTTAAGGGTTAAAGCCGTTACGTAAGCCTCAAAGAGTTAGACCCTATAAGAATAATTATTTGAAGAATTATGGTCGTAATTTAGACACAAATAATTGAATACTCTTTTGAGACGGACTATTCCTTTTTTTTTTTTCATGTTCTAAAATTCATTCCGAATTACTGTATATTCTCCTTATTTGTATACAATCTCTGCATTTATGACATGTTAGACTTACTATACATGCTGTACAACAATTTAAAATTACTTTAAAATAAATACAAGATTTATTTTCATTGAATTATTCCGTTATAATACGTTGAGAATGGAAAATGTTTTGCAATTTTACAGTGAGGAATTATTAAAACAATGCCTTCACATCGACATGACGCGGCCAGTAAAATTATGCAGTGAACTCAGTAGAAGCTATGGAATGCGGGCAGGTAACTCCCACGAGAATCGCAAAACAAACCTGACATCCTGAACTCACTTAAAGATATATTAATCGCCTGAATAGTATTCATTTCGCATCAAGACAGTAGCGCTCCCGGCGGTGATTTATTGTAGCTCGACCACGCCCAGCTTTGTGCCGCAATTCGTCTCTGTCCTTCCTTACGTCTGCAGGTGGCTTTGGATCCCACCGCCCTCAAACATGAACAACGCACGAGGCCTTAACAGACGAGTGCCCCAGTAACTTACATGCTCCATATATCACGTATAAAATTGAGCTGAACATGCCTGCCTCCTCCTGCAAGAGTAGCTCCACTTCGCAAAATTTCCAATTACTGAAATCTGGAAGCAGTAAAGTTCGAGAGGCTCTATTATATTGTGTTCACATTGGAATAGCTTCAAAAAAGACTGAACGCAGAGGACAGAGCAAGTTCATGTATTCATATAAACATTAAGGTACTCTGATATTTCGGTAACAACGTTATTTTGTTCAACCTCTGCAACCAAGCCAGTCTTGAAGGAATGGCCTACAGGAAAATCAAAAGCAATTGAGATACATCGATAAGATGCCTCAAATTGTTTAAAATATTTCCCAATTTGTTAGGCGAAGCTTATGTAATTGTGTAATTGCTATTACATACAGCAGATACGGTGCTTGGATTTGGAATGTAAATAAGATGCAGTTATGGACTAGAAACAATTGGTAAATGATAATTATTATGTGATACATCACTAAATTTGGCTCGATATTGTCTGTTGTGGAATGAAAAGCCTCCTTAGCTCGTAAGAGTAATTATTATTATTATTATTATTATTATTATTATTATTATCATCATCATCATCATCATTATTATTATTATTATTATTATTATTATTATTATTATTATAATTATTATTATTATTATTATTATTATTATTATTATTATTATTATTATTAGGATTACTTCTACTGCTACTTATCTCTTGTAATACGATAATGAAACTTTTTCTTTGTCCCGTCATTTCATTAAGTCAGAATCGCACATAGTAAAACTTTGCATAGTGTGTTGAATAGATTCCTGTACATTTTTTCCAATCTGTAATTCCCAATGTCTTCATTTTTTCCAAAGAAATTTTTCCCAAACTCCAATTTTCCAAACCCAAAGTTCCCAATTCTTAAATTGGCCATTTTCCCCAAACGTTATTTGCATTTGCATCTCCAAAAAATTCAAACAACATATAATATTCCGAAATTGTTTACTTAGAAATGAAAGATGATCAGTTACAAACAGAAGTTGTGACCAATGGATCTTAGATAACCCTGAGTTCTGTTATCTTCTTTGTATTGATTGTAATCAAGCATAATATTTCTTATTCTTTCGTTCATACAAACCCACATTTGCTTAGGCTTTGCCTTAATACACTGACCCAGTGACAGTTGAACAATGGATGCTTCGGTGTCTGCCTGTTCCTCTTGAAACTCACCAGCTAGTGTCATCTTGTAACAGTTTGGGGTTTCCCCTAAATCTTCTAAATTAATTGGTTCTGCAAGCATTTCCCTTCTCCTAACATGGCGTAAAGATTTCTCGACATGTTCTCGGTCTGAAAGCTGGTTTAAAATTCCCGATTCAACTCTTACAAGTTCTGTACGAATAATTTGCGGAGCAGGTATTTCTGGGTTTTCAGTTGAAATTCTTTCATTCGTTGAGCCACCAATTCTGCATTGACCTTTTCTTGGTTTGGAGCATTAGAATCAATACTTTCTTTCATATGGTAATTTGTTCTTCAGCCCTTGTGTAATTGCAGTAGCTCTGCATTCCTGTCTTCGAGAGCAATACCAGTAATCTTTGTTATTTTTTGTGTACCTTCTATAGTAATTTCTTTCCTCTCGCAAGTGAAATTATAATTAGTGCCATAACTATACTCAAATTTTGTATTACACTACACCTGAATAGCATGACCCTGAATACTTACTGCAATATGTACTGTATTTGGAAAAAATGATTGAGGGAAATAGCCATTGGAATAATTTAACAATGGGAATATTAGATTTGGAAAATTGTCCTTGGTACAAATGTATTGGGAGAAATAGCCATTGGGATAATTTAACAATGGGAATATTAGGTTGGGAAAATTGTCCTTGGTACAAATGTTTTAGGAGAAATAGCCATTGGGATAATTTAACATTAGGAATATTAGATTGGGAAAATTGTCCTTGGTACAGATGTTTTGGGAGAAATAGCCATTGGGATAATTTAACAATGGGAATATTAGATTGGAAAAATTGTCTTTGATACAAATGTTTTGGGAGAAATAGCCATTGGGATAGTTTAACAATGGAAATATTAGATTGGGAAAATTGTCCTTGCTACAAATGGTTTGGGAGAAATAGCCACTGGGATAATTTAAGGGTACATTGATGTGAAATTTGGAATTTCTAAACTATTCGATGTAGATCTCTGAAATGTTGTACAGTTGTCCTACTGTATACAAATAGTCTGTGTACAAAGTTTCGTCTCATTTGATGCAGAAATATATGAATTATTAATAATTTTGTAATTTTAAATTGTGTAAATTTAGCTTTTCAAAAATTGCTACTCCTCCCACAAATTCAAATATTTTGGCCTGAAATTTTGTCTACATACTTGTCAGACCCTCGGAAATAAAACTTACTATACAATTTTTCCTTTTATTCTTCTAAAAATAAAATAAAAAATATTTTATGCACTAAAGTGTAAAAATGGAAAAAAATAATCAACTCGAGCATAAAGAAACATTAATATTAAATAAAATATGAATGTTAGGTATAATCCTGATAGTAAGTTTTGTTAAGAACACATTCAGAAACCTCTACAAAAAATCATGCATGTAGTACAAAATTTGTAGGAAGAGTAGCATTTTTAGCAATGAAAAATTTAGAAAAACTGAAAGTGGAGAAAATTGATTTCAAAGTTTGGGATGATAATAATAAACAAGAACTCTATCTTTTTGATTTTCTAGGCATTTTGAGATATATAGGCGTTGCTTATTATACGCAGAACTTACTCTTATATACACTACCATGCAGTGCATACCTAACCTGCACTAGTAAATAAAGATGACGACTGAAAAAAACATGTAAACGTATGAAAACAAATCACTGTAGACTGTAGACACTATTATAACACTAACAATAAAACTGTTAGAAACTTGCAAATATTTCTTGTATAACAAAACAAAAACCAAGCATGGAAAGCACTTTGTTGTAGCTAATAGCAACAAATGGAATTTTTCTTCAGACAAGAGTTGTGACCTCCTTGGTAACTGAATATTTTTCAAAGGAAAGCATCCTTTGAAGTGACATCTGTTGGGTCATATGAAGAAATATTTCGAGAAGTCGAGAAGCTACACTGTCTGAATTGGAAATCTAATGTACACAAATGTTTGTGGAAATTGCAACACCAAGAAAGATACATGTGACTGAAATGAAATTGATACCTCAGATTAGGTACATAACAATATACAAATGATTAGAATTACAGAATTGTACCTGATCTGTGACCGTGAGATTTCAGTATTGTGTGAAGCTTCCATGCGCTGCAATCAGAGCTTCTAAGCGTCGTGGCATGGAATCAAAGAGAGACTGGATATGTTCCTGGGGAATCTCCCTTCACGCTGTTTTTATGCAAATCCACAAAGAGTCAAGGGTCGGTACTGGAGGACCATGACGGACAAATTGCCAACCAATCATTTCCCAGACATGTTCGATGAGCGACATGTCTGGTGAACGTGCAGGCTAGGGAAGAGGATACCCATCGTTCTTCAAAAAAAGGCTTGCACAATCCTCGCCGCATGTTGCCGGTCATTGTCCTGCTGAAATGTGGCATGTGGAGTTTCCTGAAAGAGGGGCAGTATTTCGGGCTCTAAAACCTCCCTAATGTAGCGATTGTTGTTCAGATTGCCCTGAATACGTAGAAGGCGAGATCGCATATTGTATCCAGTGGCGCCCACACTTTCACACTAGCGTTTCTCCGCTATGCTGCTCAACAATGCAGGCTCTCAGATTGTGTTCACCACGGTAGCGTTTAACATGTATGCAACCATCATTGTAGAACAAGTAGGACTAGCATGACTTGTCCGAAAACATTAAATTTTGCTACTCAGCACGCCCATTATAGTCTGAGACGTCGGTGGTTTCTGGACAATGGAAGCTGTCGCAACAGCAATCGAGCCGCTAGTCCATCCTTCAAAAGACGGCGACGAACGACGGCAGATAGAGCAACATCCGATGCAGTACTCCAACGTAGACTCAACATTGTGGATGAAGCTGTACTGTCCGTCACGGCCAAGAGGATAAGATGGCGGTCATCCCGTGCTGTGGTCACATTACGTGGTCCAGTGCCCTCTCGTCTCTGTGTATGACCCTCTTCTATCCACTGGTTCCACACACGCATCACTGTCATAGCAGCATGCCCTGTACGAGCCGAAATATCACGGTATGACAAACCTGCTTACTGGAGAACAATCATTCCCCCCGAACTCATTCACGTGCTGATATTACGACCTTCCTCGTCGACGAGGCATACCTGCACTAGATTCACATTTCCACTTCCTTTGGAAGCTCTGCACTGACTGAGCAAGGCATAACATTGATCTTGCTGGTGAAACAAGAGACATCACTGTTGAGCCTATGTGTACGCCATTTCCCTGGAAATGTAATCAATTATTGATGGTACACTGTTCTACACATCTCCCGAGATTGGAGTCGTTCGGGCCATTCTTTCTGTGTGTTGTCTTTTCACAAATAGTAGTGTAATAAATAATATATGAAATACAGCGTAATTTCCACAATCATCGCAGAATTCAGAGTTGAGGGCGTGGACGGGGGATTTACATTACCAGTCAGAGCGCGCAACCTTTTCGAAATGTGGCCCTAAACAGCTGATAGACCGATCGTATGGCCATGAAAATTGGCAGAGGACATCTCTACACCATGAACAATTTTTTAAAGATAAAAACAAAAAATCAATATTTTTGATCAAAAATGACAAAATTTCACATCAGTGTATCCTTAACAATGGGAATATTAGGTTGGGAAAATTGTCCTTGGTACAAATGTTTTGGGTGAAATAGCCATTGGGATAATTTAACAATGGGAATATTAGATTGGGAAAATTGTCCTTGGTACAAAGGTTTTGGGAGAAATGGTCATTGGGATAATGCATAACTGGGACTATCAGATTGAGAAAAATGGTTTGGGAAAGCTGTCCGGGAACGGTTGAATATATATTTTGCGGTAGTATTGTATTTTTCGAATGGGGTTAAGTACCGATATAGTAGTGGAGCCCTAGAAGTGGAAAGTCGCGAACAAAAGTTTCACCGAAAAGTGAATCGCGCCTTCAAAAGTTTTGGAACTTCTGATTACTAGAGGAAAGACTGGGGTTGATGGCCAGCGAGACGAAAAGAACACACATTTAAATAACTCTATTTCGATATCGAAACTTAACCCACCTTAAGTCCTGTTTTATATTGTTTGCCATAATTCAAATCTGCTTAATAATCTGTGTCCACAATGCTATCTTTGTATTTCAGTTTAAGCTTTCCCTGTACTCGTATTTTCCAAACACTGCATGCAATCTTGTCTAACTTTTCTAAATGGTTCGCAGTGAAAGAAGTATCCACACACTTGATTTTAAACTAATGGTAAAATCGATTTTTGATGCCATAACAATACTTTCTCTGCCCTCATATATAATGAGAAACTAAAATAAATCCGAAGACGGTAGGAAGAGCGACGCTCCATGACGACTTGACAGAACGAATCCGCCTGGTTTATACGGAAACTGCTGCGACAAGCAAGAGCTGCGGGTAGCCCACACAAGACTGAACATGAAAAGCATTTCTAAGCGGAACAATGGGAGGAATGAAGATGAGCCAGGAACAATCAAAGTTTCTAGGGACGCGCTACGCAGCTCTACTGTTTCTCATCACTCAAGTCTACCGCATGACGGCGCTGTTAGCGTTCGAACCTTAGCCTTCATCTTTGTTGATAAAACTGCCAAAACGCATTGGTGCTATTGTTCTGCAGTTCAAATCATCATGAATTGATTTCTTTGTGAGCGCGAAGCTTAGAGCTACATTCATTAAATCTATGACAATATATCAAAATACTCTGGCGTCGACATCAACTTTAGATAGTGCTGTGGCTACGTCTTCCACAGAACATTCGTTGTAGAAAATAATTTAGTTTTTTTATGACAAATAGGTGATACGGTGTAGTAGGTTCCATCTAATACTTCAATGATGAAAAAATGATAGTGAATTAAAAAGAAATAAATGGATTATACTTTCTTTATTTATAAGTGAAACTTTAAATTATTATTTTCTGCTTATGCTATTTTAAAACGAACTCTAAAGGAAACTAGAAGAATGTAACTTTCTGTCTCAAAGAACTCTTCTAAATGAAGCGCAGACTGAACCTCAAAATCAGAAATGAATAGGGAAGCGCCAAAATACACTCTTGAAGGGATATCAAGGCAAAGAAACAAACAATTTTAGCTTTGTCATAATTTTCCGAGTTTTTACCCAAACGTAAGCAGAATATCAGATAATCTACGGCGAATTCTCGGCATCATTTCACCATCACCAGTTTCATCTATGTTAAATAACCCACTAGTTGACACTGCATCGTTAAATAACCAAGTAAAAGAAATGTAATTATGCTTAAATCGATGTGGAATCATTTTAACAAATGTATAGTCACAGTTAAGGAGGTTAAGTCTCCAGTAATAGTGGAAAACAGTTTTATTACACACAAGAAACATACACGTGCATGTTATAAACACACAACGAAATTGAATAAGTTGCATTGCAAACTCCTATACAATGTGTGGTGTGTGTGTGTGTGTGTGTCTCTCTCTCTCTCTTTTATAATGAAGTAAATCTATTGTAGTATGTCAAAAACGAGACAGAGATGTGGAAACATGTATCGTACAGTCATGATTCAGGCAGTATTGAGGAGTTCGTATACAAAACTTATAATTGACTGTAAAGAAACTAGCAAATTTATAATACAAAACATAGAAGCAATATTTCACTTACTTCAAACAGAAAATGCTTCTTTGTAGACTACGTTTCTCGTAAAAATTCTGCTTTCTTTTAAAAGATGGCCCTATTCCTCACTTTTTGTTACATTATATTATAGCGTGTTATGATCGCGTTCTTGACACAGCCACAGACAGTTGTCCACGTGTAAAAACTGATCGCTATATAAAAACCCAAACTTTATTTAAAGTTTGATCTTGTACCATGTTTATAATAACAGCGAAAGCTGGAATTATTGTAAACTGTCTTCTTTTCAATATGAAGATTAACTTTCATCACTTGGGACCAGATCTATCCGTAATATAAAAACCTCTTTTGCTTCCACTTACAATAAATTCTTGCATCATAATAATTTGTCATAAAGGGTAATTTTAACATTATTATTATTTTGTCATTACATACAATAATTCTATGTTTGAATTTATTCTAAAATAAACGAAAATTGGTTTGACATTAACAAACCATCAAAATCACAAATATAAGAAGAAAACAACTAACCAAGTCTCGAAAATAAGGAACTAAATTGAGCGCATATGAAAGCTATTAACATATTAAGGTGCAGTATTAAAAAATCGATTTAACATTAACAAAACATCGAAATCACAAACGTAAGAAGAAAACAACTGTAACCAAGTCTCCAAAATGAACTAAATTGAGTGCACATGAAAGATTTAACATATCAAGGTGCAGTATTAAAATCGAGTTGACATTAACAAAGCATCGAAATCACAAGCGTAAGAAGAAAACAACTGTAACCGAATCTCAAAATAAAGAACTAAATTGAGTGTATATGAAATATATTAACATCTCAAAGTATATTATTAAAAATAATCGATCTTCAATGACATTCCACCAATTTAATCAGATGATTTGTTTCAAGTCTTGTGAATGATAAGCTGCAGAGAGTTGGTTACACTGATTGCTGCCTCCATAAAAGCTAGCCCCATGAAGGAATGAATTTCTTCATGACTGCTTTGTGGATTCGTCTTACTTAACCTTAAAACTACTTAGAGGACAAGTAGCTAGTCCACCAGCTAACTTTCGGTGCTGGACTCCGGACTCATTTCACCGGCATTATAACCTTCATATCATTCAGACGCTAAATAACCTAGATGTTGATACAGCGTCGTAAAATAACCCAATTAAATTAAATAAACATACTCGTGACGTATTGAATCACCTACCACATTCCATCGATATAGGAGTAGAAGAAGAGTATCAATATTTTTAACCAATTATATTACTCTAGTTTCAGGTAGATCTGTAGCATAGGTAACGATACCGAGTGGTTCTGTGTGAATAGCTCCATTTAAGCCAATGCTTTGTCAACTGATGCTATGCAGTTCTATTGGACTGTTGGTGGTGAGGGTCGGTCACCCACAAGCACGGTATCTTGGTTGTGCTTCAACTCCATTCTGAGAAGTGTCACTGAGTGGCTGCATGTGGAAAACCTCTTATTTTGGATTTGCGCCTTTCTCGACTTAAAACTTCGAATTTGCACCTTTCTCGACTTAAAACTTCCTATTTGCGCCTTTCTCGACTTAAAACCCTCGAATTTACGCATTTCTCGACTTAAAACTTAACCGTTACAGTAATAAAAATTCTAGTAATCTACCTAATAGAACGCTGAGTATTCTTATATGTTTTTATTTTCTTTTCAGGTCAGTACTCATTATGGATTCTCAACTTCTGATGTTCCACTCGTAGCTGGTAAGTTAATCTGTTACGTTCTTTCTACTGCTTTTCAAAGGAATGTAGGCCTAATCTTATTACCATTGCTAACGTGGTAACTTAAGTTGTGCCCTGTGTTGGTACCAGTAATAGAATTGTTAGCATGTTTAGAGACGACGAGATACAGTGGTATGAAATTTCAATTAAAGAAAATGATGAAATTTTGAAGTTACAAGAAGGAAAGTAGGAAAAACAATAGCCTAGGGATCTAAAATATTGACAGTTTTCTAATTGCAGCTCAAAATTGTTATAATTTAAGTTTGCTTTGTGGAATAATCTTACTGTAAATTCAAATATTCATTTCAGTTTAATTAAATTCTCCTGTCTACACTTCTACACTGAGCTAAGTCTCAGAGACCGCCTGCTATCGGTTAAGCCTTTACCACTCCTATACTTAGGAATGTTTGTTGCTTTCCTCGGGGTTCTCACGTTTTCCTTCGTCACTGTACCTATATTTTCCGCAATTCCTTTTTCATAATTATTTTATTTTATTTTTATTGTATCTAATACTATATTGCATAAAAAGTGTGATTCTAGGCAGCTAGAAACCATAACAACAAAGATATAACTACAAAATGCAAAGATAGGACAAATACAATTTAAAATAAAATAGAAACAAATAATAATATTATCAATATACACTACTGAAAAATACTTAAATTTACAAAACAGTCCAAATTTTTCTTAATTTTTTGAAAATGGTTTTCTGTTAGCCATCGTTGCAAAGTGATTCCATATCTGTTAAAATATAAAACGTTTTTTCCTGTTTTGGCGATTTATTGAACATAGCAACTGCAACAGAGCTAAAATAATTATTTTATTTGCCGGGTCTAACAGATAATAATTATTATATCTCGCGCTGTAACCCTGAAGTTTAGGTCTATTAATGCAATTGTAGGTTTTCCTTAACACCTAATAAAGAGTGAAGTGTGTATAAATGTGAAACAGTGTAGAAATGACAAATATTACGTTTTCTTTTATCTACATTTTGTAGTATTTTCTTCCTTCGGAACTTATGTTTATATATCATTCTTTATAATTATTTTTATTAGAAAAGATAATCCTTTTTATGTATTGTAGGCCTACAATATAGAAATGTTAATGTGGATGTGCAATTCTTCCGTGAATTTTTTTGAAATTTTATAATTTCTCTGAATTTAACTTCAAATAGTTCTTGGAATCTTATAGCACTTGAGTAAGAAGAGATAACACTCAAATTCTTTACTAGCCCATGAAATGTTTTATAATACAATTACAAACTTGCATTTTCTTTCTAAGCAGTGGCATGTTTCGACAGGAATATATTTCTAGCGCACCTATTTCGTGGTATCTGAAAATCTCTCTTTAAAGCACTTAAATCTCTTTCCCTGTTGACACATTTATTATTAATCAATGAAACACACAACTGTACTGTAGTTCTCCTGCTTGTTTTGTATCTCACATTACATCGCGTAATGACAGCCCAGATTGGTTACGCACTGATCGAATAACATCAGTTTCTTAAAAAGCACAAATTTGCGTAAAATGTTTCATTTGTTCATAAATTAGAAGAATTGTTATACGCTCTGATCGAACCCTGAATGTTCGATCTCCAGTTGCATTTCTTACAACTCTGAAATTAAGAATGCGTGAAATTAATTTATATTTTACTGTTTCACTTAAACTAATTTAGGTAATACATTTGTGAAGTGTCCACCGCCTTGGAGTAGTGGTCAGCGTGTCTAATTGCATTGCCTGATTGAAAATTTTTCCGGGGTTATTCCTCAACGCATTATCTGCAAATGCTGGATAACTTTCGACGCAGGGCCCTAAGTTCATTTCACCGACATTATCACTTTTATCTTCATCCATCCAGCCTATTTCCATACTCATGTGATCCTATCGTACGGGGCTTGCAGAATCCGATTTAATGGACGCCCAAACCTCAGAACAGGATTCTCAATCTTTGCCAACAAGTAAGCAGAGACCCAAATGGCTACACGCCAAAAAGCACGCACTTAGCGAAAAAAAAGTCAATTTTTCGACATTTTTCTGCTACAAATTGATTTCTAGTCTTCTGTTTGGCGCTGTCTTTTTGTCAGGTCTAATAAAATTATCGGAAATAATTCTTAAATCGACGGAAAATTTGGATTCCATTTAATCTGTACTAGTTTCCTGTGTCCTAGAGAACCTGGGTTCCGAGGCTACCCTGCAAAACGTTATGGCCCGTGTTTTCTTTCTTATTGACTTAGACATTTCCATGGATTGGCTTATCTTTTCTCCAATTTTTAATATAAACCCTGATCACCAGGCAGCGCATTTTCGTTCCCAAACAAGTTTAGTAAAGTTATCGGTTAGTATATCCTGTACTCTTAATGCTTAGGTCAGGACGCTACGAAAGGTATAACCTAGTTCGGTACGTAATAATAATGGAGCATGACAATTGTAAGTGGGGTTGGTATTGAATTCAAATAGTCTGTCCGGCTACTTTTTAACCATATAAACGCACCAACACTGCGAAACTAGCGCTCTACAAAATATTAATGCTACATATGACAGGAAATGTAATTATATCGATGATAATACTGAACTATTATGTACAATACATATTATAGAATAAACATGATACACATTAACTCTATATATAATATATAATTTAACGAGATCAACTCCGTTACAGTGAACAAAAATATATATGCTGAATTTATGAAATTCATATTTTTTACTATAACTGCCAGTAAAAATTTGTTTAAGCTAAGAAAATAATAATTAAAAAATCAATATACAAATTAGCAATATTTACACTTTACACAATATACACAATAATTCATTTATCAAAACCTATTCCGTTGCAGTGAACGAAAACATATATTCTGAGGTTATGAAATGCAAATCTTTAACGAACATCACATAAAATTTGCTTAAACTAAGATAATGTTCTTTCTACGTCACATGAAGTTACAACGTTATAATACATTACATTACTGTTATTTAATGACTCCATGCGTACCTGCTTGCAATTCTACTATCCTGATTATGCATCCACGTGACGTAATGAATGTACCAGAAGAAACTACTCGATCCGCTGTACGTTTGGGAACAGAAATGCGCTGTCTGCTGATCACACATATTACAGATTGGCCATCACCATTTTAAAAACAGTAACATGTGGAAGAGAACACCCACTAGGATCGCCACTGCCGATTGGTAACGACCGCGAGATGGAAGTACAGCTGTTCCGTGCAATTCAAATGAGAGCTTTAACATGACTTCTTCTGCGATCACTAGATGGCAACATAGCTTTCCAAGCCCATAAGGCTGATCAATCTGTTATAATATGTGATCAGGAATATTTATTTATTTATATTGATTTATTTATAGGTATTTATTTATTTGTTTGTTTGTTTGTTTATTTTGCTAATAATTGTACCATAAAATATAATATAAACGGATAAAACTTTAGCTCATCCCTGAAAGAGTAGAACTCGTGCTCAGGGGCGGATTCCTGAATTTAAATTAAGAAGTATATAATATAATTTGTCTTATGTCTACTACACAATAAAAATATATAAATTTAAATTTACAATTTTCCATTATTTATAAAATCCATACATAACTTTTTAAATTTAATACTAGAACTATGTAACTTAATACTTAATACATTCACGCTGATCCTATTATTATGTGAAATAGCTGTTACCACTATAACATTTTTATTTAACGTTGTTCGCGCATACACTTGCGTAGAAACCCGTCTTTTCAAAGCAGTGAAGTGTCAGTTTTTCGAATTTAATTTTATTGAATCTAAGGGAGATAAATCTATATAAGCATATAATGCTAAATAGGCTTTGTCATATCTCACCTATAAGTAGTTCATTCGTTGGCCAAAAAAGAGTGTTGGAGATATCTCAACATGAATTTGGCAGTGTGTTTTTCATCAATATTTGGGAAACTTATTTTCGGCACTTAGCCCTTTGGAAATATGTCTTCAATTATTTGTCGTAGATGAGAATAGGCGTATTTAAATACCACTACTTGTACGTAAATTGCTTTCTGCAGTACAATTCACAGCAGCGCTGCATACTCAATATTGCAGGAGTGAGTTACCTCTCTTACTTCAGGGTTAGGCTGAGAACTGGAGGATCCCTGATGGAGGCGGACTTACCATTACGCAGTACCCCCTTACGCGTACAAGGTTCACTTAGTCTCCTATAAAATTTACTAGAAGGCCTCCCCAGGGGTGAAAGGCGCTCAGAACGTTATATAACACCAACTTCTAGTATTACAGTCCACGAAACGTGCAAGTTTTACTTTCCGCTCTCAGCCTCATGACATACATAAGGTCACATCTTTATAAAATTGCCATCCAAGAACACTGACCTATAAATGTAATCAAACCAGTGACGCGTTTTAATGTTAAATTCTTAATAAAATAATATTACATTTCAAGCACATACCTGCTCATAAATCAACTCTTAGGACTAAAACAATTTTCTGAGTCTCACAGTGCTGTGTTCCATGGCAAAGACTGATGTATTTTCCTTAGATTATTGCAAAATTATTCTCTATACATTATTAAGCTTTCGTTAATGATATCTACATCATCAACATTGTCGCCCTCGGTAGCGCAGTTGGTATAGCGCTGGCCTTCTATGCTCGACATTGCGGGTTCGATCCCAGCCGAGGTCGATGGCATTTAAGTTTAAATGTGACAGGCTCATGTCAGTAGATTTACTGGCATGTAAAAGAACTCCTGCGGGAAAAAAATTCCGGCACACCGGCGACGCTGATATAACCTCTGCAGTTGCGAGCGTCGTTAAATAAGCCATAATTTAATTTTTAATTTTCATCAACATTTTTGAGAAGCCTTGCTAAATGTAATAAAAAACAAAAAAATCAGTAACTGAGCCTATAAGATGTGTCGCTGTACTCATAAACCTGTTCCTCGGTGTCTGTGTAAAAATATATTTAAAATGTAATAGATACGTTGAGAGGTGTTAGTGATGGTGATGATGATAATAATAATAATAATAATAATAATAATAATAATAATAATAATAATAATAATACCATTCCCAACTTCATTTCTTATGAGATAATTTTAATCATGATCGCTGTGACCGAATGTCCCCCCCCTCAAAGAGGGGTTTAGAGGGGTTTAAGTGTTTTGTCACACTTTTTGGACATAGGTAGGCCTACGTTTCGACACACTTTACACTTTCGTCACATCGTCTTTTGTCACGCATTACACTTTCATCACAGGCCTACGATGTCACACATTAGATTCTGACACACTTAATTTTAAGTTTCTTTACTTGAAGTATAATTGCAACAATTAGTAATTAATTACGATATACTGTTATACTTTACCAATATTATGCAATACATTTTTAGATGATAATCAAAATTTTTCCAGTTATGTCTGATAACATACGTTTCGGGAAAACTAAACGTGGGAAGGAGAAATTAATTCATGGAGGTTTTCTGTCAATCTTATGAATTCATTTTCAATACGCTTAAAGAGGAGGTAAATAAAAGATTACAAAAACAGTTGTTGCCGCACTTTATATCGACTGATTACGAGGCAATCGTAATGGCCGTAATTTCGAATACGTTTCCACAAGCGAAGCTGGCCGGTTGTTTATATCATCTCGGACAACATTTCTGGAGAAAACGTCAGTCTGATGGACTCGTTGAGGAGTACAACCGGGAAGAAAATGTAAATTTATGATCCACGGTCCATTCGCTAATTAAAATAGCATTTGTTCCCGAGGAAGACGTCTCCGCTTTCGAACTACTAAGAGATACCATACCAGACAACCTTGTTAATCTCTTTGACTATGTCGAATACACCTACGAGTATATAAGAGGACGAAGACGTGGCAGAGGAAGGCAGTGCCTATATTTCCTCCTTCCTCCTGGAATTGTTACATTCAAAGCTAGAAAATCTTCCAAGGACCACAAACACTTGTGAGGCGTGGCACCGACGCCTTAACACACTAATCGGAAAGTTTCATCCATATTTTACCATGTTCTCGAGTCGCTGCAGGCTGAAACAGCAAAATTGAAAGGTGGACAGTCGCCATCACGTAAAAAGAAAAATATATATAGAGATCTCGATAGAAGATTATCGCGAATTGTAGAAAGATATCAGAAATATAGGCCTATAGCCGATGAGAATGTCCTAGGTTACGGTACCTTCGAACAATTGGGCATGGTGTAGCTGGACACTTTGATTAAATTACTTATTTTGAATATATGCACTAACTTCGGGTAAAAATATGTATAAAATTTATGGGTATTCAATAAATAATAGTGAAAGTAAATATTGTGTAGTACATTCAATATTGTGGCGCAAGGATACGTCGAAATGCAATCTGTGACAAAACATGCCCATATGACGAAAAAGTCGGTGACGGAATTGCCGTGACGTGCATATCGTTGGCGAAAGCACCGGTTATGAATACGTCGGGTAGCAGTGCTTTTTTGAGTTAAGTTTGAGTCACAGTATAGTTGGTTGTTATATACGGAGTAACTTCTCTTAAAACTGAATTTATTTAACTTATGTAAAGTCTTCGCACATATTGTGCTTTCATCATATTCAATAAAAAAAATTAATTTCTTTACTGATGTAGTGTTTAACACTGTAACTTCACTAGTCTCGTGGCAGCTGACGTCATACTGGGCAGCCCATCAACTTTCCACGCGGGCGCCCTTGCTGCTCTTTGCCCGTAGAACGCTACCGTGCACGGATCGGTTCTACGTGGAATTCGAACCTATGATACTGCGTTCCACAGTGCATAAGAGCTGCTCTTTAGCCATTGTGTCGAGTCCAGGAGGACAGTGGTCGATACAAGGCGTGCGGAAGGTACAAACTGGATCCGATGCACAGCATCCGACCTCTGAGACCAGTCAGTCGAACAAAGCGTTATGCGGTGGTCGCAACGTCGTAACTGACGGCGCGGGGGTGGAGGTCACCCGTTGCTCATATCTCGGTATTGCTAAGCAAGATTAATTTGCTCCGGCGCTGTCTTTACACAGCATAATTCACCTTCGCTGCGAGTAATTTTGAAAAATAGTTCCCCTGGAGTCTCCAGGCCTCGCCGCCAGACAAGATGAAATTTCAAACTTCATGTTTTGTTTATTGTTTGTTGCCGATCAGTTCGTTTTCCTCCATACTTCATTTATTTTTACCTGTCGTAGTATTTGACTACGTGTTCTGGAATTCTAAAATATGCAAGTCAGTTGTTAAAAGCTCTTTATTTGGCATATCAAATGCCTCGGAGATTTTATAGAAACTTTTATATACAGAGTGGGCACAAAGTCCCGTTATCCCCTATAAACACCTCAAATATACACACTATTTGAGGAGGTTCGTTTCAAAGTATACTAAGTCCACCCACGGATGAAATTAAGTTTTATATGATTTCGTATAGTTCTCAACGTGCCCTATCTTGCTGTGAAGTCTGTTTGGGTCTAACTGTATTAAATCCCCATGAAACGAATGCACGAAACTGAGTGTTCGTGGCATACCGTATTATGTCCACGTCTTTGTCCGCGTCAAACCGTATTCTGTTCAAAACTAATTAATATTTTTCTTTGTAAGATTGTGTATTAAGTGTCCTGCACTGAGAAAAAATAGCGCCAATTCACAGTATTGACTTATTGTCGACCTTTGTTATCAGTTCAGTGCCGCTGCAGTCCAGTTGTGCATATGATAGCCTATCTGTGAAAAGGGGAGAAGTGTCTATAGGTGAGAATAACAGAAGAAGCAGGGAAAGAGTGAAGAAGAAAAAAGCACGATAGCAACAGAGTAAACTTCTGTATATTTTTACTTTATCTTTTAATTAATAGGTGTTTAGGAGACTTATTTTCATTTAAAAAATGTTTCCTGCAATAATCATGTAATGCACAATAGTGTATTCTTGTTTCAATCTGCAGAAACATTGATTTAACACTGTTCGAACCACCATGCCAGCACAGGGAAGGTCGGTTCCACTGTTGTCCAATTCCCGCACATGATATGCGCAGGGTTAAGCAAAGGTTTTTCTCAACAAAAAAGAAAGCTGATCAAGATCGTTAACATTAATGAACATTATATTTTTGTTATTCAATATTACATAGGAGTAAATCAAGGAGTGTTACCTATTATTTACACAATTATTTTGGTTGAATTTTTATGAATATTGGGAAAGATTTTTTTTTCTTTTTTGTACTCACGTCAAACCATATTATGTCCATGATATTTTCTGAATTTCAGGACAATCTGGTGTAAAAGTGATTTCAAATATAATTTATTCTGATAAATTAAGTTCTTTCGGTAATTAATAATTTTAGTATTTTAATTTACCCCCCTTAGTTGGCATATAAACAGTTTTTATTCTCTCCTGAAAAAATTACATCAGCGGACTTAATACGGTTTTGAACGGACCTCCTCATTTATGTAATTCCGGTCATAATGCAGACATACAGCCACTTTACACTAAATGTATGTCCTAAGTGTCCAAAGGGTCAGTATGTCCCCCATCATTCTCCATCATAATGCGTCGCCAGGTCCGGTTTGACATTCGCCTTAGCATTGCTGGTGTAATCTGTTGAAAAGTGCGTCGCACGGAGTCCTTCAGTTTTTCAGTAGTGTCGTACCGTTCCTGTGCAACAGTGCTCTTCATGAAACCCCATAGCGCATTGTCATAGGTTGTGAGGTCAGGGCTGTGGGGTGGCCAGTCGAGAGGAGCTGGTAAGAGGATGACCCACGGCCAATTCAGCATTGTGGAAATCTGTCACAAGGCGTTGAGGGTTTTATCAAGTGAATTGTTGCAAAGGAACGGTACGATATTGACGAACTGAAGTACGCCGTGCGACGGGCTTTCCAATATATTATACCAGAAATGTGATTGCCTGGTGTTCACAATAGTTGAAGAAACCGAGATACTCAGTCCAAGCGGGAATCAAACTCGCTACTGGGCGCAGCTCTGGATCGACAGACAGACGTGTCTACCGCTGGATCTACGTCGATGATCCCATAACTGTACAGCAGAATTAGGATCATTTATGATTTTAATTTCAACATAATTTCATTTGCCGTATGTCAAGTTGTGTCTGAAATATGTATTGCATGTCTCTAAAATTTGACTTTCCATTTCCATAGCGGTTGTGATGCTACAAATATCTTAAATTTAATTACAGTGTTAAAAGTATTACATTGGATTATGTCTGTGACTTATTTACTCTCCGTAAAGATATTGGATTTCCTGGAACTGTAGAATTAAATGTATATTTCGCACAGATTTGCACAAAGATTAAGATTTTCACTCTTCTATATCAGGATTCTGTTTTCAGCCTCAATCTTCCATCTCGCTCTTCGGTTCTTTTCGTTCCCTTTAACATTCCACTAACACTCTCCGCCTCTCTCTCATTTCGCCTGTCATCTGCAATAGCAAAAATAGGCTGGAATGAAGTCTTTGGAGGCAGTACGGATTTCTGATACTGATAAAGGAAGGGCTTGGGACTCCGGGGATTATTAATCAGCTAGTGTCCGGATGGGATGTGGCTCTGTCAGGGCCTGAGACAGGAATGACCATCTGTCAGCGTCGGATTCACGAATGTCACCCAGGCTGCCTGTCGGACTTGGACAATCATCGTATATATAAGGCGCACAATGGATCAAAGTATGTTTAAGTTCATGGACCCGTCCCGAGTCCATCTCTCGTAAAGATAAGCCAAGTTATGTATTTGTTACATCTGTTACTTTTTATACTCCCTAGACCTTCCTTAGATTTCGTTTCTTAAAAGCGGCTAGTGACACATGTAAGGGACAGCCAACAGTTTTCAGTGACGTGATTGTTTTGGTAAACCGAAAAGATTAGCAGCTATAAATACAAATTTCATTTCCTACTCATTGTCTGTCACTCTATTTTGAGCTGTCTCAATAGACGCAGCATTACTCGAATTAACCAACTCTTTAACTACTTGTAACATATTATAAGGTTGCATAGGGTTAACACTGGCGTAGGTGGATAAAAATCGTTAACTGGTGTTGTTCACTTCTGGTAAACAGGACGAATTCTGTAGCTGTTTATGTTGTATAATATTGAACTTATTTTATTTGAAATTGCTTTTATACTTATTTAAGATCATAGAAAGATATTTGATAACAACACAAAATATGACGGAAAATCGTGTTGGTTTGCAACAGTTTCCCCTATATTCATGTGTCTCTCATTACATGCTTAAAAAGAGGGCATAAAGGAACACGAAGAAGACGAAGAAGAAGAAGAAGAAGAAGAAGAAGAAGAGAATGCGTGCAACACATTTCAAAAATGGACACAAAAATATTTATGGAAACCGTTCAGACGTAAATGAGTTACACAGAATAACAAGCACATTCTGTTACCATAAAAAAAAAGAGGATGTTTGTAAAAAAATTGCTGCAGACTATAATTCCAGGAATTTAATTTATTACAAGGCGTTGCCAAGTTTGAACTTGTGTTACGAACGCACAAAGAAACGTGGAATCTAGATATAATGTAAATTACAATCCTCCTGGATATTTTAAATTAGTATTGTGCACATGAAATATACTTTAAATATTAATACAGATGTTTCTCTGCGTAATTTAAAATAAACTTTTACTTGCAAGAATAATATTTATTCATCTTTATTTCGATAAGGATGTGCTTAGCTTCTGTTAAACTAAGTTCACTCGCCTTGAACCGAAAAAAACGGCAGTTATATCTGATCTCAGATCAAGACGAAATGACTTTTGATTAGTATTTATATCAAGTTCTGCTTCATTGTAGATTAATTTGATATATAAGCTGAGATTATTTTTACAACTGAAATCTAGCCATTTCTTTAATTTTGATTGTATTTGTCAATTGTTTTATTCATATAAATATGGCCAAAATATTTTTAATTTGTATTGCTTTTCATACTGTTCATTCGTCTGCACACTCGAAAGTATTTCATATTTGTTGCTTTCACTTGAGTATTATATTTTTTTCCGAATGTCCTCTGTAGTGATTCGTATAGTAGCATATCCGAATTGAAATGTATCTGGTTCATGATCATTTTCCGGAAGTAAATGAAGATTTAACTTTATCACAGAAGGATTTGATGTAGGGCTATATCCCTTGTCTTGGAATGGAATGGAATTTACGAAGGGAGTCACTATGGCCCAGCACTGCGACTTGTTGAAATCTATTGCGCTAACCCTCTAGTGGCGCATTCCCAAACCCACACCGGATGACCACACTAACGTTCTCCGCGTACCCAGGTTTCAAGCAGACAACCCCACTCGTCTCTAGGCCAGCATCCTCCGTGCGTCGCCAGTCGGCGTACGGGGAATGCTACGGAATGATGACGAAATGGAGAATGATGTAAATGCTTACTTTGGAGAAAAACGGGAGAACCTCGAGAAAAACCCCAACTGCGGCCTTGTATCCCATGCCTTTTCTTCTGTGTTGTTCCAGTCGTGGAATTGCACTATGCCTCCATTCACTGTTTGAGTCGCTTAAGAAACTTCTTGTCCCAGCAACTAAAACTTACTCTAAATTCTAGTAATGCCGCACTTCGATTTTTGTGACGTTCTGTTAAGTGACCTAAGTTCTGAACTGTCAGACAAGTTACAGCGAGTTCAGAATGTGTGCGTCAGATACGTGTGCAACATCCTGCGATATGATCACATATCACCGTCCTTTGGAAATCTTTCGTGGCTCTGACTCTAAGAGCATAGAACTTCACACTCTTTGTCTTTACTCTTTCGAATTCTGCAAACCTTAACACCAAATTACCTTTCGTCTCATTTCTGTTATCTATACTCTAACTACGATGTAAATACCAGATCACTTATCTGTATCACGCTAAGTATATACCTCTTCATAGAACATCTTGTTACTCCTCATCTTTTACAATCTCCACCTCGCGACAATGGAATTCCTTGTCACAAAATCTTAGGGGTTGCAAGACAATATATATATATATATCGTCGCTTTGGTGGTGAAGGAGCGTAACCCACAAAATTTTGATTTTTGACTTAAAACCATTTATGGAGTCTAAGAAGTCTAAATTTTACATTTGTTAAAGGTAATATGCGATTAGTTTAAAAAATAAAGAGATATTTGAATTTTGTGAAAAGCCCTATACCACAATTAATGAGTTGTGAATAGACTTAAGTGTCTTACATCCATCCACAGTTGCATTGGAAGGAAAAATTCTGGAACTTTTGTACGGTTGTGAAGGGTCTTAATCCACCTGCAAGTGTCTTACATCCATTTACAATTTCATTTGAACAGGAATGTTCGAAAGGTTGTGAATTGTGAAGAGACTTAAACCACATAAAATGCTTAAATTATCTTATTTTTAATTTCTGGAAGCTTAGGAATTTAGACTTGTGGCATCATTGTTTGATTATTTTTTGTGTACTGAGCCATCAAAATCAACTTCTAGTAAAACTGACATAAATCCAGACTTCTTCTGAAGATAATTTAGAATCACAAGCACACTCTGATGGACAGAAGAATACAAAACAAGTTGAGAAAAGTCAGATAAGCGAGATGAATGAAGATATAAGAGAGGATAACAATTTAACTCAGAAAAGAAAACAAAATCCGACAAAATGGAAAATAAATTACAAATACCGGTACAGTAGAGATAGGTAAAGGGGCAAGAAACCTCTACCGCACAAGAAAACAGAGAGTGCGAAAAACATAATAAGGTCTCATAATATAGAGAAGGCCAGTTATTATAAAAAAGCACCACTGAATTTAATTATAGTTTCCACAAGCCGAAAAGGGATCAATGTGATTTCTGTGTGATTTTAATAACAAAGATGAAGCAGGAAAACAAGAACTTCAAGAAATATATGTTTCTGGATGTGGCTAGAAAACAGGAAGCAAGTGAATATAAAATAACTAATAAAAGAAGAGCAAAATCTAAAAAATTCATTTTCCTGTTTCACAATGTATGTGTAAAAAATTCTTGTCACACCAGCGTTGAACATTGGAAAACTATATTACATACAGAAATTGAAAACTTTTAATTTGACTACATATAATTTGGGTAACTCTGAGGCTGTAAATTTTATGTGGCATGAAGACCTCAGAAATAGCAATGTGTCTTTGGGAAATTTTAAGAAATCTTCATCCAGCAGTACAAGAAGCGACTATCTATTCCGATACAGCATCAGAACAAAACCGTAACCATATAAATGTGGCTATGTTTCTGCGTGCTGTAACGATGTTACCTATCAACGTGATTAACCAAAAATTTATGGACTTTGGTCATTCTGAAATGGAATGTGATAGTATCTATTCTGCCATTGAAGGTAGAGGAGACAAGATTGATATTTTTACCCCAGATAGATGGTATACTATTGCCCGAACAGCCAAAATACAAAACCCTTTCTACAGGGTACAGTAGTTGAAATGGACTTCGCTGATTTCTTTGATTTTAAGAGCTTTTCTGCTCGACTGATAACTAATAAGAACAAGTATGAGGATGGAGGGACACTAAACTGGTTGAAGGTAAAATAGTTTCAATACAGAAAAGGAAATTCAACCCGCATATTTTTCAAGAAAGATAGAGTGACATAGAATTTCGAACCATCACAGTGACAAAAGATACCTAATCGAAGAGAAACAGATTTTCTTACTACTGATAACAGCATGCTCTACTCAGATACAGTAACGTCATCAGAAGTAGATGACTTAAATATAATTAATGCTTTGTATCATTTGTTCAATGTGGTAGTAACCATTTCACGCCTGTGTACATCACTTTTTCAAAAGCAGTTTGTCCGAATTTAAAAAAAAAAAATATAGTACCTAGGCCTATAGTTTTAATGTAAATACTTAATTTGGAAACATTTCTATATTACCTGAAGATATTTGACATTAATTTATTTTTGGGCTTTAAATGAGGTTGAGGCTACCTTGAATAATTACTTAGAATAGTTTTTTGTCTTGTGCTGCAAATAAAAATTGATGCCAGAAAGGATTAATACACTGATTTTTCCGTAATTGATAATATTTTAAATAAAATACATGTCTTTAGCATCATCTACAATACTTTTGTTTCATATTATCAGATTTGGGTTATGTCCTTTCATCATTTTAAGTCAGATAATTCCTCATTAATAAATATGGTGAAAGATTCTAAGCCACATTATAAAATATAAATTTGATATTAATATTTTTTAATTAAATGAAACATAGTATAGCATTCTTCTTAATTGTATGAGAACATAAAATCCATTTCAATTTCGAATTTACTCTCACAATGTTAAATAATGTAGTTTTTCTGATTGCACAAAAATTTCAAATCGCTTTATCTCGAAACTTGCTCACTGTGGAATAGAACCATTCACTACCAAAGCGACGATATATATATATATATATATATATATATATATATATACTTTTAAAAATAGCTTAAAGGATAACTTTCTTAGCAATTCACTCCAGTCACAGTGATTTACATGATAACTTCTTTCTATAGACATATGTTCTGATAGCGCTCTATTTTCACAGTTGTCTGATAATAATCTCTTCCTATTATCTAACATTTTTTGAAATACATTAACATTCTAAGTATATTAGTTTAATTCTGCTACATACCTTTTATTTCATTGTTTGATTAATAATTCATACTCCCTCCGTTCCCAAATGTGGTGTAGAAATATGTCATATATTCTGTTCCAAAATATGGTATAGATTTGTTAAACGTCTCAGTAATATAAAGTAACATTATATATCTTCTAGATACTTATTTGTTTGATAAATTAACATAAGGAAAACATAAAAATAAGGTACATTTCATTCAGTGTGATGTCAAATTAATAAAAGAAAAAATAAACATTGTTTTGAGAAAGACAAATTAACATAAAATCTGCAATAAATTACAACCCGTTTTTATACGACTGTTGAGCCTTAGATGTTCTATTCGAAATTGACTGGGTGTGTCACATTTTCTGCAGCAGGAACACCACAGCAGGTGTCCATTTGATTTCTGTTCATAATGAACTATTTAAATATTATAGTTTGATGTACTACAGAAGATTAGAAACATTCACAACTGCACTGTCTGATAGTCCTTTCACTACTGAACAGAATACCAAACCGCGAAACATTTCGTTCACGCATGTGCAATAATCAAACTTGTTTTGTTTGTTAGTATACCATACTTTGGAACGGAGGGAGTAGTATTTTACTGTTTAATTCATAAGTAACTCGTGTATACGCGTAACTTTTATCGAAATCAAATTGTTATGATCTTTGTAGCTTGCAAGTTGATACATATGTAGGTATACTTTTTGCTGGTTGAATGGAAGAGAAGGCCTTACGGTTTTAAGTCTACCAGCTAAAAGAAATTATTATTATTATTATTATTATTATTATTATCATCATCATCATCATCATCATCATCATGAAGTCCTGTTACTAATGATGAATGAATAAGATCCGAAATCTAAAAAAATGAGGATGGTGTTATCTAATATCCCAATATTTGAAAAGAACGATGGTGAAGTTTTTGTGACGCCCAATATTCAATACGCATTTTTGACAGTAGGCACTTCATCACTTTATAAAACCTAATGTAGGAAGACGGAAATAAGATGCTGGAAAAAATTGACAGAGAATTTCAGTCGCCTTGTTTTTTTTTTTTTTCTTTCCTTTCAGAATTGGAACGTACATATTTTAAAGCTGCTCTCATCAGACGAGAAGGGTAAGAACAGACAGACAGGGTGAGAAACAGTTAGCGAGGTTAGGGAGTTGGCTTATATTGAAGACAAAATGATTGATGTAGCTATTTCAGTCGGTTGAATTCCAAATGAGCTCAGTTCCCCCTATAGCCAATGGTTATGGATGGTCTTCTACACCAAGAGGATCCATCTCCCTGTTCTCTAATAATTGATTGAATGATTGATTGTTATTCCTGCGAGGCAATTCGTCGATGGGATTTGAGTGTACTAGGGCAGGAAGGGGGCGATGTGTGTGATATAATTGTACTTGACTTCCGTAAACAAACTTTCTGCAACTACTATCGCAATACGTTGTGAATTACATGTACATATATACATGGACAAAATATTACGCAAATTGCATGTATGACCTGGTTGGAGGAAGCGTTCATTAAATGGTTCCATTAGGTAATTTATTCACAGATGTAAGGAAGTAATGGCTGTTAATTACTAATAATTTGGAGAGTTATATGAACATTGCGAACAGTTTCAATTTATGAACAATGTGAACGGTAATAAAAATGTATCAGGAATCCAGAATTGAATAGCCTAATTATATATGGGTCATTTGCAAAATTTGTATAACAAATGGACGATTGAGAACGTCAAAATTAAAGTACTATTTAGTGCATATTGTGCATGTATTAATATAGTGCAATGTATCTGCCATAGTAATTAGCCACTGTACACTCACCTTGCTCTACATCATTCTGTACAAGTATCAGTGAATCTTTGTTGGCACGACTAAATGTCAGGTGTTTTATAGGACAAGACAATGGATCTTTTATAGAAATAGAATTCCTTTATTTTTTATATAAGGTATTTTTTAAACAGTGCATAGGTCTTAGAATAGTAACAGAACTAACTTCAGATCAAAATTGAACAAGTATTTTAAATATCTTAATATCAGATCTGTTACCTAATATAAAGATAATAACTTCTTCAGTAACTAACAGAAAACCATTCTTTCAGTAACAATTATCTTAGTAGATTGCCCTTAAGGCGAAGATATTTGAACTTTAGTTTCTTTAATGATAGAAAATTAGAAAAAATTAAGGCACTGTTTTGAATGATGTAACAAACATGACATGGAGTAAAAGATCTGAGAAGTAACAGACATGACAAAGCAAACATACAGTAAGCATGTCCTAACCTAATCTTTTTTTATCGGAAAATCTTCAAAATAGCAACTTAACTACTGCACACGTGCACTATTATGTCCTCTTGATCTTGACGCAAGAGTATGACACACAAACTCGCCGAAGCAAAATGGCTGAACATAGCAGTATAACCAAGATTGCGTTTTGTGCATCATCCTGGCTTGTGCTGACATCTGTGGGATTTCTTTTTCAACTGTGTACTCATAGGAACAGAGTGGTGTAACAGATCTGATTTACTGGATTAGAGTAATTATGCAATCATATTTAAGAAAATATAAACTCAGACGTAAATGAAGAAGTTTTGATAATATCAAATGTTTTTTTAATTTTTTCTCAATTACATTTAAAAGAAACCTTTATCTGGACATAATCATGCTCCATTTTAAATACATAACTACTATGGACACGACATTTTAGCTGTTACTATGAGAATTTTATTTTATTCTCGTGAAATCTTTCACATGGAGGAAATAATTCTTGTGAGGTTTGCTACATTAGTATTGAAACTACTCACTGTTAGGAATTTATAACTCTATCGTTATAAATGCAATAATGAGAAGGGTATGAATTGATGGACATCATATCTTAAACAAATTCTGCAAATGACCCATATACGGAGTGGTGCAGTTTTTCAAAGCGAATAACTCATGTTGTATGTAACAAAAATATGTAATATTGGTGGAAAGTTCATAGTTTTTTCAGAAATTTTTTTCACATGTTTAGCAACCTCTTATTCGGTAACTATTGCGAGTAGGATAATGATTTTTGTCCATATCGGTAGGAACTCTAATAAAGAATTATTTATCCCTCTGGCGTATTTCAATAGCTAGGACGGTTTTCAGTGTAAATTTAATTTTAAAAACCTCTAATTTCAAGTCACTGCACGATGCGAGAAAATGGCAACGTCGAGGCAGAGAGCAGCTCACATACTGAGACACACCAAGTTCTTGACCTCTTACATCTGCATCACGAGTACAGTAGAGTGTGTTAGCGGCGAGGTTTCAGGACTGCTGAAACTTCAAACTAAATTTTCTAATTAACCGTGCACTTAATCATAAAACGTAATATAGGTTTTCTATTCATTTAAGTGCACCCTATCGTCCCTTCCAATCTGCAAGGTTATTTCACTTCTACCCTGTATATAAAAAGTGGTACCTCGTAACTACCAAAATACAGTAGTATATTAGTTTAACTGCACTATTATGTAGATTAACTACATTATTACTATGTTCACAAAATTGTAAAGTTAACTAATATATTGTCCTCGACTAGAAGATCTTGTAAAGCATATAAAAAGTTTGTCTATTTTAAGAAAAATTAATTTTTAAGACAGTTTCATTTTCACCTGCAACTTTACAGATATGAGGTATCGCTTCTTAGCCATCGATATACAAATATAGAATAGTATAGAATCGTAGTCATAATAAATAAAGCACACTATTAAGCATATTTGAACCACAATTACATGTATAATAGTCGAATTATTGTTTAAAGACGCTGTATCAACTATGTTGCTTAACGTCGATGAAGTTGGTAATAGCTAGGTAGTATTTGACGAGATGAGGCCGAAGATTCTGGCATTTAACTTACAGTTGGGGAAAACTTTTGAAAAAACCCAACAGGGAATCGAAACCACATCCGAGTAGTGCTCCGGATCAGTATGCAAGCGCTCCTACCGCCAGAGCTATGCCGATGAATTGTTTGCTTGTTCTGCACATTAATGTATCATCATCATCATCCATAATGTTTTTACCATTAACTATTTCGTCTCCTTATTGTAATTGTTGGTCTTCTAATTGCTTGTCCTAAACATCTTACACTTTGAACTCTAGAAGATCCTGTACGACATACTTTCTTCGTCTATTCTTCCGAATATTCATGCCATTTTCTTCTGTAATCTTTTATTTTACTGTTAAGAGTAAATACTTGTAATTCTCAGCGGGTGTCCTCATTCGTTCATTCATCCAAAATTGTGAATTGTGCGGCATATACAGGGTGATTCACGAGGAAAGGCAAAAAATTTAGGATACGATAACTTAGGCCATTTTGAGTGAAAAAGTTCATATGAACATAGTTCCGTTTTCGAACGATGGCGGAGCTAGATGCATTTTTTGGTAAAACGTCTCTCGTTTGAACATCACAAGTGATACCAACCAGTCACCACTTATGAGGCAACTTGGCCAGGAGATAATAGGGTAGAGTGGCCACTTTCTTTCCCCTTCCATTACATACATCGCCGACTATCTACATGTTACACTAATCAGACTTCAGGTGCACGAACAATTGTTCTTCCTCTGACATATCGTCAAGTGAGATGTACTATCTGATAATAGATATACATATCAGGCAGATCCTCAATCTGAAGTAATACAATACTTAATAATCTTAATAAGGTATTGCAGTTTTATTGCGGACTGGGATTTGGTGCTATATATTACACAACTTATAAAAAATTAGGAATAAATAAATAATGCTGAAGGAGACCTATGTGAACCCAATATCAGTAATAATAAATATATTGGACCGGGAGAGGCAACATTTAGTCATTAGTTTGCACATCTTTTCTCAAGTATTCGTCCAGCTTATATGGATAATTATTTAGTAGGATATCTTCTAGTGAATGTCGAAATGAAAATTTTGAAGTCTTGTCGCTAATGTTGGCTGGAAGGGAAATAAAATTTTCGAACACAAAAAGAAAGAGTAGATGACTATAAAAAGTTTCTTAGTGTACTTAGAGTAATAACATTTTTATTTCAAGTATTATAAGAAGGGTTCAGAACCTTAGTGGGCCAAGCGCCATTTACTAAAACCGTAGAAAACAAGGATTAAAATGAAGTTATTACCATAATTCAATGGAAACATATAGCAAGTAATATAAAGTATGCACATTAAATCTAAATCATTAAACTATGTAGGCCTATTCACTTAACTTTAACGCTTGCTCTCTCCGTTTTTAATAAATGGCGCTTGGCCCACTATGGCTCTGAACGCTTCATATGAAATGGTAGTTAGAATTTCGCTTGAATTAATCTTTGTAGTTACATACATAATGGGCACACTCGGGAAATAATTACAAAGGGATCTATCAAAATATTTGAACAAAGGTTTATAGGAGCAGCGGGATTTAATTTTGAAAATGGTTCTTATTATTCGTTTCTGTAAAATAAAAATTCCGCTTATTAGATAGTGATCTTCTGCACCATAAGAAATTATATTACACTTAATCCTATATATAACTACAGTAGTAAGACTTCAGTGCTTCTATGCTGCAATATTGTGATAGTTTATTAAGCAATGCTAAGGTTTACATCACCCTTGAAAATCCATTTCTCTCGGCAGGGATTGAACCCGAGAACTACGGATCTAATGAAAAACATGGTAGCCAGTAGTCCTAATCACCAAAGACGACACATCGTACAAAGTCAATTCAATTCAATTCATTAAGCCATTAAACATACAGTGATAGGCTTGGTTACAAATACTGAAGGAGGGAAAAAAAACATACGTTTGAAAATACACATATATTTGAAAACAGTAAAGTTTAATTAGAATGAAAACACAAAACATTTTGAAACTCTAAAAATTAATTAAAACACTTCACTCTTAATGTATTATTTGTAACTAAATCTAAATAACTTTATTTATTAAAAAGAAATTTCGTATGAATTTATGTTAAGAAACTGATCTACAGAGTAGAAAGGATTAATTAAAAGCCAATTATAAAATCTAGTTTTGAAACTATTGGTAGGTAACTTATAATATTGATTGCGAAGCTTATTATATAATTTTATCCCCATGACAGAAAAATTTTTACTAGTTTTATGTAATCCACAGTATAGATTATTAATTTTTTCACTATTTATAATTTCATGGTCATGTATATTGGCTACTAATGAGTAATTATCTATATTATGTCGAGTGTAAAGGACTAGGTCTTTATATATATATATATATATATATATATATATATATATATATATATATGACAGTTAATATCTGGGATTGTTTGAAAAGTGATCGACAATGTTCAAGCTAGTTTCATTGACATTGAATTCTAATGGCTTTCTTTTGAAAAATCAAGAAACTCCAAATTTTGCTACCATTCCCCAGAATATTAAGGCATTTCAAATTCTCGACTGAAAGAACGAAAAGTAGGCATATCTTAAATAATTTTGAGAAACGCACTTCGTTGATTTCTTTATATAACTCTTGATAATTTTGTGCATATATTCGATTTGCTTTTCCCATGTTAAACTGGTGTCTATAAAAGATCCTAAAAATTTGGTATAGTTTTGTATCTCGTTCTTTTTTATTACATGATTTAGGCTAAACGTCTTTTCTTGATTAAGGAAAAAACTATTAGATTCAAACCATAAAGCCATCTGTGATAGAATATCGTTGGTTAGAGCATGTAATTCATTCAGAGCAGAGCTAGAATATAAAATGTAGTGTCATCAGCATACATGCATGCCTCCATCATAAATATATAGGCCTAAGCTAAGTGATAAGATATTGCCAGCCCAGCAGAGTTCGAGAACATCTTACTGATCATGTATCGAGGTATTGCGCTGAGGTGAAAAAATGTTTGTAGCAACATAGTATAATACAGTACGTGGCAGTGGGTTAGACCAGTACTTTGGTGCTCGAGTATCGAAATTAGAGGCTTGGAAACGCTGTTACACATCAACGAAATTTACGACAGGGGTGCCATTGTGGTCTTCGCAAGCAGCATATATTACCGCTTGAGGTATTCCTAATGTAAGTTATGTGCGAGTCCTATATCTCGATTCTGAAGGGAAGACCGCTATGTAGAGAATTGCCGCTTGTTGTACTACACCCGAGTTTATGATGCTAATTAGTACAGAATTCAAGGACGCTCCACAAATTGACCAGCAACGCAGAAACATTAGGCCTAAGCATATATGAATATGTAATTATTTTCATTATTTCTAATGTCGACACACGAAATGCATGGAATTATTGTTCAGTTAAATTCCTTTACTTTACATTCTATAGACTACACTGTCAAAGCAAGCGCATTTTTGTGACCTTGACGTCATGCGCTGTCATCAAGCGCTAAGTATGGAAGGAGGAATAAGCAGTCTGTTGGATTAAGAAAACAGTGATGAACAAACTTCAAACGGAACGTGAAATTTTATATCGTTATTTTTATATGGCTTCTTTCTGTTTGATATGATCTATATTGTCTGTAAAACAAAAGTACTAACACCAATTTCTTAATATTGCAGTTGTGTTTTAAACGTTAATAACATAATAAAGAGTTAAGAAGGAATATTCACATAAATTCCACAACAGTACAACTATATTGTACTAAGTGGATGAAACACATTTTTCATAAAGAAAGGGATATCCCAATAAAAGAGAGTTACCTAGGTACTGTATATGTTTTAACGGTAACAAATATTGTATAACAAAACTCTTATCGCATTATGTTATTAAGGTAATATTGGTGAGCAACTTTCTGTCATCAGAATATTAAATTATTTCCTCGAAACCTGCTGAAGCTATAGAGCTGATATCTTTACAACACATGGGCACATATCGTTTCCTTATGATATAACAGTATTTGCTTTGTTAATTAATTTCCTTACAAACATTTTCCATGCGCATATCTTCAAAATTTGTAATACACATCTTTAGTAACATGTATTTACGATATATTAGATTTACGAAAACATTGTTTCAGTACCTGTAAGGCTGATAAATAAATAGGCCTATATCTGAAAATTTAAAATTTAACTTTTTTGTAAAAAAGTTGAGAAAATAATTCTTTTGAATAATAAAAAAAACAAGCTTGTGAAAAATGAGTATTAAAATTAAAACTTATATTCTTATAATGCACTTATACTTATAATAATTAACATGGATACAGTTTTTATAAGTTACCTTCCCTTTATCCATTGAATCCGTGCTAGCCATCCCTGTAAATAGCTCGACCTCTTTCGCCTGTCTGTTTCCTTTCCGCTGTAAAGCGCTCATTCTCTCCTGAGCTCTAAAGCCCATGGGCATCCATTGACATGACTGGACTACAGTAAAGGTAATTATTGGGGCTCGGAAGTTGATGACCTAAAAATGACAGAAAAATGACCTTATATTCCTGAAAATATGACTTTAAAATTAAAAAAAAAATTACCAAGATTATTATTATTATTATTATTATTATTATTATTATTATTATTATTATTATTATTATTATTATTATTATTATTATTACTGAATGTCTCCGAAATTACGCCAAACACATTTAAATATTAGGAGGAACTGAAATTCCCAAACTTACCTCTTATTCAGCATTGCAGTAAAGAGCCATCGCCATTCGTAGGGTTTCGGGTTTGAAGGATCGCCAGGTGCTTTACTTTCGGAATTTTTACGTCGCCACTTGTAAGATTCAATATGCTAACTATGGGCACTGCGGGTGCAATATTTATTCTATTGCGCTGAATTGGGGGAACCACATAGCACATGTGATCAAGAGTCAATGCAACCATAAGGAAAATCGAATTACATAAACAATCTGCAGTAGGTTCGCGAATATAGACGACTACACTGTTAAAAAAAAAGTCCGTTCAAAGGGAGAAAAGGGCAAAAATGCTTTAAAAAGTGGAAAATTTCCTAAAAAATGACCAATAGATAATAAATGACCGAAAAACGCAAAAAAGAAATGGAAAATAAAAGTAGGCTATACTGATTCATGTTGAAGTGAAACTAGTTTATATTGCATCTTGCATTATCTGTGAAGTCTCAGAAAAAAGATGATATTTCATCAACTTCCGAGCTCTAGTAATGTTCACCGCTGTGGAGTAACGTAAAACCAGCGGGCCCGGATTCAAATCCTGTTCGTACTAGTTATATGCTTGGTGGTACTTCCGAAGTTTTCTCTCCTCCACACACTAGAAGCAGAATTGCTGAGTACCTTTCGGTGTTGGACCTCGGACTCGTTTCGTGTTCATTAATTTCAGTGAACTATATCGAGTACTGACATCAAGTCGTCCACATAGCAATTACATAGGGTGCAACTGGCAGCAGTGTCTTAGGATTTGTAGGAGTATGAATTTTGAAAACTGATATCCATATCTGATTTTGCACGATCTTTCTCGAATGAAGGATTCTATCCATGATATCATGTTGTAACCGACACCATATTTAGAACCATAAAGAAATAAGTAACCAAGGAATCATGACCTATATGAAAAATGAAATTACTTCAGATCCTTGAAACAATGCGAGCAGTGAGTATGTAACTTCTGAATAATAGGGCTAAAAGGTAAATAGGGTAATATTGTGATACGAGTAATATTATAATATTTCTTTTTGTGAATTTATTACAATTTTACTGAGCGAGGGAAGTACCGGTTTTGTGCAGAAGCTTGTCCACGAACACTCACTTAATACGTTCAAGCAAGAAACCGATCTTCCTCTCGCTCGGTAAATTGTAATAAATTCTCAAAAACTATCACAATACAGGGTTGATTCCGATCCCTAATAACGAATTTGAATGACGTCATGTACGTCAGGAATCATACAGACAGCTGAATTGCGGTGAGAGGTGACAGACCAATAGTGAATGATTTCATAATCAGAGTGCACGGTGTATCACAGCAGCAATGCCCAAGAAAATCGAGCCTTTTTGGGAGGGGTACACAACAACCATTTCCGATGACAAGTACAGTTACGTGAAAATCTTAGGAGCCTGCAAAAAACGTGGTTTCGTTATTTCCGAGGAAAACCTCTTGTGTGTACCTAATAAGACTGTCAAAGCTCGGATGGGATTAATTCCAAAGTGCAAAAAACAAGCAAATCCACCCCCCGTTACAAGTCACCGCACCCCACGAGATAATACAAACTAATTCCATTCGAGCTTTAAGAATCGTATTAAGTAAACAGAAGATGCCTTTATTGAAAATAACAAAACCTCGTTTACTGCAGGCTTCTTTTTTCACTTACCTGTACTTGGCATTGGAAAGGGTCGTAATGTACCCTTCCCAAACAGGTTCGATTTTCTTGGGAATTTGTGCTGTGAGTCGCCGTGCACTCTAACTATGAGATCACGCACTACTGGCCTGTTACCTCGCACGACATTTCAGCTGTCGTGTGACTCCTGACGCACATGATATCATTTAAATTCGTTATTAGAGATCGGAAACAATCCCGTATTACTCATATCACAATATTACTAACCTTTACCCTATAAGTGTTAAATTTGTTACTTGTTTGTGTTACGTGTAATATTTACGTCATGAAAGATCGAGGTAATTTCTTACTGAACAAAGTTCGTGCATTAAATATTGCAATTTCTTTGGCAGTGCGTAAAATGAATAACAGTGCCTAAAATGATTACTTACTTTTTTTACGCACTAGCGTTGCAAAGGCTCATTTTGCGCACTGTTAACAGTGGGTAAAATGCAACTTTACACACTATCGTAGAAAAAATATAATGTTCGAGTTTATATGCTACATGTAAATGACAATTACAGCAATATTTAGGAAGAAACTTTCACAAGTTTATAAATCAATGCTTTCCTAAATAAATTCGCGATTGTTAATGGAAGATTAATGAATTTATGTAGGCTACATACTCGTACATTAAATAATTATCATATACCATTCATATGTCATTCTATTACAACTCATACTTTCGAATGTGTTACAGATGATTATACAGTGTAGCCTAATATTTTTCTCCTAAAAACAATCTTTTAAATTTATTTTTTTCGAGTTTTCAGAGTTCACAACCCTGTGAGTGCGAATAGAATGTGGAATAAGACTTCCTGCTAAAATAAATACTTTAATTCTACAATGTCACATCACTTCCATTTACACAACAGAAAACATAATTTTATGATAATGCCAGTCAGTATTTTAATTTATGTTCTGCCATAAGGAAGCTTTCATAGTTGGCTCTGCTTGGACTAAAAAGAGATTAAGAGAGAAAATGTAAATTTTTATAAGATAAATTTATTACACGTCAACAGGGGTATTACAGTATTTTTATACCAGTTGAATGTGTATCTCGTTCCTCATCGATGTGCTCACGCAGACAAATTCTGTGACGAGTTTCCTGTGTTATGTCATCAATCACCACGAAATAAAAATATATAAAGATAAGCCTATTGAGTATTATGTCGGGTATGGTAGATAATATGCTTATCGTTTTTTCACTATATTTTACTTAAAATATGTGAACACAGTAAAATCGTAACTAATCTCTCTATAACTCTCTATATTTTATAACACTTTGATATTCTGTTGTGAACTTCTGTGGAAGTAGAAGTTACATAGTACAGTATAATGTGCTTTAATACGTATTGCAAAGCTTTAATACTGGCTTCACAACACATGAAATGACCTTAGTGAAGCTTTAGATACAAAGAGACATACTTTCTAATTCTCCGACGAGAAGGCAATGCAGTTGCTATGGAGAAGCCGCAGAATTTCTCTGTAATTTGCTTTCAAATGGTTGACTCTGTTCATACAGGTACTGCGCTGTCCTACATACTGTGTAACAGTTTCAAACAAAACCCGCTTCTGAAGTACGTAAAATACATACAAAGGAAAAAAACTTATGAATAATTCATAATTGCAATCTAACAGAGCTTTCGAAAGTTCAAGTTCAGATATTATTATTGTTTTCTAAAAGCGTTATTTGAGTACTTAATCGTGATCAGATGGAATACTCTAACGGGTAATGTGCACTCTTTTGTTAGATTGTGCACTTCTTGAAGGAATGATGATAACATGATCTTTCCCTATATCTTCGTCTTGCTCTTTCTCTATTTCTTCGTCTTGCTCTTTTTCTGTTTCTTTGTCTTGCTCTTTCTCTGTTTCTTCGTGTTAATCTTTCTCTGTTTCTTCGTCTTGCTCTTGTTCTGTTTCCTCGTCTTGCTCTTTCTCTGTTTCTTCGTTTTGCTCTTTCTCTGTTTCTTCGCCTTGCTCTTTCTCTGTTTCTTCGTTATGCTCTTTCTCTGTTTCTTCGCCTTGCTTTTTCTTTGATTTTTCGTTTTGCTCTTTCTCTGTTTCTTCGTTTTGCTCTTTCTCTGTTTCTTCGTCTTGCTCTTTCTCTGTTTCTTCGTCTTGCTCTTTCTCTGTTTCTTCGTCATTCTCTTTCTCTGTTTATTCGTCTTGCTCTTTCTCTGTTTCTTCGTTTTGCTCTTTCTCTGTTTCTTCGTTTTGCTCTTTCTCTGTTTCTTCGTTTTTCTCTTTCTCTGTTTCTTCGTCTTGCTCTTATTCTGTTTCTTCGTCTTGCTCTTTCTCTATTTCTTCGTCTTGCTCTTTCTCTGTTTCTTCGTTTTGCTCTTTCTCTGTTTCTTCGTCTTACTCTTTCTCTGTTTCTTTGCCTTGTTCTTTCTCTGTTTCTTCGTCTTCTTATTCTCTTCCTTCGTCTTCCTCTTTCTCTGTTTCTTCGTCTTGCTCTTTCTCTGTTTCTTCGTCTTACTCTTTCTCTGTTTCTTGCCTTGTTCTTTCTCTGTTTCTTCGTCTTCTCGTTCTCTTCCTTCGTCTTGCTCTTTCTCTGTTTCTTCGTCTTACTCTTTCTCTATATCTTTGCCTTGTTCTTTCTCTGTTTCTTCGTCTTCTCATTCTCTTCCTTTGCCTTGCTCTTTCTCTGTTTATTTGTTTTACTCTTTCTCTGTTTCTTTGTCTTACTCTTTCTCTGTTTCTTTGTTTTGCTCTTTCTCTGTTTCTTTGCCTTGCTCTTTCTCTGTTTCTTTGCCTTGCTTTTTCTCTGTTTCTTTGTCTTGCTCTTTCTCTATTTCTTCGTCTTACTCTTTCTTTGCTTCTTTGTCTTGCTGTTTCCACACTTCTTCGTCTTTCTCTTTCTCTGTTTGTCTTGGTATTTCTCTGTTTATTTGTCTTGGTCTTTCTCTGTTTGTCTTGCTCTTTCTCTGTGTCTTTGTCTTGCTCTAGGTCTGTTAGTTCGTCTTGGATTATCTCTTTTCTTCATCTTGCTCTTCCCCTATTTCGTTTATTGTGCGATAGTTACTGATGGTGGTTTATTGGAGGGTGACTGGATAACTAAAATATCTTATAAAATGAGTCCCAGAATGCCTTTGTTCAGTAAAGTCACTATGAATACGTATAATTTGAACGTATATCTTAGTTTGGTAAGCCTTTAAAGTACCTAGTCATTCGAGTGACACTTGTTACTAAGAAATAAATAATACCAGTGCAGTGTATCCTAGGAGTGTGTATGCGTACGTGCAGCATTAAAGCTACTACTTCTAAAGTGTTTTCAATAACGATGTCGTCAGTAGCAGTCACGCGCCTGTCCAGGACATGGTGCATTTGTTGTCGTGCCTCAAGCAGCATGCCTGTCTCTATTTCATTAAAACATGGCGCGGCGTGGCGCCCAAGGCGTGACTGCAACTCGCGCGCCACTGAAGTCATTCCTGCCATTGCGCAGTTTGACATCAGTGTATAGATGCTATTGTTCCAAGATTGTATGACGATTATTTCTCACTTTCGTATATTTTGTGTACAATATATTCAAATTTTACTTTCCGCGTTACATTGCAGGTTTTCGATTTTAATATAGGACCTAATTGTAATAATTATGATTATTAATAATAGTTATCATAATCAGAGAGTCAGAAATAGTAAATTAATTAGTATCATTGAGTGCAGTAACTTCATAATCTCTTACAAATTCATGAAATCTCTTAATGTTTCTACGCATCGGGAATCGAACTTAGCCACATATAGGCCTTTGTTATCACAAAATAAAACAGCGGAAGAGTTCATATTCAGTGAAGTCCTCCTACAAAATTATATTCTAAAACAAAAGAGTGATTTTATATTCGTTAGCTTGTTAACCAAGCCTTCAACCGAATGCAATATTTCAAGCCTCAAGAGAAGGCTCACTTGTTTTTTTTTTTTTTCTTTTTGTAAACTATACAGTGCACAGTGGGGGTTTAGAATTGAACGGGTTACATCAGCTGCTTGTCTATGCGGATGACGTGAATTTGTAAGGAGAAAATCCATCAACTATTAGGGAAAACACAGGAGTTTTAATTGAAGCAAGTAAAGAGATAGATTTGGAAGTAAATCCCGAAAAGACAAAGTATATGATTATGTATCGTGACCATAATGTTGTATGAAATGAAAATATAAGAATTGGAAATTTATCGTTTGAAGAGGTAAAAAAATTAAAATATCTTGGAGCAACAATAACAAATATAAATGACACTCGGGAGGAAATTAAACGCAGAATAAATATGGGAAACACGTGTTATTATTCGGTTGAGAAACGTTTGTCATCCAGTCTGCTCTCAAAAAAGCTGAAAGTTGGAATTTATAAAACAGTTACATTGTCGGTTGTTCTGTATGGTTGTGAAACTTTGACGCTCACTTTGAGAGAGGAACAGAGGTTAAGGGTGTTTGAGAATAAAGTTCTTAGGAAAATATTTGGTGCCAAGAGGGATGAACTTACATGAGAATGGAGAAAGTTGCACAACGCAGAACTGCACGCATTGTATTCTTTATCTGATATAATTAGGAACATTAACTCCAGGCGTTGAGATGGGCAGGGCATGTAGAAGGTATGGTTGAATCCAGAAATGCGTACAGAGTGTTAATTGGGATGCTGAAGGGAAAAAGACCTTTGGGGAGGCCGAGACGTGGGTGGGAGGATAATATTAAAATGGTTTTGAGGGAGGTAGGATATGACTGTAGAGACTGGATTAATCTTGCTGACGATAGGGACTGATGGCGGGCTTATGTGAGGGCAGCAATGAACCTCCGGGTTCCTTAAAAGCCATAAGTAAGTAAGTGTGCAGTGAAGGCCGTGGATGGAACTTCAGTCAGAAATAATAGGCTTACCAAGTATGTTGTGGTGAGACCATTTTCCTGCATGAGATCGTAACAAACTGTCAGGTTGAAACTATGATGATGATGATGATGATGATGATGATGATGATGATGATGAAGAAGAAGAAGAAGCCCACACTCTAGTGGAGAAGTACCATAAGGATTTATGTTACGTAAACGGCCAGTAAGTTTCTAGATATTTTGTCGTGGGGTGATGGTAATGAGACAGTGATAGAGAATTTAATGAAGTGATTATAAGAGAGAAAAAAGTCAAGTGAGATAAAGTCTTAAGTCCAGGAAGTGATTTTCCTGCTCGGTTCTTGGAAAGACACAGGCCATTTCATTACCCTTATGCCTTCACGTGCCGGCACCCACATAAGTTAAATGAAATGTGCTCACACAGTCTCATGAATGACTCTGGATATTCCATTGTCAATTTAATGGTATCACAGGACATTGAAGAGCTTTGAAAACTGTTTGACTTTAAGGGTATCTTTATAGCCTACCTCAGTGTTTTCCTATATATTTGCTAAAAACTTCAACCTGGAAATGGATAGTCTACTGAAGAAGACTAATTCTATAGCTTTGTGGCATAAGCGTGTATCAGAGCTCCTGCTCCGAATAATGTACTATTATTTAAATCAGGAACGTTTTATTCCGACCTGTATTGCAGCCTAATTGAAGGGTTCAGAGCCATAGTGGGCCAAGCGCCATTTATTAAAAAGGGAGAAAGAAAGAGTTAAAGTTAAGTGAATACCATAGTTTAATGAAGCTTTACATATCATTTAGTTTTAATATACATACTTTATATTATTTGCTATATGTTTTACTAAATTATTGTAATAACTTAATTTTAACCCTAGTTTTCTCTGTTTTTAATATGTGGTGTTTGGCCCACTATGGCTTTGAACCCTTCAATTTCTCTATTGCATATCTCATCACATTATGAATAAAATTATTTAATATTATTTACTCCGGAGAGGAAATGAACTCAGGTGTAATTTGCCTTACACTTTGAAATAGAAAACAACCCAGTTCCTCATTGTAATGGCCCCAGGCAGAACTGTTGCCAATTTGTTCCCGGAATCACAAAGTTTCCTATTTTCTCGGAAGGTTGGTTGTTCCTGCACGTCAACGACTTGATTGAGATAGCAGCTGCAGCAATCATCATGAAACTGTAGATATCTCTCATGGATGAAGATGAAAACGAAGTAGATAGCAGACACAGGCAGACAGTAATCTGTAGAGTAACAGGGAACGTGCAATGTACAGGCCATCGAAATAAAAATAAAGGTTAACTTTAGTGTTACGATCTGAAATTTTGATCATATTAAAATTCTTAAGCCTATTGTGACATAAGTAAGTTCGACAGCAACGTTTATAGTAGGTGTTAGACCACATTTAATTAAAGCTACTTGTGAATAACCCTTAAGTGTCAACGGAATCTTGCATATAAATCTATACATACAATTACTATAAAGAAACCAACAAAATCATCATAAAATAAAGAAGCTATATTTGACTCGCTTCAAGCAGAAAGGATTCCTTTAAAATAGATGTTAACTGTAAAATTTAAATAGACGTCGCATAATTCAATTGAAGGGTTCAGAACCACAGTGGGCCAAGCTCCATTTACTAAAACCTTAGAAAACAAGTTATTACCATAATTCATTGGAAACATATAGCAATTAATATAAAGTATAGACATTAAAAGTAAATGATATGTCAATCTTCATTAAGCTATGGTATTCATTTAACTTTAACCCTTACTTTCTCCGTTTTTATTAAATGGCGCTTGGCCCACTATGGCTCTGAACCCTTCAATTTCTTTGTTATTTCCATGTACTCCAATCATACTCATACTTCTCCTGTATTCTTCTTTTGTACTGTGAATAAATGCAGCAAATTTGGTTCAGTTGTGACAAATATAATGAATTGCTTGTTGCCCCAATGTATTGCATTCTCTTCTATTTTGAAGTGGAAATAATATTGTCATACATCTGAAAAGGCAATTACTATCCCCTTTCACATTTAAAACATACCACTCCTCCATAACTGCATGTGACTTCAAAATAACCTCGAAAGAATCTTAAATATACATTGTATCAAATGTAACAAATTGGGGCTTAGTTCAGTCTATATCCTAATACATACATACATACATACATACATACATACATACATACATACATACATACATACATACATACATACATACATACATACATACATACTGTACATACATACATAACTGAAATACATACATACGTAACTGTACATACATACACATACATACATACATACATACATACATACATACATACATACATACATACATACATACATACATACATACATACATACATACATACATACATTTGTCAAATGGCAAATCTTTTACTGCAAACTCAGCATTCTCCAATCTTTCCTATTTTCAGCCGTATGTATACCACCCAAAATTGATGTTTGGTTTCTATATAGTAGGCTACAATATAGATTTTACTTATGGGCACTAAGTAACCTTTGCTCTCTATGGTCGTCAAAATCCTGTGTAGATCCTAGAACCCCTCTTGGTATCTGAATTCCTGTTACCGTGGTCCACTGCCAGACTTCATTTCCGAGCCAGACGACATTCTTATTGTATGGAATTGCTTTCCAGGTTGGAATTGTTGTGGCGAGGGTGCGCACAGGGGTAGCATTTCTACACCCCGACACCTGTCATTCCTCCCATTAGCACTAAATTTCACGTCAATCACAGCACGCAGGCATTGTTGTTGGGTTATTAAGTCCGGTTTCGCACACTGGACACTTCAATGCAGGGCGGGGGGGAGGTGTTCGCACGATTGCGATCCCCTTACGTATTACAGCCCTAGAAGCAGAGACATTGATCCGTGTGATTGATTGCTCGGTCCAATATCTACTTGACAGATATATCGCACATAAATTGTTCCTCCATATAAACTTGTAGGCCAGCGTGGGATTAGGTTTCCGCTTTCCACACCGCAGATACGGGTTCAAATCCCAACGAGTCCAATTGGGAAAAAACGGTGTTATGACTTGTCTTCCTAAGGTATATTTGACAACACTCCCTGCCATCTTTTCACCAGTACTACCTAATTAACATGATTTCCTAAAGAAATACTCAACGTTTCTCGCAGTAATTTTAATTAAAATACATTGAGAGAAATATAATACATACCTTATATTTAAATGTAATAATGGATTAAGTAATTAAAACATCAAAACCAAAAATAACTACTTCCAGTGGAAGAAATAGAGACGTTTAAATAACGGACACATAACATTACCCTCCCTCACGTGCTCTACTAACTCTGTTCCGAGAAGGGAAACGCGCTTCGACGTCACAGGTTGGCCAGTAGGAAATGAATGGATTAGGGGTCATTCTATACACAATTTTAAGAATATGCCAACGATGTTATGAATTTTTTTGGACTTTTAACATAATACTGTTGTTGTGAAAATAAATTAAACTGCCAGCTATGACCGCCATATCATTAATATTTTAGTCATACGGATGACTGAAAAATGGGTAGCAGTTACATGTTATCCATAATTTAAAATATTCTAGACACCCTATATTAAGTGTCATCGAAACTAAACAGACGCCATTGTAAACCTGAATAACCATATTTTAATACCTTAAAAACTAATCCGAATAATATTAAGGCATGCTCATGAAACACCTCATTGAAAAAAAAAATAGTTTTATATTCGAATGCAACAAATTAAATTCATGCGAATTTCATTCGTATTAAAGAAAATCTTCTTCCTAATCCATCTCCCAAGTTGTATGGCTTTACCTAAAAAACCTGTGAATAATTAAATTAATAAAATTATTAAGTCGCTTGCTATGTGTGGCAGTCGCAGCGTTCGCGAGACTTCATAAGGATGAGTAATCTCAATCGTCCGTCCCCCTGACCTTGATCGCGCAACATTCTGTACGACGGGGGAGCCTACCTGCTGAGCTCCTTTGTTCCGGTAAGTTATTTTTATTAAAAGCTGACATGATATTTAAGTCAACTTCCTGAAATTTTCACAGTGGAATCAATATACCCAAAAGAATTAAACACATGTTTTTTCGTCTCTAAAAATGAATTGCATTTTGTGTTCTATATTTTTTTTAAATTATCTGACGGTGAGTAAATATTAAAAAAATTATATATATATTTTTTTCATTTTAAGGGCATTTATAAACAAGGCTCTCCATTTCGAATTGCATTAAAATCACTTTTCCATCTTTCTTTACATAGTAAGAAAACTTCAGTGAATGAAACCGTGTTCTTTGTTAAACCAATATTTTAAATTATGATTGCTGCCAAACTATGAAAGATATAAATATAGTATTGGTTGAAATTCATATTTATAACATACAAAATAACTTATTACAAAATTTTTAACTTTTGAGACATCACGGTTCAAAAAGATACTTTTTTGCATGGAATGATCAATAGGCGAATTGACACTTGTGAAAGTACTACAAGATTTAGATGCAGACGCTTTTGAGATTATTTTTCGGGATTAGTCTTTCGGGCAACTTCCTGCGAGTGAAAGTGCTGTAGTTGAGAATAATTTAGAGCAATTGTTCTCAAGTTTATTTGCCCTGCGGACCTCCTTTCTATATTCGGACCTCTTCAATGTTGGTATGATGCGTAGGTTTTATTTTGGGGTTAATATTAAGTGAGTACAAGTAGTGACACAATATTAACTGTATATTTGAATTAAACAAAATGTAAATAATACAACACTTTCCTGGAAAAAGGAGATGACCTTCGTTAATATGGTACAGCAGAGTTGATATCATACAATAGTAAAGCAAAACAATACTCTACTTTCAATACATTATTTTTATAATATTCTTGTATTGATAAAGAAACCAAATAAGTTATATTTTTACAAGTTTGCCTGCTTCATTGGGAATAAACTGTTTTATGCTTAAAAGTCTGTATATTTCGGATCAATATTAGTTATCTTTAATCTCAATTCTGCCGCCATATTATTCGGTTTAATTATAACAGTGATAAGTAAAGAAAAGAAAATGGCTGCTCGGGCAATTAAGCCGTGGGAAATGACAAAAATATTTAAGGCCCGTTCTGAGAGTTTGTGTTCCGAATGAACTTTCAGCCAAAAATCGAAAAGATGACGTTCACAAACATTTTTGCAAAGAGTATCACACGATGATTCAATTATTGATCTTTCTCCTTTCCGGTGAGGTTGTGAGTGTTCATACTGATAAAGGGAATTTGAGTTCACATACTATATTGTTATAATTAGGAACCAGAAAATAATGTCTGAGTTCAGCTTCATCCATAGTACAGTAAAATGCTTCGTATCCGGCACCCAAATAACCGGCAATACCAAACCAACGGCACTTTTGGCTAGGCAAAAATATAGTCATTTATGCGCAGGAAGAGTCAGACGAAGATGTGAGTGGTTTTCATGGATAGCACATGCCGCATATCGTGTTTACTCTTTACATTGTTCACGCGTGAAAACAAAGACAAAAATACCCGTTATGTCCCTGGAGTATATCGGTAGCATCGGTAAGCTGTTTCTTGGACCTTACAAACAATGCGCAGAGACGATATATTTAAATTTACCACTTTAACTCGCCCGTTAAAAATTTCATTCCAGTGATAGATAATATCATGACATCATGGCTGTTACCTCTAAGCGCTGCTGTTGCATAATGGATTCCACGAAACGCAAGCAAAGTATTCTTACGCTCAAATTATCGAGCGTAACTTCATCGTCTTCATATTTGCGATGTTGGCTACACTGCTCTTTACGTCACATGACTCGCATAACCGTCATTTAAAACTGTCATAAGGTTACGAAAACTTGTATTTTTACGCTATTATGTATTACTTTATTACAATAATTATGAACTGATTAATGTACATTACCGTATTCAGTACTAAAAATAAATATTGTATGTATTTCGAAACTTTATATATACCTATATATATATATATATATATATATATATATATATATATATATATATATATATGAAAATCACTAAATTTCAACATGGAAAAAATGTTTATGCAGTACAGTGTGTCTTTACATAACCTATAAACGTATTTTCCAATTATCCGGTAAATTCAGTTATCCGGCACTGGCTTTGTCCCACAGTTACCGGATACGAGAAATTCTAATGTATTATGATGACTTTTAAGCCAAAGATTTATTATAGACAAAACTTATAATATTTTGTGGTTATTGTGTTTGAACTTAGTCTCACTCTGTTCAATAACTTCTATAACACACGACTGTTAACAACACTAACGAATTTAGAATTATAACATTTACCAAAAACGGCCAATGCTCTTGAGGCGTAACACACGAAGGCTTTCGACAACAATTGAAGAAAATTGCAGATTAGACCAACGAAGACCAATGCTCTTCTGATATTAATACCATATACAAAAGGTAAAATATAAATCTTTCTCAAGAAAGAAAAAAATTCCATATCCAGAATATTTGCGGACCTCAGAATGAGCTTCAGGGATTCTCCGGTGTACGTGGACTCCACTCTGAGAACCACTTATTTAGAGTATTCTCGATTGTTATTCTCATGAAAAACTCAGGTAGCATTACGATTCTGTTAAGTTATCAATAGTAATCTCTGATCTCAAGTGACATTTATTAGGACTATTTCGTGAATAAAATAAAAATGTAAATAATAATATCCCTAAAATTCGCTCACAAAATGTTAATAATTGTATATTTATGAATACGTAACCTATTCAGACATTGTGAAGTCGAAATAGATGAATAACGATTACTACAATAAAGAAATTAAATGTTATTCAGTAATGCCAATTGGGAAAAACGAAATGCAAGTTTAAAAATGTTAATTACATGTACTGCCCTTTTCTCTTGTTATTATAACAGAAATACGTTATTATCTGCTGATATCATAATTTAATTTAAACATTTCATAAACATACAAACATATAAAGGACAGCCTGAAGACGTACACGAGGAGAAACGAGCAATCTACGTTCCAACCGTCCCGTATTATAAAGATAAATACCAACTTCACGATATCAATGTCACGGGATTGATGTTTGGAGCAAGAGGAACGATACCTAACTTCTCTTCTCACTTCTGTAAGACCTTAGGATTGCACAAATCTTTTCTAAATGAACTGGCCCAGAATATCAGTCAAACTCTTACGGAACTACCTATATGGAATCTAATTCAGTGTATTGAAAAACTGATGCGCCATTATAATTTTCTTTTTGTTAGCTTATTCTGTTAACTGCCATTATTTGCTTGTTTACTTGTTTGTCATTTTTCTCACTCTGTTATCTTTCATCAATTATTTATTCTTTTTTTTTTGTTTCCTATGCTTTGTCTAATGGCAGCCTCTAATTTGAGGAAGCTCTAAAAATATATAAATACAAATAACCTGATGAATACATGAATTAAATGAACAATTTTGTTATGAAGGAGTGTCATTTTCTTTAGAGACAATGGACATGGAATTAGAAGATAAAGAAGTAGATGTGGAAGTAGAGTTTCGCACTTTATTTAGTACAATGGATTCATACTTATCGATGTACGTGGAAACAGTTGGCGACACTGACTAAACAAAAGAACGACCATACGATAAATTGATAGTGATAATTCGAGCTGCAGAAATTATCGCGATGTATGACTGTGACTAATTGGATTTCAAAATTTCATTACATTTCATTGGCCGAAAATGGAATGACGTCATATAAACGAAATAGTCATATTATGTTAAAACAACAACAGGAATACGGATGTAGTTAGTTGCACTACTTGCACATTGTTCACAAATAATCTCGCAGAATCTGCTGGAAATCGAACCCAGTTTCTTTTGATGGAAATAAATAATTTTATCAATTTTTGCTTGGTTCTGAATCTCTTAATTATCCAACATTTAGGTGTATAGGATCTTTATTATCATCTATTCCCTATATACAGTCTTCCTTCAACCTCAAAGTTATCCTTGGAATCTCGGGTACTGGATATTCTCTTCCTAGCATGCCTGTTTGTCTTGGGCAGTGGCTGACCACAGTAACAAGTTGTTCATAGCCATGACAAATTCACTTGAACCTGCAGGACGAGAGAAAAAGAGAGAGGGAGAAATAAATAAAAACTCTCCACATCAATCTAAAACTTGCTCCCTCGGCGACAAAAAACTAGTTTACTCGTAAAAAAGAGAAACTCTGTTTCTTTACTCGCAAGGAGGTTTCAGGGAAAGTTGAAAATAAGGAAATAAAAAGTGAGGCGACAAGAGGGGGAGGTCACCGTCGTGTTGCATGCTGCTGTTATTCAGTTTGGAGAGTTTCATTGCGTTTACAATCGAGATCTAGTTCTGATTCACTCTTCTGACAATGGGTAGCTTCTTGTAGACCCTTGCATTTGATTTTCTACGAGATTCCGGATCTATTGATGTTGTGAAGATATTTCAAGTTGTCTCTTTTGAAGAGAGAACTCGATTGATTTTTCTGTTTGGTCAAAGAACTCAGAGTAAATAGATTTATCGAGAATGGAAATAATTACGCTGTATTGCCACGTAAATTTATTTCCTAGATAAATTTAATTCCATTATACGTTCGTTGATCAGTCTTTTATTATTTCGTAATCAGCGATTATATATATTTGCCACATTTCGTATCTTCATTATTGCATAATATATACGTCACTGTGTACGTTAACAGAAAACCACAATTCCAAGTCACACAGTTTGTGTGCACTCGATGTGGGTCTCTGGCGTTTCGTCAGCCCACGCGAGTTGTGTGGATATAAAAGGAAAAGTTGAGACGGTGTCGGGTGGAGTTCCCGGGTAGCTCAGTTGGCAGAGCGCTGGTACGTTCAACCAGAGGTCCCGGGATCGATACCCGGCCCCGGAACAATTTTTCCCTTGAAATTATTCAATTTATAGCCTTACTCATTTAAAGAAAATCTTTATCTTCGTCATCATTGATATCTGGCACCACTGTTTCATCATTTTCAAGAGCAGAGTCACTTAATAAATTCAGAAAGAAATCTTGACAGTCATTAGGAATGTTACCTGATTTTCAAATTTCTCGTAAATACTTCAACTTCAATGCAGAAATTGTCCTCTTCTCGATGTGCAAAGGTTTCAGACATTCCTCCATGGTATTGATTATAAACCGTCAACCTCTCCTTGGCAAGATATTGATACTGCGGAAATTCTCTTCATAACTGGTCTTAATTTTCATTACAAATGGATCTGCCTTTTCGTACCTAAGGTTGAATGTCAATTCCAAATGTGCCTCAAAACAGCCACAATTTATTGGAACAGAGTTTTCTTTACTTGTATGTTTTCCATATACTATAGCTATATAACACAGCTACTTATGGAACGGTTACCTACATGTAATTGAAAATTTTGCAGATAGCCACATTTGGAACCATGCCATTGAAAGGTTTTTGTGTCTTAAGGATCTCATTAGCTCACATATCTAACAATGTCATATATAACATTTAAGTACATTTTGATAATTACTCATTATACGAAGGACAGATAAAACTACAATATTACAAAATCAGATTTCGTGGAGTCCAGACAAAAGGTTTAGACAGATAGTTTAATTAAGCTTTGAAAAATGTATTTTGTAAATGAATTAATCTTGAAAATGTAATTTGCGTACTTTAAATCACCCTTTCTACTACGATGATTGATTAATCGTCAAAAGGAAAATTACTAGGAATTAGTCGTTTCACAAATCTTAAGTCAGGATAGTCGACTTTCTTTATCTAACTCCATACCTTCTGAATACTAATTCAGCACACTATTGTATATTGCTAACAAGATGTTAAAGCTAACTTTTAAATAATATTTTCTGAAAAGATCTTGACATACGTTCCATCTTTTCAAATTAAGTGATTCAACTGTCATTTTAAAATACAGAGACTGTTCAGAATCGATACAACGATCATGTAGAAGAGTAATGGAGTAAAAATGGTAAAACTTGAGTCGCACCACTTGTGTAGTAGACAGATCTGACGGTTTCTTCTGAAAAACAATCTCTCTCCCCAACAATCAATCCATTGAAACTGAAACCAGGATATTTGCTTCTTTCTCTACTTATTTCTCAGTCAGTTACCAAATAAAGAGACTGCTCAGTGACATTCTGGCGCCAGAGGATGACATAATATTTTGATTGGAAAAGCCAGACACTTTCTCATGGAACTGTGAATATGAGGTGATGAAAAATCGACAAGTGCATAGCTTTGTTATGGTGTATACATAATGTACTTATACAGGGTGGAATATAACCTTTTACGATGTTTCTGGGATATAATGTCTCGAATTATGACAAACAAGAAAATCTAATAATATTTTGTTCCCAGAAAGACGGTTTTCGAAAAAAAAATGTTCTTTTGTAACTTAAAATTATTATTATTATGATTAGGTTTTTCATGAAACTGCTCAAAATTGGATTTTTGTCTCATGTAGGATGATACAGTAAGCCATGTTACAGTAGTATTTGCATGGAAAATAACACAGAATTCGAATAAATCGCGTTAATAGTCGTGTACACATTGCATGGGAACAGGGCTGTGACACATTGGCAACACTGTTTCTTACGTACGCAAACCATGTGGCCGAACTAGGTGTACGGAGCGAACGATACGCTTACATTCACTTCGTCATTAGTTGCAGGCTACGTGCAGTTCGAAGCAGAGATGCCATATTTTTTTAATCGTGAGTATCTGGACATGTTATTAATTTATGGCGAAACTGGTTACAATGCCGCTGCAGCTGCTCGCTTATGGGTATGTCGTGACAGATAACTGGATCAGAAGTGTGAAAGTTGTAGACACGCAAATGGTGGACACTTTGAACAATACCATTAAAAGACACTGTAGGAAATGGTGTACAGAATTTAACAGTGTACCTCACATTAATGTGTATCATTTGCATTCAATTTCAAAGTTGTTTATTTATTCCAAACATTGTATTGTAATTGAGTTGGAGTGACATCAACTGTGTGATCCTTAATGCAAAATAATATTGTCTTTAAAGGATTAATTTTCTTTTATGTATAATTTTTCATTCCATTGTATTATTGATGAAATTGCCTTAAAATGTAACGGAAACTATGTGTTTGTTCGTGCTAAATTTAGTGCTGAAATGATACAATAACGAATAACATAGTTCGATAACGATACAATAGATAACGAATAACATAGTTTATGTAATTAAATCTTACGATTACATAAATTTTCATTTGACTGGATCCTCAACAGATGTTTTTGTTTACAAAACGGTATGTGTGTACATCCTCTCAAAACACCTGCCAAGTAGATGATTGGATGCTGGGATGCAATGATCTCGCGAAGTAAACACTGCTGCTGTGTACAGCAGTGGTCGTCAGCACTCGGTGAAATGTGCAAAGGCTAAGCGGTGCCGTCCCTGTGTACCGTCATGCAGCAGGAAGAGGTAGAGAGCATACCCGCTAGCAGCTACGAGTGTACCATGGTGCACTGTATTCTCCGCGGGTAAGAGATGCTAGCCCCAGTGTGCTCTGTGCTGACGATCCCTGGTCTACAACGTTGGAACATTGCAACATTAGTTTTATCGAAATATTACAAAAACTATTGGTCGTATGAAAAAATATTATTTGACAAAAAGTTTCCGAAAGACATGATCTGTTATGTGCGTGAAGGATTGTAGAAGGTTACCTTCCACCCTGTATACCAGCGTATTCCGAATCTCAGCGCTGAGCAATCAGATGGCATCACGATGTTTCGAATTTCTAATATATTACTATATATAATATTATATTACCGGTGATGAGTCATGGCTGCATCATTATGATCCTGAAGGAAAACAAGCCAACTGAGTATGTAAATAATCAGGTTCGCCAATACCAAAAAAAAAAAAAAAAGACGAAAGTTATTCCATCTCCAAGAAACGTGACATTTTTGGACTGTAAGGGAATGCATGCAGTTCCCTCTCACACTACTGTTACAGGGGCGTACTGTACGTCAGTATTGACGACACTGAGGATGCACATTGCAAAGAAACCATCACAACTTCACCGGGATGAGTGGAGACTGCTTCATAACAACCTCACATCGCAATTCAAGTAACGCAGTTTCTTGCTAAATTCAATATACCCTGTCTATCACATTCATCTTATAACCCCGATATCGCTCCATGTGATTATTTTATTCCCGTCACTAAAGGCAAAGCTCCGAGGCATTCGATTTGAGTAATTACTCTGAAGCTCAAGAAATGTGAGGCGATTCTCAAGGATCTGACACAGAATGACCTGCATCAAGTGTTCAAGGACTGGAAGAAACGTTATAACAAATGCATTCGAGTAGATGGAGTCTATTTTGTTAAAGACCACGTAAACATCGAAGTTAAGTAATAAAAATGAGTGAAAAAAAATCAGTCTCGGTCTTTTTTTTATCAGCCCTCGTAACTAGAAGTCTTGGTTTTAAGCATTTAAATATTTAGTAGCAAAGAAGCTTAGAGAACCTTGCAAGGTTATTATGATTGTGCTCATGATTTTTTTTATAAATTGTACGAATCTATTCATTTTCTACCTTAGATTATATATTTTGACAATGCTATACATTTTTCCATCATGTCTGGGCTATAAAGAAAAACTATTTGTGTTTGTATTTTAAAATGTAGATTCCTTTTTTTAATAGAAAGTATGTATTATTTTTTTTTTTGATAGACGGATGACTAGCTGAGCAGAATTTCAGCTGGATTGTAAATTTCTCGTAAATAATGCCTGGACAGTAGGGTGGAGTGAAAATATGAAGTTTTTGGAATCAAAATGTAATGCCAAGGAAAAGTTGTGGGGTGATATCATAAAGAACAATGCAAAATATATTTTCTATAGATTAATATTTAGAGGTGCCCCAGGAGCATCATATTTTGAAATTTTCACAAAATTTTGAGGTTCAGATTTTTTCGCGAGAGAACATTCTCCTGTGATTTATCTGAACAGGATACCAGGAACATGTTAAAAAATACATGCTAAAAGATTCGCCATATTTTTGGTCCCCTGTTGTTTCATCTTGAAATGTCAAAAATCTCAATTTATAAGAAAATTGAGAATAATCACAAAACGCTTAAGTATGATATAATTAATGTAATATAATTGACAGAAATTCATTCTTCTTAAGTTGCAGGGTATATAAATCAGAATATATCTAATTAATGCAAGAAATCTGAACTTCTACCTTGTATTCGCAATGCCAGAGGGGCTGAACCCATCACAATTACCTACCTATCATGACATAATTAAATATTATCTATGGGTCAAAAATGAATTAAAATCTGACTTCAAATCAAAAGAATTTACTGTTGGAGAGATTTGAGAAAGAGTTGCTATCAAAACTAATGATATCCATGTAAAGGATAAATTCCGAAAGTCAGTCATACAAGAATATTACAACTGATTCGTGCTTACCATGATCAATACACAAACTTAATGAAGCATTGTAAGAAATGGTATAGTGACAACTAAAATGACAACATTGCAAAATTCAAAGAAGAAACAAACAAACTCTTCGATACATGCAGTTACAAATGCAAAAAGAATGTAATACTTATTGTAGGCCTAATTGTGATAAAGAACGCCGTGTTCCAAAACAAGAGAGATGTTTTACTAGAGCAAAGAACAGAAAGAAGGATGATAATTGGACCTGTTGATTTAGTTACCACTCAGAAAGAAATGAAAAAGAAAACAAAAATAAATTCTAACCAAAAGAAAATAAATGAGCTGAAATGGAATTTGTGTCATATTTTATGTAAAATACTATATATTTTGTCCCTTTGGATCCCCTCAGAAATAATGTATACTGCAACCCCAATTTATAGTCTTCCAAATAAAGTTTAAATATGTCATTTTATAGCAATTCATTAACTATGTAATGAAAAACAAAATAATACAACAAATAGGCCTATACAAAGAGGCAAAAAGTAATAATTTTAAGAAACTTAAAAGCCCTTGGGGCACCTAAAAAAATTAAATATAGAAACTCCAAATTTTTCACATTCCTAAGTTAAATGAAAATACAGATTTTTGCAACTATTATATTTAGAAAACAGATAAAAAACAAATGCATGTATAGATTCACTCCACCATACTGGACAGTCTCTGTCACCCGAAATAATCCTAATACGCTGCACTCTCGCATTTACCTAACCTTGCTACGCAAGTTTGTCGCCGTTTAGAATGCACACTTGTTTGAATCCCCTGACGTCAAATCTAACGGTGAACAAAGTAGTCACTCGACCATAGATGAGAGGTCAGATAAAGCCTGATGGTCTATACCCATTTGTTGTAACCGCTGTCGGTTGTTTCCTGTCTTAGATTTAGGCGCGGCTGTTAGCCTAGCGAGCAGAATCCTGCTGTTTTAAGTTGGAACAAGAAAATCCATCGGCAAAAAAGAGGAAGACTTCGTGCGTTGCAGACAGATTGGGTAATTTTCTTAACGCAAACTTCGGGGCGGTAAAACTGAACGAAACAGTAAGTAGAACTCTTTAAACATCGCGGGATCTGCCGCTTCTTCTTCTTTCTAGTTTTCAAAGTTTCCTTCTCTCTACCTCCCTTCTTCGTATCGACGACAGTTGCACAAGTTGGTAATCGACCACCCGCTAACCGATCCGTCTTGATAGCTTCCCTGCAAAGTTTTCACTACTGTCTGTGACGTGGACTCCCTGCTTAGCCAACTTGTTACTAAACTACTTCAAACGTTACGCCCACTCCCACTTAATTGCTGCGAGTTTCGTTTTAATGTTTCAGCAAGAGATATTCCGCTGGATACTCGCCTAAAAACTGTCATAAAATATGTAGGAACCGAGCGCTCTGCTGTGTAGCCGGCGCACTTTCTGTAGTTAGAGCGGTACTGTTATGCACAGCGGATTTCATCCATTTATCACATCGTAATTACGTTCTTTCGGAAACTTTTACTTTTTTTTGTTTATCATGCATCGTACACACAAAAAATGCATAAATTCAAAGCTTAGATAACTACTATAGTAGATTGTTTTACTTCATACTTTACTTTCTCATTATAAGAATTTTATCGAGAAATTGTTGTGATGATGAGAAAAATAAACTTGGATATTTTCATAGGAATAAACGTTTACAATAACCCTCATAACAAAAAGTGGATGCTGACATAATTATATGTCTGTCTGCGTTGGTCTATGTGTCTATTTGTATGTAGCATTTCTTTTGAACTGTTGGAAGGGTTTCGTTTACTTTCATTACCTGTGAATCAATTTATTCGGTAATATTTTACATCATAATATATATAGTATGTAACATTTACTTCAAAAATTAATTTTCTATATCAGCGTGTCTATGAGATTGTGTCTAAAATATTTACACATAACCTAAAAATGATTATCTATAATAAATATCATCGAAATGATAGCCGTCCATATCTTGGATTTAAAATATCGGCATCCTAATCAATTCAAGTGAACAAAAAAGAAAATGTAAATTAATGTTAAAAAAATACATCATGAAATTTAAAAAAAGAATATTCTGCGGCAAGATGTGGTGGCTATCAAAACGATAAAAATTTATTGAAAATAAATAATATACATTGAATATTATAAAGATGAATAGAGATGGTGATTGATGATGTTCAGTGAAGATTTTAAAATGGTTGATGCAATTGTCTGAAGTCTTATCAGGAACCCTAAATTTTCTGAGCATCTCCAATGTAAATTTGGGAATTGTTCCTCGCGCACCAAACATAAGTCAAATGACATTCCAATCTTGAATATTATATTTATGACTGAGATCATCACAGCGTGGAAGGTAAATAGCGCGTTTCTCTTCATGTACCTGCTTTAGTTGATCTTCATTAATTTCGAACCTTACAGTGGGGTCAAGAATGAGACCAGTTTTTTTTTTATCTCGGTCAATTATTATGATGTCAGCACGCCGTGTAGATCCTTCCGTAGAAAGACATTGAACTTCCTCATATACTTCGTATTCACCATGTTCCCTTAATCTGTTGGAAATTATTGAGCGGACTGTGTTATGTCTGTCAATTCGTAGTAATTCGCCCTGAGGGCAGATACCTAGCACGTGGGGTAACGTTTCAAGCTATGAAACTTAAGCCTCTTCACAAATCTACATTTTTCGATGAAGTGAAATACGAATGGAATGCAGAATTTTAACATTATTATTTTTTTTTTCTGCTGAAATATTTTCTTTACTTTCTTAACAAACACTCTAGTTATTCACAAGGGAGAGATATTCTGGTGAGGTAGTTGGTGTTCCTCTAGAGCTAGACCAAAATTTAAAACAACGCAATGAGTATCACTGATCGAGTGACAAACGCACAATCTTTATTAAGGGAACCAGGACCCACTTATCTTAACCTGTGTTACATTAGTGGCTTTTAATGTAACATTTCTCAGTAACTATTATAAGTACAGTAATTATATTTTTACAGCCTATTCCTGGTACTATTAGCGCTAATTTGACAGGTTTTTAAATGTAATTTGTTTCAATTATGAATTTTTCCTACAATGCAAATTTGAATATTATTTTTGCTACTTTTTAGGATCAGCTATTTAATAAATTTGAATTTAAAAGAATGGTTGTGTTAAATTATGCAATAAGCTTTAATTAATTTTCTCTGAAAATTGGGAGTAATTCTGAAGGGCAGAAATTAAGAAAAGGTGCATTTTGTACAGAAAGTATAAATTTATGGAAAATGACCTTCAAAGTGTTTAACTCTTTAGAAGTGAGTAGTATATACGTTTCAAGTACCTACCATTGGAAAGAGGAAATTTCATACATAATACAGTAAGAAAACTAAAAATGAAAATCACTATTTTTCAAGGTGATCTTAAAAAATTTTAGTACATCAAAGCTGAATATGGCGGAATGTTACTGAAAAGTTTTTTGTTTATGTATGTATTTATTTATTTACACTGGAAGTGGGCAAACACCCGGTGACAATGGTAACTTAATTACACACAATAAAAATAATACACAATACAATTAAAATACACAATACAAATAATACACACTAATTACATTAATAATAATAATAATACATAAAATAACCTAATTAATAAGTGAACCTAATTTTCTATTACAACCCACATATGTATAGGCCCTACATAAGTTACACATGGATACTGATAACCTTTCACTTCACTCTCATATCACTCACTGCACTGGCACTATGACACATCTCACTGACACTTTAGAACACATTTCACTAACACTATATAACACATTTCACTGACAATATAGAACACACTATAAATTATCACTGATGGAAACTATTCACTGCCATTGTAAACCATAACTTCACTGACACATCACGCTTCACTCATACAATAGTTCAGATAAGACAAACAAACACACTTATTCATACTTATAAACAGAAATACATTAAACTGAACATTTGTAGTCTTACCCTCTTACAAGCTAGGCTATTTTGAAATAAGTAAAGTTGGGTCTACACTATATAAGCTTAACAAAACACGTTATATAACAAACTTTGTATGCAACATGTTTCTTTAACTTGCTATGCGTTATATTTGTGTTGGTATCAAAATAACATTCTTGTAACAAATTATATAACTCCATAAATGAAATAAATTTCACGTTTGAAAATGGCGTCGAGGGCAGATGATGTAGTTCTTGCTGCTGCTGCTGCTGCTTGTGTGATTCTGGCAGGAAGTTGTAGGCCTTGTAAACGAAAATGTTGGGTGCGGCCATCTTTACAAGCTATAAAAAAATAAAATAGAAATAACCTTTTAGCAGATCTTAAGAGAGATGATGGTGATTCCTTGGCAGGAAAACTTGGATATGTTGGAAGTTTCAAAAACTTTGCCAGAATGATCAGTTCTGATTTTGAATATATTATAAATGTAATCGGACATAAGATAAGTAAGAAAGACACTTCATTTCGAGATGCAATACTGGCGAGAGAATCCGTTACTTTAAGATTTCTTCCAAGTGGAGATTCATACAAAATGTTAAGCTATTTGTTCAAATTCTCCAAGCAGAGCATATTCAAGATTGTGCCAGAGTATGTGAAGCTATCACAGACTCATTTTGTCTCTTAAAAACAAGAGCATCTTGAAGTACACCCATTTTGATTTGTAGTGAGCGTTTGCTCCATATCCACTTTACCCTTTCTTTAATTCTATCTGGAACTGACCAATAACAATTCTCATTTTCTTTTCAACCTCTTGCACATCTACCCGTACTTTCATAACACCTAATTCAGCCCATGCGTCGTGCTTTTTATTTGTCTTTGTAGTCCATATCAGTCGCGGATCCCATAATACCCGTTTTTATCTGTACAGCTCAATTAACTCATAAGTTGCAGTCTTGTTTCACTACATTATGCCACGTTGACTTCGGAACACAGATGAATAATCACGCCATGCGCACAGAGAATGCATACAAGATACTACGCAATAATGCAAAACACATGACGTGATGATTCCAGCAAGACTCAGCTCGTACCTTTTTGTGCAGCGTGTGTGTTTTATAACCAGTTACATGATGCGCAAACATGTTATATAACGATGTTTTATAACATCCTTTGATCTTTACTGACACCCGATGGATAACATATAACTTGCTATATAACACAAAAAAAATCATGTTATATAACATTTTCTTCCCGTTTCTGCAACAAGTTATATAACTTTGATATATAACGCGTTTAGTTATATAGTGTGGACCCAGCTTTACAATTCATACCAAGGGAATAACTCGTCAAGCTAAGTAAATACATAAACTTTAAAATTTATTTTTAAATCTCTTTAAGGAAGGACAGCCCTCAAAGACCGCTGCAGGTAGGTCAATTGAGTAATGTGTGTGTTTCATATACCGTTGGAATGAGAAAATATAAATGTAATAAGAAACTAAAAATTAAAATGTTCAAAGTCTGGGTTTCCTTAAATAGAGATACATTGTCAAGTACCTATCTGAAACCAATTTCCACCCGTTCGATTTTAATACGAAACTCTACCAATTGAGTCGCAGGAAATGAAAGAGAAAATTTCAAATTAATATTTAGTTTTTAATTTTCTCCAAATAACTTTAATTGAAACGGATTGTATAGTATTATTTGTAGGTCTATTCGTGGGTTTATTCAAGTTTCAGAAATATACGCCTACGGTACGTATTTTATGCAGTAGTTCCTGATCTGTGAAGGCGAGCCTTTCCATTGACTCCACCTTTGTTGCATTCCCATGGAAACCGCACGGAACACATTTAAAGAAGTTAATTTTTGTGGCTGCAGATGGAGTTTCAGTGATGTAAGAGCGGTTTACTTTATGGTGGCCGGTGTCAAGTTCACCCGGCGCCGGGGAAATACGTCATCGAGCTACGTGCTGGGACCTCTAATGCTAGACCCAGTTTGTCGTCCGTATAAGGGTTATTTCATACTTAGCAGCTCCATGGGGTAGTGGGTCTCCAGGGTGGTCCCTGCTACTCCCTCTCCCTCTTAATATATACAGAGTGATCAAGTTATGCGGCATCAGTATCTTCTTCGATGTAGAGAGTGTGTTCGATAAGTAATGGGACTGCATTTATTGCAAAAAAGACATAAAGAAAAGCTGATATCACATGATATACAGAAGTCCCGGAAAGCGTGTTGGAAATATTATAATGAAACTGTTTTCAGTTGGGCGATCACACTGCGCTAGATGTCCAAAATGTTGCTGGAACACACCCCTTTTATGAAATTATAAGAACGTTTGCTATATTCAACGCGCAGTGGGGGAAGCATATTATCATACTAATGTGCAGAGGTGCACCCATTACGAGTGACTAAGTGGCCGGAATCCGGCTGAATGAGCACCGTCTTAAATCACTAAGTGATTATATACGCATATCATATTATTGCGATGTATCCAAATACAGTAGTGGCAAAAAAAACCGGACCGACACTTGTAGCTGATTTCAGAGTCACAGATTCTAATTTTGCTAGTCACAAAACACATCCATCTTCTATAATTAATTGTAACAATGAAATTTATTGCATTTGTTCGATTCTTACCGTCTTTTGTTTCCTTGAGTGCCTCAAACTTACAGACGAAAAAACTTTGAGAGTTTTATATTTATCTAGCATCAGTATTATATTTCTACCTCTACTCGGCAAAGATAACTGCGTATTTTTACATTAAATAGCAGTACATACCTCTGGCTTCATTATCCATATTGAAATTGCCACAGTTGGACACAATACACAGCACAGGATTCTTTTGTATCGGCTACAAGGGTCGGTCCGGTTTTTTTTTTGTCATACTGTAGTTATGATATTTCCGTGCAGGAAGGATCATATGTTGGACATTGTGTCACTGTCACACATCTGTGACACAGTGCATGGGGGTGGGCCACTATAGGGAAACTAAGAAGTGGAGCTTAAACTGAGAGGATTTAATCCGACATCGGAATTGGAATCCGGTGTGGCTTAGTGAATAGAGCGTCAGGACGTACAGCTGAAAACCCGGGTTCGAATCCCGGTCCCGGAGAGAATTTTTTCTCCTCCCCACCGACCCTTCATCATATGATAACGCAGAATTCCTGCACGGAAATATCATATGTACTTCGATACATCGCAATACTACAGGTCTATGTTTAAGTTTCTCAACATCATCATTAACAGGGAAAGGATTTATATGTAAATACATATTTACTTATAAAGCTAATATAATTTATATTTTGCATTATCTTTATGTTTCACAATGTGTAGGGTTGAAAAATCCTACTTTTATTTTCCATATTTTTCCATATTTTAGAGTTTAGTACATATTTTCGTTAATTTCCATATATTTTCCATATTTCATATAAAACAGTCCATATTATATTAGGTTTAACAATAAAACAAAACAAAATTCCATTAACTTTTAAAAATACATTTCAACAATAGAGATTTAAACACATGTTCAGTAATCCCTTTAACATCAGAGTTATTTGAAAATTAGCAGTCCTATCAACAATGGGAAAGTAAGTTACAAAACTGTATTAATTTAATTTAAAATTTTTAACAGACTTCAGTTGTGCAGCTCAACAGTTAAATGCCAGTCAGAGTACACATAGGTTCAGTTTTGTAAATCATACTATAAAGACGGTAAATATGCCAAAAGTACGTCATTCAGTCAATTTAAAATCAAAACTAACAAGTTACATTTCAGAATTTAAAGAAGATGGTTTATCAACTGACAATAAAATATTATTTTGTAATTTGTGTCAGTGTGCAGTATCATCTACACAAAAGTTCCTGGTGCAACAACACATTACAACTAGTAAACATCAGGCCAACAAACAACTAAATTCCAAGCAGAGACAATTGTTTTTAACACAACCAACAACATCGAATGTAAGATCTGAGTTTAACATCGACCTGTGCCGTTCTCTCATCTCTGCTGATATTCCTCTCTACAAACTAAAGAATAAGGTCTTCAGGGAATTCCTTGAAAAATATACTCAACATACAATCCCGGATGAGTCAACACTTAGGAAGACGTATGCTCCATCCATCTACGATGAGACAATACAGAAGATAAGAGATGAAATTAAAGATAGTTCAATTTGGGTTTCCATTGATGAGACTCCCGACAAAGAAGGTAGACTTGTTGGTAATGTAGTTATCGGTTTGTTAAGTGAACAATATTCTGAACGAATTCTTTTACATTGTGATGTTCTAGAAAAGTGCAATAACAAAACTATAGTTAAACTGTTCAACGAAGCTATGGGTATCCTGTGGCCAAAGGGTATTATGTACGATAATGTGTTATTCTTTATTAGCGATGCTGCCCCTTATATGGTCAAAGCTGGACAAGCATTATCTGTTGTATATCCTAAATTGACTCATTTTACTTGTGTGGCGCATGCATTTCATCGTGTGGCAGAAGTGGTCAGAGACAATTTCCCTAAAGTAGATTTGTTGATTTCATCAGTGAAAAAAGTATTTCTCAAAGCTCCCAGTAGAGTTAACGTGTTGAAAGAAATGTACCCTGAAATTCCATTGCCACCAAAGCCAATTTTAACTAGATGGGGTACATGGCTAGAAGCAGTTGAATATTATGCCGAACATATAGACTCTATTAACAATGTTCTCCTTGCATTGGACTCTGAAGATGCAGTCTCAATTGATACTGCGAAAACAGTTACCTGTGACATAAGTGTGAAGAATGACTTAGCTCACATTCAGCATACATTTTCATGCATCATAAAAACGCTCAAAAGTCTCCAAAATAGGCACCTTTCACTATCTGAAAGTTTTGAAATTATAAATAGTACTGTGGAACAACTGAATCGTGGTAGAGGTAAAGTTGCAGATGCAGTAAGAGCTAAGGTGGACACTGTACTTTCAAAAAACCCTGGATATGAAGAACTACAAAAGGTTGTTGCTGTGATGAGTGGTGAATCAACAGTGAAGATTAACTTGGACTTATCCCCAGCAGACATTGTGAAATTGAATTATGTACCAGTTACTTCTTGTGACGTCGAACGCTCTTTTAGTCAGTATAAATCTATCCTCAGAGACAATAGAAGAAGATTCACTTTTCAGCACTTGAAAGAAATGTTTGTAACCTATTGTTATGGTAACAGACAATAAAAATTGTGTTTTGTTGAAACTACATTGGAAGATAAGGTACGTCCATTATATTTTTTGTTTAGTTTGATTAAAATGTACCAATATTTAACGTACATAGTCATTTTTTTATAATTTTAAGTCCATATTTAATTCCATATTTTGGTAAAAATCCATATTTAATTCCATATTTTGGTAAAAATAACTACATATATATTTACATATTTCATATATTTTTAGTCCATATAAATCCGTTCCCTGATCATTAATATTAGTCTATATATAATTTCGACGCCGAAATATTTTATTGTTGAGTGTGAAGTTGTTACTTATGATTTTCGATGTGACCTGGATTTCCCATAAAATGTCATTATTGCTGATTTAGTTGTAGAAATTTACAGTAAAATCTCTCTGATGCCTGGTTAAAAATGAAAGCCTTATTTTGTAATTCATTTTCCGAAATGACCAGTGGAACAACATCGTCAGAAAGTGGAAGTACATGAATATTTATAGTTTTAGTTATTAAAATATCCGAGCTCTTATTAAAAATGTTAGCGTTTCATTCTCTAAATTGAGCGTCCATATTCATTAAATAACGCCGGAGATAAAATACATCCCTGTCGTACAACAGCGTTTGCAGTGAAAACTTGTTTACCAATTCTATTCCCCCACTATGAATACATACTAGTCGACATAGTGGAAAAGAGTATCGGTGAATTCGGAAGCTACAAGGTGTGACGTCATGCTTCATCTACAAGTATCCTCAGTTCCATTTACTACTCGGACAGTTCAACATGTCGAAGTTAGGAAAGGTAATGCGTAGTGAAGCGAGACAAGTCTGTTATAAAGCTGTTACATTTTGTGACTCAGGGAAGGAATCCGGTATAACCATACCTATATCCAATGCAGCGAAACGTGCTGCTGCATTGCTGAGTATAAAGTCACTGATTGTAAGATACGGAAAGATGGTAAGCTAACTGAAAAACAAGGGCCTAATATTACAACTCCTAAGAAATGTCGACCAGCACCTGCAAATAAAATTGACGTAGACGACATCATTAAACATCAGATTCACAAATATTATAGTGATTGTAAAGACGTACCAACTTCAATAAAGTTACATAATGGTATTAGGACGAAACAGGGTTGAAAGGTAATGGAGAAACACTGAGGAGAATTTTTCTTAATTCTTAAAGCTAATGAGATTATATTCAAAGAGTGTAAAAACAAAACGGTACTTGCTAATAGCGCTCACAGATATGCAGCTCAACGTGCTGTATACCTTCGTTTCATGAGAAACATCGACGAAACGCGTTATATTGCCTACAAATGTTGGCAATATGTGAATGAATCTGGTGTTTATTCTGTGTGATAGAGAATGATTTTCGTCCGAGGATATTTTTTATGCACCAAGCCAAATCTAAATCTGATGATTATCATAACGAAATGGATAATGAAAATATTATGTAAAATGGATGGCCATAAAGTTAATTCCAGGATTGCCAAATGGGAGCATTATAGTTATGAATAACAGTACTTATCATAATAAACAAGACAATATATATCAAACACGAAACTCGTTAAAAAGTGATAGCTTACTGAGAGTGGGTAGCTTTTGACACTGCTGGCGTGTCCATACGATATCCGATTGAATAAGTTGAGCCACTTTAGGAACAAGGAGATTTCGTAATTTAATATGTTTAATAAGTTACCTTTAAGCGTTATATGAGTATGTTTTAAAGTCCGAAGCAAAGTAAAGGAACAGGCTCTAATAATCATAATTAATACTAATGATGATGATAATGATGATGATGATGATGATAATAATAATATTTATTTAGCAATGCGTTAGCTTCGCAAATTCTTTTACGGATACACTTATGTCGTTTAGTTTGTATACATAGGGTGCTGACTATACACTTACATCTGCAGGAGACTATACATGTGTTTCATAATTTCTATTACAAACTTCTAGGGGTTGTAGAGGGGACTAATTAGATAAAGTTCTGATTGGGAAGCCATGTCCGGAAATGTATCGTTTCGATGCAAAATAAGTTTGTTGTATTCTGACAAAAATGGTATGTGATGAAGAGGCGATGCGGAAAACGTTCGTGATACATGCGTTTTGCATTACCGGTTGTGCTGCATGTTTGTGAAACTTGGACTCTCACTTTGAGAGAGGAACAGAGGTTAAGAGTGTTCGAGAATAAGGTACTTAGAAAAATATTTGGGACTAAGATGTGTGAAGATACAAAGGAATGGAGACAGTTACATAACGCAGAACTGTACCCATTTTATTTGTTACCTAACATAATTAGGAATATTAAATCCAGATGTTTGAGATGGGCGGGGCATGTAGCAAGTAGGCCTATGGGTGAATCTAGAAATGCGCATAGAATGTTAGTTGGGTAGAACTCCGTAGATTTTTTATTTTAGTAGGTTATTTCACGACGCTTTATCAACAGCTTAGGTTATTTAGCGTCTGAATGAGATAAGGTGATAATGCCGGTGAAATGAAACCGGAGTCCAGCACCGAAAGTTACCCAGCATTTGCTCATCTTGGGTTGAGAGAAAACCCCGGAAAAAACCTCAACCAGGTAACTTGCCCCGACCGGGAATCGAACCCACCTGGTTTCGCGGCCAGACGCGCTAACCGTTACTCCACAGGTGTGAACAACTCCGTAGAACTGATCGTAAACAGAAGATACACGATATAAGGGGACTGTAGAAGTCGCCCTCAGTCTATTTTGTTTCCGTATAGTGAAGCGGGAGATTTTAAATCCAATCGATCCTTTTTTTTTTAAATTTATTTGACAATTTTTGTACATTAGTACTATCAATTGTGCTTAAATAATTAACGTTAAAATAATATGAGACTTGTGGAGAGGGTGACGTCCATTAACGTTCCTCAAAGCATCAACAAATCAGTGTGCCTTTTCCTCTTGAGGCGACGATCAGGCAGTGCAGGGGGTAGGTTCCGAGGAATCTGGTTGATTAAGTTGTTAGAATGTGTTGACAATGTTGCAAATAAGCGTGTGTAGGAAGAATGAATTACAGTCTCTATTTTGGCTAGGTCTAGATCTGAATGAAGTGTTTCATTTCTTACGTACCATGGTGCTCCAGTGATTATCCTTAGTGCCCGATTTTGGAATGTGTGAATACGCTTGATTTGGCTTATAGAAGCCGATCCCCATAATGAACATCCATAGAGCCAAATAGGTTTGAGAAGCATTACATATATTAATCTTTTGTTGGAAAGGGAAAGACTAGAGCTGGAAAGTATTGCTTTCAATCGATGAAGTCTGTATCTTAATCTCTGGAGGGTGTAAGTGAGATGTTTATTCCAGGTCAAGCGACTGTCTAGGATGAGTCCAAGATATCGTATTTCTTCAAGCTGTGGTACTGGTGAACAGTTGAGGTATAATGGAAGTACTTTTTCTTTTTTGAGGTATGTGAATGTTACTGTTGATGACTTATTTGTGTTCATGACTGTCCTCCATTTTTTGTTCCATATTTCAATTTCTTGAAGAAAGTTTTGTAGAATGGTTGTCACTTGTTCACCAGTATCTCCTTTGCTAAAGACAGCAATGTCATCAGCGAACTGAGCTACAGTTAGAGAATCTGATTTAGGTGTTGGTATATCATGAGTGTAAATTAAATAGAGAAAAGGGGCTAGAATGCTCCCTTGAAGTACACCTGCAGAAATATATCTAATCTGAGACTGTATACCTTCGTATATTACTGAATAAGTTCGTCTTCTAAGAAATGATTGAATTAAACGGTAGTATGTGTCAGGAAGATGGTTTTTTAGTTTGAATAAGAGACCATTATGCCACACTTTATCGAACGCCTTTTCTGTATCAAGGAAAAGGCCTAAACAGATTTGTTTCTTTTCATAGGTGTCAAGAATTATGTCAATAACCAATCGATCCTCAAACTTATTTTGCATCGAAATGATACATTTCCGGACATGGGTTCCTAATCAAAATTTTAACTACTTAGTCCCCTCTACAACCCCTAGAAGTTTGTAATAGTAATTATGAAACACCCTGTATAAACATAACGACACGAGCGTTCACAAGTCGTATGCTTTTCCCCTGTATCGGCTAGTACTTTCGTTTGTCTAGAAACACCCCTTATTGCTTGTGTGAGGTGAGTTGCAAGGTCATTTTCTTTTTAAATAAATATTTCATGATAATTGTCTATTAACTTTATCAAAGGCTTTTTCTAAATCTAAAAATTCGTTCCTAAATTGAATTATTGTCTTTTTAAATTATTGTTTTGCACAAAACTTTAATCACTGCCCATTCAGCTTCTCCAAGATTTCAGTAGGTGTATTATTTTGGACTATGTTATGTGTCTTTAACAATATCACATATCATCTTCGTTATCCTCATCGTTGTCCTCTCCTCTCCAGGACATTCAGTTCGTTGTCATAGCTATCATCTCCTAAATTGAGTATAATGTCATCGATGGCACTCTCCATTTGTCCATCCTTTTCCAAATATACTCTATATCCTCATAAGATACTGTGTGCCTTCAGTAGCCCACACAGTCCTCAGGTATCATAGAAGAAATTCCTTCGTCCGCCAGGCGTTTAAGATTTGTAAGAGATAAGTTACATCCTGAAGCATCATGTTCACGGGCAAATACTTGATTTTAGCAAACCAAAGTTTATAAATAATACGGTACGACATTTTATAGAAAGTTTCAATCTTCTGTAAAGATACATTGATAAATGTCATGTATATGTGTCACCGACGCCATATAAACAGTTCTACCTTCATTACAATTTTATGGAAATTACAACTTGTTTTTCTTTGGGTAGAATGTGTCTCATCAGGATTTTCTGTACTAAATGTTCTTATGCTTTCAATAGAATTTACATTCTTCCCGAGTATGTTGCAGCTTCTTTCATTCAATTGTCGAGATTTACTAACAAACTTCCTCTCTCTTGGTTACAACATAGGCCTATTAATGACATTTGCTATTAAGATTGAATTGTTCCTGAGTGGAGCTTTTCGCAACTTATACGTAGTCGTTTGTCGTTTGTCGATCTTTCTCATATCTCACGAAATGAATACTGAAAATGCCGATATGTTGAATGTACTGTAGTACTACCCGCACATGCGGTATTGAGTGCAGAAGGCTATTATAGGACCTCCCATTGCGTCTCAGCCCGTAAAAAAATAACCAGGAAGCGAGACAACAATAGTAAGTAAATGTTAATTTCTCTTCTAGAGACTTCATGTGTCTCATTTGACGTTGCGATTTTACAGTAAGTGGTGGTGCGCTCTATTGTTCCATAATGTCTGACAGGCGACGTACACATTGCCGACAGAGGAGGAGAGAAGTATGATTGCTATTCAACCGATGGCAGATGTCTCATTCCACGTTTTTCCTGAAGTTGGGCGGGAGTAGAACGCTTCAGACCTACCAACTTCCAGATAGGCGTGGAGTGAGATCTCTGACATATAGGTTCGATAGTTTATCCTTCTCTCTCTATATATCTCTGTCGGCAATGTTTACGTCGTATGGAACGAAGTATAGCAACCAGACGATTAGATAATATGTGAGATTAAATGGCTTTAATGTGAAAAATACCGGTATGTTCAGGAGCAAGATACGTCATTCTCTTATCGAAGTTTACTGATGATGAGGATGATGATTATTATTATCATTATTATTATTGTTATTATTATTATTATTATTATTATTATTATTATTATTATTATTATACAGGTTTAAACTTACAATTAATTGATTACACGAAACTCCCGTAATATAAAGAGTGATTCACGAAGATTGTGTAATACTCCAGGATGTGATTTCTGACATCATTCTGATGAAAAATAGTTCATATATAAATGTGCACAATTTTGAATATTTTCGGATAAAATCAAGTTTATTTTTTCCGTAACACTCATTCTTATGAACTCTCTCTCTCTCTCTCTCTCTCTCTCTCTCTCTCTGGACGTCTAGAGCTGTATCTATTACAGTACAGCTGATAGCAACAATACAAAATCTCGTGACATCAGGATCACGGTTACAGATAATTCAACACTCGTACAACGTATCTACCTAGCATCCAAACAACGAAAGTTAGGAAATGCGGCGCGCGCAGTTCACACTCGGTCGGCTACGTGTATTGCTACAGAAGGTGGGGTCTTTGAAAGCCGGCTTTAATACAGATTTTTCAGGTGAGTAATAATATGAATGTTTTTTAATGAATTTATAATACATCCAGTACCATTGTTGGAAATAATTTAAATACTTACACCTTCGTAATATCTACGTTTACTTTAACATTCAGCAAGGCATAATTCACTTAATTAAAAAAAATATGACATGTTTATGTTAAATTTTTTCATCAGAATGATGCCAGAAATCGCATTCTAGAGTATTGCACAATCTTTGTGAATCACCCTGTATATTAGACATTACGATGGGCCTTTACATGAAATAATAATGACAAAAAATTGATAATAATATAAAAATATCGATGACCAACACACGATTGGAATCTCCGACCTTTAGACTGCTAATACTAATATTAAAATTTAAGTTTCAGCATTGAAGGTTAGAAGTTGTGCTTCCTTAGAGAATCCATACGATTAAGAAGAAGTTCAAGGGGTCACAGTCCTTAAGAAGGTAGATACGGTGTCACAGGGCAGAGCAACATCATTTCTTATCACCTTCCCTTCTTATGTTTTGGTGAAGTTTGTATTTTCGAAATGGCTTCATTTCCGGTCTCGGCGGAGATTGTGTGCGTCGGCAGAAGCAGATTGAGCGGACGCGCCTTAATGACTTGGTTATGGTGATGATATTTCCGTGTCCGGTTTATCTTCACGCGTAAGAAATTATGCGTTTCCGCTTCTCGGAATCTTCACTTCCGGTCTCGTTGCGTTCTACAACCGACACGAAGGGTAGCTCTGTCATAAGCCATTCGACCGAGATTGTTACATAGATGCAGGTTTTGAACAGACATTCATTTCTGTTCTGTTCGAATTCAGTTACATCAATATTCCTCCATCTTTTCGTCCCCTCGCCCCTATTTTCATTTCGTGTTCTTTCCACCACCTCACCTTTCTATATCAATTACGTTGCCTCCTACATTTCTTATACATTCACCTTATTCAATATTATTTTCACTTTCACACTTCTCTTGTTCCTTCATTTTTTCACTTCAAGAGTTCTTTTGTTCCTTCACTTTCTTCTTCTATTTCTTTTTTTTCACTCACTTTCCCACATTCAGTTTTTTTTATAACTTCACTTTCTTATTTTTAGTTCCGTTCCTCGGCTATTTCTTAATTTCTACTACTTTCCTACCTCATATCTACTTGCTGTCAGCCTTCACTTTACTATTTATGTGTCTATTCGTCCTTTATTATCATATTTTTATTTTTCTTCTTTATCTTCTCATTCCTAGTTCATTTTTTTTACTCTATCATTTATAATTCTTTTTTTTTTTTGCATCACTTTCTTATATGTAGTTCCTTTCATACTTCAGTTCCTCATTTCTACATGGTTAATTCTTTCTGTTTCTCATCTCTAGTTCTTTTCCTTCTTGTGCTCGTTATATCTACATATTTACCTCCTTCTGTTTCACATTTCACTTTTCCATTTCTAGTTATTTTCTTACTTTACTGCATCATTTAGAATTCTTTACTTTTTTCAATTTCGCATTTATACGTCTTTACTTCTTTAATTTTATAATTTATTCTTTAATTCCTTCACCTTCTCTTTCTAGGATCTACTTCAATTCCTTCACTTCATTTCTAGTTCCCTTCATCCTTCACTTGACTGTTTCTGGGTCTTTTCCCCTTCATTTTCACATTTTATCTTATCTCTTTCTTTTTAATTTTCTCATGTCCAATTCTTTCTTCCTTCATTGTAACATACAAAATTCTTTAATCCCTTTACTTTCTATTTTCTAGTTCAATTCATTCTTCATTTAATCATTTCTACGTATTTTCTTCTTTCAGTTTCATATTTCGCTTTTTGCTTTATTTTTCAATTTATCTTATATAATTATTTGCGTCCTTCACTTTCACATTTCTACTTCTTCACTTATTCCACTGCCTCTTTTCTAATTTACTTCATTCACCTTCTCTAGTTCTTTAATTATTCCACTTTTTTATTTCCATTTCTGTAGTTTCCTCACTTTCTCATCTCTACTCCTTTCCTTCCTTCACTTTCTCATTTCTAACCCTTTAATTCTTTTACCAAATACTGTAGAGAGCTAATACCGGAAAGCAACGCGATTAACATGGTGTCGGGCGGCGACACGAGAACACTAGCGCTGTCTAGCGCCTTGGTTTGAACAATGCTTCCAATATGTATTGCTTCAAATACCATACGAAGCTGTCTACTGTATTTGATTGCGTACATATCTAGGAGGGGTTGGGAGGAATTGTGGTAGGCCTATATAGTATTACATGAGAGCTGAAGAAATCATTACGAGAACGATCAGATTTACATTCTCGTTAATTTAATTGTCATAACTATTGAACGAACATTATGATGCTAATAATAATATTATAAGATGTTTTAAAAGAGATATCACATTGATGAAAAACATTAAAGCTACAGTACAGCTACTGTACATACTTCTTAATTGTCCCATTAGCTCTCTATTCTCCAGGTTACTGATGCATTACTTTTTTAGCTTTTCTGTTCTTTTTTGCAGTCACTGTTCTACAACTTATTCTGTCACATTCATTTTTTACAAAGCGATTGATCATTACGTTAAGGACTTATTAACGAAAACATGTTTACAATCTTTACATACTGAATTAGTTTGATCTATTTGTTTAAAAATAAGGGCCATTTACTTGGTTTTTACACCTTGTCTGCTTGATGATAGAATTTTTCTAAAGTGCGTGTGAAATGTTGATCGAATAATGTTAGATAAAGAAACTGAATAACTTGTGGGAATTAGAAAATTAGCACTGTCATACTTTTTATTTTCAATATGCTGATAAATGCCTGTCAAGTTTTCAAATTTGAAACTAGCTACTCCAGTTTGCATGTCTCATGTGGTATTCTGCTACAAACCCACCCTGTCACATATGTTAGTGCATTATCTGTAATCATACACTGATCATGATTGTCCTCTTCAAGTTCAGCGGTTTCTACAAAACAGTTTTCTGTTGCTGGATAATCACTGCAGATTCTAAATGAACTTTCTTCAATCTCCTTCTTCGTAACTAAAAAATCACTGACTTCAAGTTCACAGTTGCCTTTCTCTGAAGGTATTAAGAGCTGGCAGCTCATTCCTCTGACGGCAGACTTGAATTTACAGCTTTCAGGGGTAATGTTATTACCACCCTTAGAACGCACGACAGAGAAAATATTTTCAATACAGCCTTGTGTTATACGTCTTGTAAGCAGGAACCGAAAGTTAAAATTTTGTTCCAGATCTTTCCACAAGTAACGTAGCGCTATTATATTTTGTATCCAACCCTTAAAGCAAGGAGGGTTTGTCTTTTTATTTCGCTCAGAATTTTCAGTTTTGAAAACAGACTTTCCAGTTTTTGTAGAGTCGTCCAATGACAAGAAATAGTTTGTAAAGCCCTGCGTGAGGATTTAGCATCGTTCATGGTCGATGAATTAAAACAGTCAAATCCACGATCCAATAGCTCTATAAACTCAGCTGTTTGAAGAGCTTCTTCAGGTAGTGACTGAAACGACACATGAGTTTTTATGGCCTTGCTGACTGAATGACTTAGCACCTGTGCAGCCAGACAAACCCTCATGGGCGAGAAAGGTGGAAGTTCTATATGTTTTTGTCTCAAATTTGGGCATAATAGAGAATTCATATCTTTATCCTTATTATACAGTTCAACAACATGTTGCCACTTGTATACTTCATCTTTGTACGAAAGGTCGTGCCGCTTAAGGCTGGTTCACAATAAACCGGGAACGGAAACTACAACGAGAACGAGAACTGAAATAATGTTAAATACATTTATTTTAACAAAATTTCCGTTCTCGTTCTCGTCGTTTCCGTTCCCGGTTTATTGTGAACCAGCCTTTAAAGTTGTTTCGTACCGACTTTTAGGAGATGTGGTGTGTCATGGAAGAAGTACACAATTTCTCCATCTATTTCAATAAATGGTTTATCAACCTCGCATCCCAATTAATTCCTCATTTTAATATTATTGGCTGCCTGGTCACTAACGACTACTTTAGGAAAATAGCCACATTTCCTAACCTCGCGGATGGCTTCGGAAAGAAGATCCTTTAGAACATCACCGGGCGTGGAATTATTAGATACGAAATATCCTATTATCTGCTTGTAGTTGGTTTGCAAACCCCTAATTATAAGAAAATTGCTTTAACCAGTTTAATTAGAAGTAAAGGAAATTGTTAATATGTACCACAATTCAAATTATTTTCATCTGTTGGTTCGTTACTACATAGGCCTAATACAGAAACATATTCCGAAGTGATACAGTGTTTTTGTAGTAGGTTATTTTACGACGCTTTATCAACATCTCAGGTGAGACAGTGTTAAAAGTTGTGTAATCAAGATGTATAGAACGTTATTATTATGAACATCTATTAGATTTGATATCAGTAATATTAAAAATATACAACCAACTAGTAACCAGTTAATTTAGCTGTTATAACCTAACAAACACATTGGGATAAAGTTTCGTGTCTTCCCAATTATGATAAGATAAATTTTAAGCTATACTGATTGTTGCTTAAAATCTTATGACAATCGAGAATTCTAGAATTCTTGGAATAGGAAGACCATAAGCTGTCCTTGGTTTTTCAATCAGTAATGGAATAAAAATTACATTTAGGATGGTGTTCCTTGAGACTCTTCAGCGTTTGTAAAACTACTCATCATTCTAAAATTCTTGTAGATTTACGTTGTCTCTAAAATACCTTCTTGGCAACCGTGGTTAATGTTCAGTGTAATTTTCTTTCCAATAAAACCAGGAAATTCCATGAAATCGTCATATATAATTGCCGCCATTTTTTCTCAGCCGCTTGTGATTGTCCAAGACCGGTCATTGTCAGTCTTTGCCCAGTCTCAATGATATAATAGCTCAAGCGCATCACAAAGACTTGAATAATCATACGAATTCTGTTGCGTTTTCTGAAGATGAACTCTACAGGGTTGTTTCCGATCTCTGATAACTAATTTGAATTACGTCATTTGCGTCAGGAATCACACCGATAGCTGAATTGCGGCGAGAAGTGACAGACCAGTAGTGAGTGATTTCATAATCAGAGTGCACGGTGTATCGCAGTAGCAATGCCCAAGAAAATCGAGCCTTTTTTTGAGGGGTACATAACAACTCTTTCCGATGCCAGGTAAAGTTACGTGAAAATCATAGGAGTCTACAAAACACGTGGTTTCGTTATTTTCAAGAAAGGCATCCTGTGTGTACGTAATAAGAGTGGCAAAACTCGGATGGGATTAATTCCAGAGTGGAAAAAGCAAGCAAATCCACCCCCCGTCACAAATCTCCGCACCCCACAAGATGATACAAATTAATTCCATTCGAGCTTTACCAATCTTATTAAATACACAGAAGATGCCTTTCTTGGAAATAACGAAACCTCGTTTATTGCAGGCTTCTCTTATTTTCACTTAACTGTACTTGGCATCGGAATGGGTCGTAATGTACCTGTCCCAAAAAGGCTCGATTTTCTTGGGAATTTCTGCTGTGAGTCGCCTTGCACTCTGACAATGAGATCACTCACTACTGCTCTATCACCTTGCGCCACAATTCAGCTGTCGTGTGATTCCTGACGCACATGACGTCATTCAAATTCGTTATCAGAGATCGGAAACAACTCTGTAGAACGGCCTCAAACTCATACGGAGCATAGTCACTGCTTGTCTAACTTGTGTTAAATGAAACCATACACTGAGCTTTACTTATAGGGGAAATTTGTTTTGTTGCGTATGAAGTGACATTAAAAACAAGAGACAAGAAGTGTTGTGGCTTGAGCACTTACTAGCAGAAATGACGTCTCGACGGAGTTAGCACATTATGTCTGAGATAATCCAGAATTTGGTAAGCAACGCATGACTTGGCGCGCGGAGTTGGCGAACTCCCGCTAAGTGTATGACGCTTGTCCGCTTTCACGCACGTCACCTCGCTTTTAGCTCGACCCAACTTCTCGACGAAGGCGTTATCACATTAACTTAAAGACGGAGAAGTTGGATAAGGAGGGATTTATTTTTGCTCTAAACCAGCCTCATTAAAAGCCCTTGATGAAACACTCCGAACATTTCAAATTGAAACACGTAAGAGTTACTTTGTGGTTCGTAAAACTTGTATGCTCGTATATTTCAATACTTCGTTAGTGGGGAACTACATCAGCGTAACTTATAACTTATTCACTGACAGAATAGTAATTTTGTATTAAATCCTCAGTTATTTACGACTCTAAAAATGAGGAATTGTAGCTATCAAAGACCGCAGTAAATCATCTTCCTCCGATGAAAAGGATATTTCATGTCCATTTATATTATAATTCTTACTTCACAAGTAAAATAGTGTTAGGGATTTAAATAAGCTATTCGAAGGGTTTAACCTTTATTGTCTTTATATATATTCTTTCTTTCGAATTCTGCACACTTCAACACCAAATTACCTTTCGTCTCGTTTCTCTTATATATACTCTAACCACGGCGTAAATAGGTACCAGATCACTTATCTGTGGCACGCTAAGTATACTTCTTCATAGAATATCTTGTTATTCATCATCTTTTATAGTATTCACCTCGCGACAATGGAATTCCTTGTCAAAAAGTATTAGGGGTTGCAAGACAATAAACATTTTTAAAAATAGCTTAAAGGATAACCTTAGCAATTCACTGTAATACCGACTTAACGGTCACTGACTATATGGTAACTTCTTTCTTTAGACATGCATCCTGATAGTGCGGTATTTTCAAAATTGTCTCTCAATAATCTCTTCCTATTATCTAACATTATTTGTAATATATTAACATTATATGTATTTTAGTTTAATTCTGCAACACAGTTTGTATTTCATTGTTTAATTAATAGTTCATAGTATTTTACTGTTCATAAGTAACCCTTGTATACACGTAACTTTTATCTAAATCGAATTTGTTGTATTCTTTGTAGCTTGCAAGTTCATACGTATGTGTATATATACTATATACTGGTTGAGTGGAAGAGAAGGCCTTGACGGCCTTAACCCTTAACTTGGCAAAGCTTCATTTCTCACACTAGTTTATTAAACCTTGTCGGAACGTAAAAAAAAAAACCAACTATCGCAATGTCCATATTTTTATATGTTGTACAATATTATAGTATTGTGAAATTTTAATTTTCCTACCTATTTTTTTCTATTCTACTAAATTATAGCATATAGCCTATGAACCTGTTGTATCCTATAGGATACATTGTCAATTTAAGGGTTAACTCTGCCAGCTGAAATAAAATTATTATGATTATTACTATAAATATTATTATTATTATTATTATTATTATTATTATTATTATTATTATTATTATTATTATTATTATTATGGTTTCATACTCCTCCTGCACCTCATTGTTAACATAAATATGTTTTTTTTTCAAAACACTTAATTTTTTTAATATTACGTGTTGTGTGGAATGGAAAACAATTAAGAATATATATTTTTAAATTATACATTTTTATTGAAACATTATGTATGGTAATCACAGATATGAACAATATCATAGATAGAATAAAAGTTTTTAGTATTAAAAGTACAAATAATTTAACCTTTGTTGCTAAAACAAAATATTCTCCTATCACACTGTATTTCATTAGCCTGGAGCATAGTCTTTCATAAATTTTTAATTAAACACACGTTTTGGTAGTCACACCGATGAACCTTATAAAGCTAAAATAAACAGCTTTGAATGTTAAACGTACAATAAAATTCAACCATTGTTGGAGAAAATTCCTTATACACTATATTTTTTTATGCACACTGAAGACAGATTGATGTTGCGCACAGCAGGCACTGGCGTGAGGTCGTTCTACGTTTAGTGGTAGGGCAGATAAGACATATTTTCCTCTTTACCAGCTGGTGAAACTTCAGAATTTTAATTTGTAGTAACTTCTGTTTGGTGGTCACATTCTTCGGAACGTGATGAGTCTTCGTTGGCTATCCAGAAACAACGCTATATATTCAAAATGTGCGTCTTCAACTTGAAAATTATTTCGCTTTGACGATCCAGGTTATGTGTCTTCAACGTGAATAAACTGTCCCTTGGATGATGTAGGTACAATGTGCATTATATGTGGAAAATAATGGATGCAGTGTCATACGAACATATACAGCAGTACTGAAGAAACATTTTTCGTATTCATAGACGTCTCGTTTCACAGGCGACTAACACATTTCGGTAACGGTTTACATTTAAAAATGGTCTATACTAGAAACCAAATAACTCCTGAATGTTGTGCAACCTACCATTACTTGAAGGTACTAGGAATAACACAATTTCAAGAATTGACATTATATGGCTGGATGAGTTATCTGTGTTTAAGAGTTAAATAAGTTAGGCCTACGTCATGAAGTGGAATGTAGGCTCCATGTCCATGAAATTCGAGGTTCCATTTCTGAATCCAAACATAAATACTGAAACTTACATGACTTTCTTTTTCTCTGATGTGCCCGGATATAATGCACGGGATTTTTTAATTTCCAGTTGCGTTTTCGAAAATGCAGTGTTGAATAAATGCTTTTTTGAAAGCTTAAAAGAATGGCATTAGTTATTTATTTATTTATTTAGCGGAGGTGGTTGTTGTTTAGTCAACTGTCCGAAGACAGGTCTGAATTTCACAAGTGATACCAAGAAAACACCACTTATGAGGCAAATAAGCCTTATCAATATCGTTTTAAGAACTTTTTAATGAGATTACAAACATTTTTCATCAGATTATTATTATTTTACGTACAAAACAAACGGTTTTTTTCTAAAACTTTTTTTATCAAATCATTAGTTTTATAAAATGTTTAACAGAGTGAAGAAAACATTAATATACAGTAATACTTTGAGAGATGGTATCTTAATCAGGTTTCTCTTGTTCATTTATCACATATACATAAACATTCGTTTCAACGTTCCACCAGCGTTTTAGGCAGTTGTTTAGTTTGGCCAGAAAGCATCACAACGCAATTCCGGAAAATAAAAGTGTATAATATCGGAAATATGAGTATGCCAAACTTGACATACAGTAAAAGTTTATTTGCCGATTGCTAAATTCTTAAGATGAATTCCTGTAAATATTATTTTCCAATTAAATAACTAGTTTTAGAACTAAGTTAAAGTTAATACTTATTGAAATAAATTGACTAGCCCATTTCTTTATAACATTATATTTAATAGTATTGGCTCCACTAAAGATTGAAATTGTTCATCCTTGTTATTGCCAAGAAACCCTTTCATCACTGCCTCGAAGTATGGCAGGCCGCCAGTCCCACACTTGTTAACTTACTTTCAAAAACTGAGTCAAAGAAAACACCTTCCTTTATCTTTGCGTACGTTAAACTGGGAAACAATTCTTGCAGGTAACAAAATTACGTCCTTCTCTATTTCATTTCAAAATATTTAATTAATCTAAAAGGGGGTCACGAGAACATTTTTGGGATTTACAAGTGGGTTATGCTTCGCATTGAATTGATCAGGAAAGAATTTTTGTCTAATTTTCCATTAATGCTATAGTGTTGATCACACTTTTTTTATATTGATTACAAATTTTGCGACCAATATAGTAAAAATAAGCCGTGTTAGTAATTTTATAGACTTTTTGTCATTGTAATTTTGATGTGAATTTTCCACAAGCGTGATAGAAATTGTCTGGATGATTACGGCATTGACATCTTTTACTTCTATCCATGTTGAACACAGAAATAAAATCACTGCACCCACTAAGAATAAGACGCTATCATCTTGTCTCAAAGCTTGTCTCAAGCACTTGACATAATGTCATTCGCTGTCTTGCTTCCCAATACAGTATCGTTAAGTTCTGACCACATTTAAACACCTTCTTTAGACTATTCTGCGTAATTCAGGGTGCACCAGCTGGCTAAACCAGACGGAGGCGGTCCACTCTACACCTCAAAGAAGAACGAAGATTTGTAAGCAAATAAGTGACAAACAGTAATAAATAAATAACAGTCAAGAGAAGAAAGTAAACGAATACAAACTGGACCTACTAATTCCACAATTTGGGACATCTGGTTGACATCTACGGCCGACCACTAGGATCCAGAATACAAAGCAGAGGTTAACTTAAAGATAAAATACGATAGGCCTATATTTTGTGAAGAGAATATAAAACAATGATAAATTTAAAAATAAAGTACAGTTTGATTTTAGAGAAACATGAGATCAAAGTACAGTGAAGAATAATGAAATGAAGTAAATAATATTACGTAGTGTTATACGAGTGATTGTGCAAAATGGATAATGAATCTCTTAATAGCATTAGACAAATTATTAGAAATCATTAGAAATTTTAAGAATAAACCAGGAAAAATTGAGAGTGAATAAACAAGCAGAGGTAGTAAATGAATAAACGAAGAAGAGTAAGTATTTTTCATTTCATTGTCATTCCATTTATTGCATTCTATACATCTTATATCAGCATTGAAGCTTTAAGATGTGGAAGCAGTCAAATGTGTGTTCCTTGTATTTCTTTTTGTACTTCGTTGCCTTAAGCTGATATCTCGGGCCATGCAAACCACTTGACGGGAGAGTTCCGCTGCTTGTGTGTATCTTGTGATGATAAAAAGCTCTCATAAAAGTGAGGTTGAAAGGAACATGCTGAAGAATTCGATATTTAAGGGTATATCGTGTCGATGGTCCTGGTGATGTTTTTATGACTGTAATAATCCTTGTTTGATTTTCGTAGAATGCCAATTGAAAATATTAAACTGTGCGGTTCTTGTAAAATACAATTAATTAGGAACTGGATAATAGCAAAGGCTTCATGAATGTGATTTTATGTTCTTTGTTATGCATTTATGAGAATTGGATGTAATTTTATAGCTTTCTGATTTATTTAATGAACTACTTCTTGGATTGGGTAATTAAAAATTAGTTTCCCTCGTGCTCGATACAGACCATTTAAACGTTTTGTGATCTCGCATACAATTTTTATTGTTTCGCAATGAAGCGTCTAAAGTACATAAAACACATGAGCATGAAGGGATATAAAAACTTTAGCATTAAACCAAGTTTTTACACCTCTGGTTTGAATAAGGATCCCCAATTCAAAATGTGTAGATTACTCGATTTTCTGTTTGTTTTAAATTGGTAGGTATCTTTCTCTTTTGAATTTAAGATGCCCCTTGTAAAAGTTAGGTTTAAACTGTATACAGAGGTACTTAATTTTTCCCTATGTACAAAACGATATAATCTTTAATATTGAAAGACTGTTTTTCACAACACAGTAATAATGGCTGAAAGTTCCTCAGCTGAGTCGCTTAATTTTAACCCTTCTTTTCTCCATTTTTAATAAATGGCACTTGGCCCACTATGGCTCTGAACTTTTCAATTATCCTCTGAGCATACTGACATTATGAATAAAATATAATTTTTTACCAAATCGTGTAAATTGTATTGTTTGTAACATACCTATAAATTAATATCTACGATTAATTTTTTCATTCTTTGTGTAACAGTGCATATGAAATCATTTAAATTGAGTTTAAAATGTGAGTGAACTGATAATTGTGATTGAATTTTATGTTTCTGTAGCGATATACAATTTTACTTGAAGCAAGTTAAGGCATAGGTTGGGAAGTAAATCCCGAAAAGACAAAATATATGATTATGTCTCGTGACAAAAATATTGTACGAAATGGACGGGCCCACTCCGACCTATCCATGATCACCAAATGTGGCTGTCAGATGATTACGTACTTCATTTCCAAAATGAGGTGGTGCCCCGTCACGTTGAAACCACATTCTTTGTCTGATGCAAAACTTCTTTCAAAAATACCAAGTAATTATTGGCGGTAAGTCGTCATGGCAAAAGGTATGGCCCCACAAGTAAGTCATTCACAATCCCTGCCCACACACTGACACCAAATCTCATTTGATGCGATCGTACAAACGAGTTTTCGAAAGCCCAAACACGTAAATTAAACAACCCCTCACGTGTGAAGCATACTTCATCAGTGAACAACACACAGGTTATAAACTGTGGTTGGACTGCAGTTTGGTTAAAATAGGTACCAAGTACAAAATTACTGTTGCAATGGATAGGACCTTTGCAAGATAGGATGCAGCAGCTGTTCCTGTAGAATTCTCCAGGCCGTGCAATGACTAATGTTGAATTGGTGAGCGATAGCTCTCGCACTCATCGAAGGATTGTTCTCGACAAACTGCAGTAGAGATGGAAGGAAAAATCACTAGCAGCGATTTTTCACCGGTGATTAAAAATCACTTTCACTCCAGTCAGTGAACTGTTCATTAACCAGTGAAACAGTGATCAAGAGGTGAGTCACTCACTGCACCATAAGCAACTGTAGGTAACGTATCACTATTTCCTAAGTGATTTCAACATGTCTTACTTGCAGTCTTCTGCGTCCTGTATAGTAATTTTTGAACTGCTTGATATTAGTCGTACATGGATTTTTGTTCTTTTTAAGATTGTAAGATTTGTGATGAAGGAAAATATTGAAATATCAATGCTCAATTGAACAACTTAGCGATAGGGCATAACTTTGTATGGTACATTTTTAAGAACTAGGTTACTAATTATATCCGGCCCAGGAGACTTTGAAGATTTTAAAGTTTTGATAATTTCTTAACTTCTGTAGGGGTTATAAAAATTGTGCAAGAGTAACTTTTATGAAGAATTACCAATTTATGACTTCTGTGAGAGGAATATAATCATAAACAGTGGTTTTACTTTACAGCCGCAAAAACTTTCAACATAAATTCGTTCGATAGTTAGCTATAGTGTAGCTATATTCTAATGCACTGTTGTAGACCTTCTGTCCTACTTGTTTCAAATATCACACTAGAAGGCCATGAAAGCAATACTAGGGAAACCACCATTTTTCCAGTAATTCATCCTGAACCTCTCGCATGTTATGTTGGTAATTAGCAGATTAGCGGGGCTTTAAAAATGTTATGGTGGCTCACCAGTCAGGCAAAAATTTCACTAGTCAGCATGGTGGAATTACTGCACAGAAGCACAATTAAAAAGTCGGAATTTTTTTAATTAAAGTAAAAATTCATTAGGCCTAGTAACAAGAAGGGGGCCACTGGCATAGCTCCAGCGGTAGCGTGTTTGCCTGCTGTTCCGGATTTGCACTCGGGCGTGAGTTCGATTCCTGCTTGGGCTGATTATCTGGTATGGGTTTTTCCCAGGGTTTTTCAATCGTAAGACGACTGTTAGGTAACTTATGGCAAATTCCTGACCTCATCTCGGTAAATACAACCTTACTGCCAATTCCGACACTAAATAACCAAGTAATTGATACAGCGTCATTAAATAACCAGAAGAAGGGAAACTACAACAGCGCACTAGAATATACTGGCAAGCATCAGAAGATTTTTATTTGAAAGTATTGGTACCTGCAAACTAGAGCCACATTTTTATCATTATACAGGGTGTTTCCGGGCTAGTGTTACAAACTTTCAGGGATGGTAGGGAAGGGCACATGTATCAATTTGAGATAAGTAACCCTGGTTCGGAAATGACTGAGTCAAAAAGTTATAAACAAAAATAGTTGTGTGGAAATGGAATTGTAATTTGGCACCACGTGCCCTCTTTCTCTTAACCTTTGGAACAGTCATGGAAAGATGGTATGGGCCGGATGTCTCCTACGTGGGTACTTGTCCCGATACAATCTGTGAGCTTGTCTACTGTTCCCATTGGCTCATCCGTATTAGAAAATCATGTCTCCATATTCCGCTCTTGTGTACTCCTCCATTTCACTAGGACTGATCGACTGGACACTGCATCTTGTACACATACACTGCTGTCTACAGACGTGCATATCAGGACCTACCATGTCCGTTACACATTAAGCCATCTGCATTGCTTTAGTGTAGTTTCCTGTTCCCATCCCTCAGACAGCGCACTGAAAGGAATACTGTAAGTAAACAACGTAAACAACGTCAGATGAATACAGTTTGTGTAAGATGTACAGATAAATACACATTAATAAGGTGTACAGAGGAATGAAATTATTTCATTTTCACACAACTATATTTGCTTGTAACTTTCGACTCAGTCATTTCCGAACCAGGGTTCCTTATCTCAAATTGATAAATGTGCCCTTCCCCATCATCCCTGAAAGTTTGTAACACTAGCCCGGAAACAACGTGTATACATATCACAAAAACCAGTTAAGCTAAAGAAAATTTTGCCTTCTTGGATGTAGCTTTCCTGGAGAATTACCACTAATATTTGTCTATATGGTAGTCGTTTAACCATACTAAATAATTGTGGAACGTGTGAACGTGGAACGTGGAGGGAGAGGCTAGAATTATTAAGGTTAATGTAACAATGCAGGCCTACAAATATCTCTTTGTTCAACCACACTTATCACCACCTTTATTAGCCTATGTATGCTACCAAATGAAAATAATATAATAGACTTACTGGTAATATTTAAGTTAACTATACCTTTTTATTTTTAAATTCCGCAAATAATCTCAACTAATGTGTATGATTTCATCATAATATGTTTTTTCTGAGTTAGTTCTGTTTTTTTCTCCTCATTGTCAATGGACCCGTAAGATCATATTCTCCAATATTAATTCAAAATAGTTGATTGCTCAAACTTCGTAGTGAGAAATCACTCCCAATCGTCCCCACTCACTAGATCACTGCTCTACTACTGATCAGCTGATCCAAGACCGCTCTATAGCGCAGGTCTGTCGTCGTCATCATTGCAACTGGCAACTAGAAATCGCCTCTAATCACTGGATCACTGGTTAAAATCACAGTGATCGAAAATGAGCTGTCACTGCTTCACCGGTGAGTGAGAAATCACTTTTTACCCCATCTCTGAACAGCAGCATAGCTTCCTCGGTCTCAGGAGTTCGCACAGAACCCTGCCGTTCTTGAACACTGCTCGTCCATCGAATGCGCTCTGTTCGCGTAGTCTGCGATGAATGCTGGTAAATATACTGTGCTGAGGAACCCGTCGTCGTCGGTTTGGAACCCGATGCTGGTAAAGTTTCTGAGCCGCACGAGCAGAATAAAACGCTGACCCACACGTCAAATGTATGTCTGCCAACTCATTCCGTGTGTAACGTTCCATGTTTGCCGTAGTTAACAAAATGCAATGTTTTGTAAGCAAGGATGACTTGTACAGTACCGAGAAGAAGCAGTGAACAGAATGAGTGGAAGGATGATACTGAGCACAAAAAGTCAACGGACCAGATAGAAGTAAACAAACTTGCCGACCTCGGGTACTAATCAAATTGGGTTAATGCATGATACAGAGCTCAGGGACAAAGAATGAAACTGCTCTAACCGTACACCCGTACAAACTGGGTGTTAGATTAAACCTCTCTTGCACTGAAACGAAGCGTCCGAGCCCATGAATTCTTTAACAAAATGTTTGAAAGAAAGTTATTTATGCGATCGAAAAGCTTGTCGATCTAATTTAGAAACACCATGTATATAAATTTCATTTTGAAACATTAAAAAAGTTGTGTAGTACAATGTTTTTCAATGTCAGTCAGCCGATTGTTATTGATCCATTATTATTATCATTATTATTATTATTATTATTATTATTATTATTATTATTATTATTATTACGCGTCATCAGTCGGGTACATTTCAAGGAAAATGTGGTAAACGAAGTAGAAGCACTGTTTAATGTTCAGTGGCAAGTTTCCTATTGTAATATTTTCAATCAGTTATTTAACGACACTGTATCAACTACTGGGTTATTTATTTACTATGGAAATGGTGATAGCGAGATGGTATTCAGCGAACAGGTAATCATTTGATATTAGAGAAGAAAAATTCGCTCCGGCGCTAGGATCGAACCCAGGTCCTTGGTTCTACATACCAAGCGCTCTAACCATTGAGCTACGCCGAAGTTCAACCATAACAGACGTATTCTGTAGAATCAAAAAATTAATCTTTACGTAGAACAGGTAATCAGCTCAACCGAGAATGGAACTCGAGCGCAACTTGGAATAGCAGGCAAACTCATTACCGCTTGAGCTACGCCGGTGGTATCTTACTAATGCAATTAACTGAACAGTGAGGACGTACAGTGGTATAGGCCTATATTATTAAGGGTACGCACAGGAGTCTATTTGCAACAAAACGAGTATATCGTATATAAGCCGCAAAAATTCCAAGAATAAAAAATATGTTGTATATACGGCAATTCCTCATTTCGGAATGACTGAAAACTTCATATAATTTTCTCCGACAATAAGCAATATCTATGAGCGGCGTCTGTGGCTTAACACTAGCGTGTTGGTCTTTCATGCAGACGGTCCGAGTTCGATCCCAGACCAGGTCGTCGTGGAATTTGTGGCCGACAAAGGAGATGTTTCAGATGGTTCTCTCGGGGGACTACCTTTCCCGCACTCATTTCGTCAGCACTCTCTAGCTACCTCTCTTTTAATCTGTAATCTGCAATAGTAAAAATAGGGTAGGATTTAGGAAGAGCTTCGGGCCCCTGGGTCTTATCAGGTTATCGTTTTAAGATGGGACCTGGGGATAGGATGACTCACCTGTAAGCATCGGATTCCATGAATTCCACTCAGACCACCTATCGGACTTGGAATCGCATATACAGGTATCCAAAAATTAAGTATAAATTTCGTAGTAATAGGGCGTTTAGAGGTAAGATGTGTATGGTAGTGATTTTCAGGTACAGTATGTATGTATACTGTGTAGTTACTGTTGAAGTTCGTGTTAAACATGTGTTCTGTGTTTAGAAGTAACTGAATGTGCATAATCTTCAGCATACCGTAACATACTATCATGCTCTTGAGTTCTGGAGGCTGAAGGGACCGTCGTATGGTGACATTCAGACGAAATTTCATTGCCAATTTCATACAGCTGCAACAACGGGCAAACAATTCACACGCTGGTGAACAAGTGACAGTCGCAACGGAGACCGTACGAGGACGCCCGTTATTCTCCGACGACAGTATTGAAGCCATCAGGTTTTCCATTGAACGTAGCCCAAAATCAGTGCGGCGTTTGTCACGAGAATTTGAAGATTCCGCGTTCTGACGAGGACATTGCACAGCATGTGACCTTTTGTGGGTATTTATGAAACGCTGTTTGCTCATCGTCTCATTACCACGCTGGTGGTCTTCGAAACCGCATGACACAAGTTGCTGTCACTTAACACCGACAATGTTCCGGAAGTTTTTCACGCCACTGCCAAAAGATGGGAGGTATGTCGCGTTGTGAATGGTGCACTGTTGAAAGTAATTAGAATCATCATTTCAACAAAATCGATACTTAATTTTTGGATACATCGTTTAGGGCGCACAATGTGCCGAAGCAATGTGTCCAGTCCTCGAATATCAAACGAAACCAAGCAACAGCTATCAAATAATCAGCACATGCAACTTTCGCGTAACTCTGGTAACTGTCACCTCGTTGACCGGCATTTTCCTCTTTTCCCTATGTCATATTTTTCCAGAATATATTCCACTTTCACTTACAGAGATTTGAAGTCGAGTCTTCAGCGTAAAAAATTATTACCACAGTCTAATATATACAGTCACAAAGCTTAAGTTGTGAGGGTGCTAGAAACAATAGACTGTGCCGGTACTATTTCACATTGTCTGTAATGAGGCGATAGTAGCGATCCTAGTGGCTAGCAACTATCTATGGATGCATATTTACTACGTACTGAGCTTCGTGACTGTATATATTAGACTGTGATATTATCTAGTCGAAGATACTTAACAATAATATATATTGGTTGAGGCACATTTTCCACATGAATTAAATGTGCTGATTACAGAAACTGAATTGCGTTGTGCTGCCAGCTGTTAGAATTAAGAGGAAGTTTATTAATGAGATAAAAATCTACTGCCCTATCCATCGTGGACTAATTGCTAGGGAGGCTGGTTGTGAGATATGAAGCAGTTGGCCGTCTCGTCGAGGATCATCTCATGAGCCAACAGAGAAGTGAAAGTGATGCTGAAAAATTAAATCTTTCTAAGAACTCTGAGTGGATGCACAGGGCGAGGGATACTCTTTAAACTTGATAATGATGCACTCATTTCTCGGAGCAAGAGCGACATGTATCCAAGGAGATGCAAAGGATTTTACACCAAACGGAAATGTCTCGCTTTTGGATTATTTTACTATTTTCATGCATTTATTTCTTTCAGTTTGTTTCCAGCACAAGTTGTTTATAAAATATGAAACTTTTCATTTTTTAATAATTATCGACTAGAATGACTAAGAAGTTCTTCATGAGGGTTGATGAAGTTACTCCTAAAACATTCACTCTAACAACATATCTGTTCATTTTATTCGTTTTATTCTGCTCCCACAGTCTAATATATACAGTCACAAAGTTTGGGATGGTTTTTTGCATTTCCAGCGATAGTTGCTAGCCGCTTGGAGCGCAGTGAGTACTAGGAACAATAGACTGTGCCACTGCCATCGTGATCTAAATTCTAATACAAGCCATAGGGCACACCATGTGACTCGCTTAATCCGATCACGAAGGGCGGTGTTTCAACTGTATAAAGTAGTTGGAATGCATAAAGAGTAACATATATTTCTCTAAAATGTATTGTAATTGGATCAATAAAATTTAAAACAATTATTATGAGACACTTCAGACATAATTCACTTGCTAGTTAAGGTGTAATATTATTTTTGGTGTGAAAATCACGTTGTTAGTATGTGTAATACCTGCCTTTATTTCGTTTAAATATAGCGAAATTTTTGTACATTCATTTATGCACGATTCAATAATTTTCAGTTGCATCGCACGGATATTTAGGTATGTTGAAATTAATTTTATGTTTACTGTACTAGTTGCCACTTTCTGTCTAATTTTAATGGTCTCCAATGTGGTGCCATTACATGTCATATGGAAATTATAGATTATGTTTACTATATTTAACTTATGTATGTATGTATTTATTTACACTACAAGTGGGCAAGCACCCGGTGGCAGTGGTATATTCCTATATTCGCAATTATACATTATAATTATACATTATATACATATAATTATACATTATAATTAAACATAAATGTTATGTATGATACCCCGCACATTCAATTTGTTTGTATTTTAATACTACAATTGAGTACTGAATTATTGTATTTATCTACTATCTATCTCAGAGGCGAAGTAACACAATCGTACGTACATAATTTCATAGGAGTGGTATGTTAAATTTTCTGTCTACAATTAAGGAAGATAGATGTGCTAAATTAAAATCACAATATAAATGATTTTTTATTAAACTTCAAGATAGTTTCAATTCTAAACTTAAAATGTTGATGAGAACAGATTATTTTAACATGTAAAATTCTCTTCACACTGCATAAATTAATAATATCGAAGTGTTAGTGTGTTTAATCTTGTTAGAACTACAGTCTAGTATATACAGTCTGGAAGGTTGAGTTGTGAGGATGCTAGGAACAATAGGCTGAGGTGGTACTATTTCGCATTATCTGTACCTAATGAGGCGATATTAGCGATCCTAATGGTGAGCAACTATCTATGGATGCATATTTACTAAGTATTGAGCTTCGTGACTATATATTAGACTGTGCTGCTACTTTGTCGCTCCATACTCCGTTTCTATTGTGTTTTTCTTTTTTCATATAATTTCTGTCTTGGAACAATAATATGGTTTTCGTTTCTTAGCTCATATACTCCGAAATATTCAAACTTTCATTGGTCAGTCAAGCAGATTTGTCTTCTTGTAACGATTCCAAAAAGTGGGAAGCCTTTCACGGTCTATTTTCAAATCACCAGTCTTTCATAGATAGAGCCAGTCTTTCAAATGGTGTGCTTTTCTTTTTCCAGAAATGGAAGAAGTCCAGTATACACTTCTAAACAATCTATTGTTGATTTATTCCTTATTTAGATCAAAAGAATAAATTGTATAGAGCAAGTGAAGCAAGAAGCAACTCTGCCTGAATAAGCATATCAGTGCAAAACCATCAGGAACCAGAGACTCAGCGGTATACGTAGATCAAGAGGCGATAAGAAGTGCTATTAATTCTCTTCCTTTTCCGAACGGCTAGAGCATCGGCTTTTCACGCATGAGTTTCGCGTCCAACGTCATTCTTGTGTAACGCATATCCACCTCGCAAGATAGCCATGGGCATTATCAAATACGGCAAAGTGATTACGGTATCAGCGCATTGAACCTAAAGGGAGACAGTTCTTAAGGTGATTTAAATTTATCTAAAATCAATTCAATTCAATTTATTTTGGTTATTAGTAGGGCCGTGACATCGATATATTTGTATTAGTCGGAGGTGAACACACAACACCGAACAGAATGTACTGTAGTCGATCTGTTTCCAGTACAGTCAGTGGAAGCGAATTTGACACACGCCTATGCAAACACGTTCCGTGTTTTGTATACGATTGTTGCGTATTATAAAATCAAGACAATACAATCATTGTATATAAGGATTAATATTGGAAAGGTTTAAAGTGCTGGTGAGTTTGAGAATAAATGTTAGAAATCATACTTAAATTGTCACAAATGTGGTAAAACAAAGTCTGAAAATATTTTTTTTTATATTTAACGTTTTGCATTACAGTTTTTGACTGCCGAAAACGTAGCTACTGTATATGGCGTACAATTTTCCTTTCTCTATATTTAACTGTTACATTAATTGTATCACATCTATTCCGTACCTTAATTTTCTTGCATGTTGTTCGCTTAGTTTCGGTTCCTGCTGCAATAAACAACAACATTCATTTTCAAAGTTTCAAATGAAAATGACCGCCGAGTGTCGGATAGTATAACAACAATCTAGTATATACAGTCACGAAGCTTGAGTTGTGAGGGCGCTAGGAACAATAGACTGTGCCGGACTATTTCGCATTGTCTGTAATGAGGCGATATTAGCGATCCTAGTGGTTAGCAACTAACTATGGATGCATATTTACTACATATTGAGCTTCGTGACTGTATGTACTAAACTGTGGTATAACTTTGTATGCAGAAAAACTGCGTTCAAAATTGGCTGAAACCAAGGATTCATATGTAATATATTTCACATCACCAATTTCATTTCTACATAAAGTTTATAACAATCGCATTTATCATCTGATAAAATTTTTGTAATTTTGCATAATGAATTGAAACCACAGTTTTTGTATTGCTGTGTGATGTTCCCTGGCAGCCATGATTCATGCTGTAATAGGACGTTAAGGATTTAACTCCGGGAGTATGCTATGTTAATTTAACAGTGGGTTTAACATGATGTTAGCAGTAACAACAGTTGATGAAACATCTCTTCCGTTAAGTTTACTGTTAAACTGCCTTAACGACATGTTAAATATGTAACAAGGGTTGGTGAAACCGGGCCGTAGCGTTGCGGACTCCGGCGCGGGATGGGAAAGTTCACCGCCCAACCTAATAGCGCAACCACCGTGCGTAACCTTGCCCCGTGTGACCTTGGCGCGGGAAGTGGTTGCGATACGGGTTTCGGCGCGCATATCTGTACGAGGCTTTACCGAGACGCTTTCAAGGATTCGGTCTCGCAATAGCAGAATATATTAAACGTGCAGCCGTGCCCAAAAGAGCTAAGCTAATACGCATTTATTAGGCAAATTATGTATTGTAAAGTATTACGCGTTAGGACACCAGAAAGATGAACATGAATGTATTCATATTATGAATATTATTCTGAATTTTCCATTATTGAATGTGCAACAATTTTGGTAATGCTAGGTTTAATATTAGAAAAGTTTATACGTAAGCAGGAATTTAAATTTCTGTCTGTAAGTCGAGAACGGAATGCAAATTTTGTCATATTCATATGAGAAAATAGCATCTCGCACATGTATGTAGAACCAAAAATAGCTATAAACTTAGCTCCAAATCCATGTAATTTAGGCATTTGTGAGGAGTTTATATGTTTGTAAAGTTCTTTTCCTCTGAGAGATGAACACAGATCATGCAATTTAGAATCACAGTTCAGGCCTATCAGTTCCATTTGAAAGTCTGGGCTAGCAAGTTTATCATTCATGTTCAATGGATTTCGAAACATTGTAATCATAGGCCAGATCCCCCATCCTCCTACATTCTATACCAGATGTCTTTGGAGCAGACCATAACAAGGGTCTCGATGCACCTCATGTTATCTCTGCGCTCCCATTGGTTGGCGAGTCATTACTTAGCTGAGAGCGTTGTACACACTAGCGCGTGCATATCCTGGTTACGAGACGGTATTCAGAGACGCGTCCACTACTACAGTTCTATTGCGTCTAGCATCTGTGCGGTGTATGAGCAGACGACAGCAGTACAACTAGTGACTGATGCAAGAAGGTATGTTCAAAGACACGTTACTTTAATTTTCACTTTTCGTTATATGAACGTAGTCGATCACTTAATTCATACACAGACATTTATAGTCCCGTCACTCTAATTTCCGGCAGCCAATCACGTTACAGGTCGGCTACATTTAAACGAGTGCGTCTTGTGATTCGCTGATGAAGATGTTAAGCATTTCCTAAGGCTGGATAAATACTTAATATATAATCGCCATTTTGGCTCTTTCGTTGGCGTTCGCAGAAAGCACATGAGGACGTTATTTGCCGCTCAATTATTTGCTGAATTACAGTGCGTTTGATTTATTATCATAGGAACTACGACATGATAATGTTTAACGTTGTGGCAAATAGATCCCTCGTCTGGTAGCTCGGCAACGAACGAACAAAAATGGCGAACGGTACTACCTACCTAGAATTTATAGAGCCTTGACTTCCTCAGACGTAAGCAAAGAGGAGGAGTCACGCCGGAAATAACAGCGTCGCGACTTATAGTATCATGTGAACCGCGCTGTCTTGCATTTCCTTCCGTTCTTTATATCTGCTCCAAAGACATCTGGAATACAGTGTAGTGACCCTGCGTCTTGACAGAGAAATGCGTTCAAACATTTAAGTTTTTCAGGACACACAGTATCTCATTCCTTAATTAACCGTTTTTAAACAAATGTGCTACCTCATGTGCAATGTCATAGCTTGTTTCTAATGCAGGATTGAAATTTGATTTTTCTTCCAATTCCATATTAAAATCGTCCACCAGATTCATATATTTTCTTTTCCTGTCGTCATCTGTAATATAAAATAAGCCTGCCTATAAAATATACATATCTTTCAAAACCAATAATTCTGCATGAGTTTTGTAGTGCCCTCGTGCGTTGTATGCTTTTATATTTTGTAACTATTTTTTACAATACACACAGTGCATTTTATCATCTTTAAATATGATGAAATAAGCATTTTCCCATTCCTTTCTAAACATTCGAAACCTTTTTTTACCAGAAACGTCCATTTCGAACCATACAGTCGTAATGTACACCACTGACTGTATTACAGATGTTCAGGAGAAGTAAAATTGCATTCAGCGCTCCGTAACCGAGGAGTGAGGGATACCTTTCATGCTCGTCTTGGCCTTGAGTGCCACGAATGCCATTCGCTGCTGTATATTGATAGGTATCAAAATATTTCATATAGTTGTATAAATAAAAAAGATCGATATTTTAATTGTTCGCTAAAAAAAATAGCGCATAAGAAACCATTATATTTGGGGTGTAGAAACACCCCGCGCGACTCAATGTTACAAAGTTAGGTGCGACTGATTAATGGTTAATATGAAGCTATCCTCTGATTGCAATGTGCATGAGTCTTGCGCAACTGTTTTCGAATCGCCCGGTAGTCTATGTGTACTTAGTATCTGTACTTATGTACTTAATAGCTGTGCTCCAAGTTTGCTCCAAACCCGAGCGGTAGTTGAGAAGTTAATTGAAAGTACGTTCCGAAGCCTATTGAGAACGGTTCTTGTAAAGGATATGGTAAATTTTCAATTAGTAAGTTGGCAGAACTGTGCACTGTATATAATGTTGTCATTGGAAAAAAAGATTCTGGAGACAGATTATTAAAGTTCGATCGGCAGGGTCTACGCTCCCTCCGTTCAAAGTGCATACTCGTACAAGAAACTCAGTGTGGCAGAATAATTAATTGCGTCATATTATGCAATAGGATTAAAAGGCAATATATCACAGCCCGTCATGCTTTTTGGGTTGCTTGCGCATAGCAGACGAGGAAACGCGACGACTATAACACCGACAACATAATTCAGGTTAGCCTTTTGCTTCACACTATTACTAATTATGACGCCAAAGAAAAATGTCAGTTTTCTTCGTTTTTATAGAACAACACATGCCTTCCACAATAAAAGCAAGAAATGTGTAGAAGTTTGTGAAATATAATAGAAGTGCCGATTTTTTTACATGAATCTAGACTCTAGAGTTTTGACAACGAAAGAAATTAAATTAAAAATTATTATCTACGTGGTGAATGAAATTTCTGTGAAATATACCACGTAGAATATTAGAAATAATTATAAAATAAAGAGGCTTGAGATAAATTAGGTTTACCTATGGATACTTAGGAAACAGAAGGAAATTTAAACTTTCCTCTCAGAATCGTACTTGGATCTAGATTCCTAATTTGACTAACTACTTTATATTGACATGTATGTATGAGGCTTCAGCGTATTCATAATGCTTGTGTCAGTTTCATTTTTAACGGCCATCGCTATGATCATGTCTCCGAGTATTTCTTACAATTATCTTGGCTTCGTTTATGAGAGAGACGTTCAGTTCATTCACTCTGTTTTCCACACCTATTTACCTAGTTCCTCGCTTCACACTTTTAGCATCCCACCACAACCGTGATACACGTTCACAGCATAACCTTGTTCCATCAATACCATATCATCAAACATCTCTCTACTCTGCTTCCTTCACAATACACACAGTCCGTTCCTGGAATTCCTTGTCACAGGAAATCAGGAGCATCGGAGTCTAAAATCTTTTACGTACACTCTACTTAGAAATGTTTTTATTGCACAGAATTAGACTCTTGCGGAAGTCTCTAAATAGTCTTAAATGACCAAGTTGTTATTTTTTCTCCTCTCTCTTCTTGTTTTCTCCTTTTTATTATCTTCATATACTACTTAATCAATTGTATCTGTATGCCATGCAGGCTAGTACGATTTTGCTATTCAACTTTTTGTCTTTTAACCGACATGTGTTTTTCTGTTAGTAGCTATATTAACTGTAACAACTATATACTATATCTCAAGTGAATTAATCGTCAAATTTATCTCGAGCAGTTTATGTCTTATAAATTGTGTGTATATATATATATATATATATATATCTTATATTATGTAACTGATTTTAATTATATGTAATTTTCTACTTTATTTTATATTCTCCTTATATTATGTAACTGATCTTGAGTATTTGTAATTTTTCACTGTATTTTATGTAATTTCTGAGGTAGGCTATCTCTTTTTTGTGTTGTTTTGTAATCTAATCACATAATTTTATATTCCATGTATATTATTCAAACCTGGTTGAGTGGAAGAGAAGGCCTTATGCCGGCCTTAACTCGGCCAGGAAAAATAAAACTACTACTACTACTACTACTACTACTACTACTACTACTACTACTACTACTACTACTACTACTACCACCACTACCACCACCACCACCACCACCACCACCACCACTACCACGACCACGACCTTGTCCACGACCTAGTTCTGTCTTGCACCGTGACGACCCGGTTTTGATTCCCATTTTGGCCATAAAGAAAGTTGTGGACAAAGCTGGTGCAAGGGATTTTTTCTCGGGGCTCTCCCGTTCCTTCTCATTATGATTATCATCTTTATTTTTTATTATTTCCATGGGAAATAAGTGGAAATAGATTTGGTTCAACAGTCGCATAGCAAGAAGGAAAATAATAGTCAAAAGTCAATAATCTTCCCAAGAGTTCTGGTATTAAATAATGTAAAATGGTTAAATATATTTTTGTTACGTAAAATGTGGGAGTGGGAGAAACATAATATGCAATTCATGAATAAGTAAAATTTGTTAGTCTCAGTCTTCGCTATAGAATGGATGAATGGACGAATGGCTGAATAAATAAATAAGTAAATAAATAAATAAAAATAAATAGATAATAAATAGATAGACAGACCATTGTACTAACATTCCACAATCAATTTCACTCTGCGAGGTCACGAGCCAGACCTCCAAAACAAGTACACAAATGGCTGAAATTATACACATTTCTTTTTTTCATAAAGAGTATAGGCTATTATTATTGAGAACAGTTTTGTTTGCAATAATTTTTCTATTCACAACTCCTCATGAAAGAGAAATGAGATTCGGGTCTGGGGAGACTTAAGTCTTAAAATTAGGTAAGAATGTGACGAGTATCGATAAATATATAGTGTGTAAAAATTAAATTATGGTTTATTTAATGACTCTCGCAACTGCAGAGGTTATATCAGCGTCGCCGGTGTGCCGGAATTTTGTCCCGCAGGTGTTCTTGTACATGCCAGTAAGTCTATTCACATGAGCCTGTCGCATTTAAACACACTTAAATGCCATCGATCTGGGCCGGGTTCGAACCCGCAACCTCGAGCATAGAAGGCCAGCTCTATACCGACTACGCTACCAGGCCGACTATAGTGTGCAAATCCTCTGTATTTTAGAAAAAATAAAATCCGCAATTTCTTAGGTATGATTTGAAAATTCTTTTATAAAATTTCTATTATATCTACGAATAGAGAGAAATGTGGATGAGTAAATGTTCCTAAAACAAACACACACACTCTCACTCACATCACATACACAAGTAAAAACGTTCACGTATTCTTGCGCTTTCAGAAATGTAAACCCAAAAGGGATAAGGAGAGATACAGTATAAAATAAGACGAAGAAGTTTCTGTTTTTATTTTGGCCTGTGAACTTGGAAACGCTGCACAACTTTTTTGCGCTACGTGCTTCGGTGTGGAATAGACAAAGTTACGAAACTCCTTCCCTCCTGTATACCTCACATAGCACACTATTGCACTGAGGGAGTCGTCGGAGCCTCATACGTGGAACGACTTTCTTTGGAGTCCTCTCAATAGTCTCTATAGACCCGCGCAGGGCGAGTATATGAAAACATCACTTCAAAAATGTTGGTTTATTCCTTCTATTATTAATAAAAAACTGGATAGAAAAATTGTACGAACCTGCGAGTAAAATAAGCGAAGAGAGAATATAACGTAATAAGCTAGTCATACAGCAACTACAACGGGGGGGGGGGGGGGACTGGGGTGGGACTGCAGCCAGCCGAGCGGGGGATGTTACGGGAAATAAAATAATGAAACAGGTAGACAGGAAGACTGCTGGTAACATCAGACACTGCCGCATCACAAAGTATCCAGAGTAATTAATTCTCAAAACTAAACTTGTTAGTAATAATTATAACAAAAAGTTCTGAACGCAGAATTATGTCAAAGATGCTAGTGTTAGCGATGTCATACTCCGAGGAATTTATCTCTGGAAGGAATGTAGACATTACGCAACATGATAGCGGGTTTTACATTTCTGTATCAGCGTACAAACAACATGCGCCTGTCTAAAACTAATACGAGTTCGGCATATATTTGTATAAATATTGTTCTGATAGTGAAGGATTGCTACATCCTCTCCGTCTGAAGTATGTCATTAGTAGCCAATAGTAATCAAGCATCCACCTGCAATTGAGCGATAAGACTAAGACACAACGCCATTCCCCCTCACAGATGAGAAGGATACCTCATCTCTGCGGAGAGCAACACCTCAAAGGAAATGTTGCTCAAGATATATAATTATTCTAGTGAACAATATTAATGGGTCTTCGTTTGAAATCATAAACATACAATGGAACTGAAATTAAAGAAACGTCGCACGGTTTTTTTTTTTGTGGGCTTTTCTGTGTACGTAGAAAGAAATGAAAAATTAGGCGAGATGTACACAAGGTGAAAGTGAAATAATCCTGCTGATTGTAGGGATGATAGGGTACACTTAAATGACTAGAAAACCTATATTACATTTTGTGATTAAACGCACGGTTAATTAGACAATTGAATTGTAAGTTTCAGCAGTCTAGCAACATCGTCGCTAACACACTCCTCTTTCTTCACGTAATACAGATGTAAGAGGTCAACGAACTCAGGTCTGTCTGGCTTAGTGTACTACCTTCCATCTCTCTTCCTGGCTACAATTTGGCAAGCTGGTCACATTTGTCAGTGGCTTCAAAGTAGTAGTTTTAAAATTAAATTTATACGAAAACCGTCCACTCTATTGAAATACGCCAGAGGGATAAATTATTCTTTATTAGATTTTCTACCGATATGACAAAAATCACGGTTCTACTTGGAATAGTTACCGAATAGGTAAGAGGGTGTTAAACATTTTGCAAAAAAAAAAATCTGATAATATTATGGACTTTCCACCAATATAGTATTACACTTTTTTGTTATATACAACATGAGCTATTCGTTCCAAAAATCTGTAGGGTTATTTCACTTCCAATCCGTATATAATATGTACGGAAAACATTTTGGTGAGGGAAATTGATCGCTATACAGAATTTCTACTACATTGCGTTGTGACTTCAGACCAAATTACAATAAAGGAGGCTACATCACAGAAGAGTGCAGGAATAGCAAAAACAGGATAAGCGGGCTCATTGCCAGAGATATGCGATCCCTTTCAATCCCACTTTTTACGCGTGGGTGAACGTTATGAAGCTCCATAATTAAAAGGAAATGGCTTACACTAGCGCATTGTGCTCCCTATATGTGATAGGTGTCGACGTCCGACTGCTGTTCTGGTTTGGCATTTATAAATCCGATGCTAACACGTGCACCATCCTACCTCAGCCCTGACAGACCCAAGTCCCATCCTCAGACGAGTACCTGGTAAGCCCAAGGGGCCGAAACCCTAAGCTCTACCTATTAATTTCCCTCAACCCAATACGAGCAAATGCTGGGTAACTTTCGGTGCTGGACCCCGGACTGATTTCACCGGCATTATCACCTTCATTTCATTCAGACGCTAAATAACCTAGATGTTGATACAGCGTCGTAAAATAACCCAATAAAATATAAAAAAATCAACCTATTAGAGATGAACAACGATCGAGAAAACGAGTCTAACAGCGCCCGCAAAGTCGAAAACCCGCATGAAAATGTTGTATTACGTCGCGTCTTTGACGTAAAGACTGGTTGTGAGACTTCCGAGATTCGATATTGATCATCTCCCGGAGTCCCGAAGTCAGCAATTGTTCATACCTGACTGAACTTTTATCTCCTTTGGAAACTGTTATATATGTATAAACAAATCAAGTAGCCTATTTGAAACATCTCTACCTTTCAGTGTATAATAATCCGTTCCCCAGGCTTTATTTAATTACTAGGCCTTTATTAAAAGACTAGGAATTTTCGTTTCATATGTTTAAGATCAAGTGTGCAATCTCAAGTAAAAAGATATTAATGTCATGTTTTATGTTTCTTAGAAATGCAAATTTATTTGAGAATTGTTTTTTTTTTATTTTATATGACCATAGATAATATCATATAATAGAACCAGAAAACACGGGAATTTTACTTGAAGCAAGTAAAGCGATCGCTTTGGAAGTAAACCCCGAAAAGACAAAGTATATGATTATGTCTCGTGACCAGAATATTGTACGAAATGGCAATATAAAAATTTGGAGATTTATCCTTCGAAGGGCTGGAAAAATTCAAATATCTTGGAGCAACAGTAACAAATATAAATGACACTCGGGAGGAAATTAAACGCAGAATAAATATGGGAAATGCCTGTTATTATTCGGTTGAGAAGCTTTTATCATCTAGTCTGCTGTCAAAAAATCTGAAAGTTAGAATTTATAAAACAGTTATATTCCAGTTGTTCTGTATGGTTGTGAAACTTGGACTCTCACTCTGAGAGAGGAACATAGGTTAAGGGTGTTTGAGAATAAGGTGCTTAGGAAAATATTTGGGGCAAAGCGGGATGAAGTTACAGGAGAATGGAGAAAGTTACACAACGCAGAACTGCACGCATTGTATTCTTCACCTGACATAATTAGGAACATTAAATCCAGACGTTTGAGATGGCCAGGGCATGTAGCACGTATGGGCGAATCCAGAAATGCATATGGAGTGTTAGTTGGGAGACCGGAGGGAAAAAGGCCTTTGGGGAGGCCGAGACGTAGATGGGAGGATAATATTAAAATGGATTTGAGGGAGGTGGGATATGATGATAGAGACTGGATTAATCTTGCACAGGATAGGGACCGATGGCGGGCTTATGTGAGGGCGAAAATGAACCTTCGGGTTCCTTAAAAGCCATTTGTAAGTAAGTAAGTAATTAAGAACCAGAACATTTTGATAACTAAGATACTGTTCTGTTTTGTCTTTTTGTCTCATTTATTTCAATGATGTATGTTATGCAAAGTTACAAAATCTTTCCCCACAGACCAAATACGAGAATACGTACTATTTCGAGAATGACAAGCGAGACTCGAAGCGCAGCGAGAATAACGAGCCGAAACTCGAAAGATAAATGCAGCTAACACAGCGAGCGAGAGCGGCAGTTAGTTTTGTTCATCTCTACTACCTGTATGACAATCGGAAATCCGTATTATCTTCTAGCTAATTTCTATTTATTTCATTTAAACTTCACCACCAATAGAAGCAAACATCAGATGGTAGATGAAATGAGGGTAAACTGAAGAGTTTTGTGGGATAATATAGGGAAACAAGAGTATCCCGAGTAAAACCTTCTTTAATAACTCCTTTGCCCACAACTGAACTCGGACCGCCTGGATAGCTGCATGATGAACTTTATGATACATAGTCTATACATTTTAAATGCCGATTCTTGTAGCTATAAAAATATTACAAATGATTACAATATGGTAAGAGTACAACCTACAGCTATTTTATGTAAATATATTAAAAGCTAAAGTTAATAACATAAGGCATAGTAGTAGTTTTTGCACTATCGTGTTTTTGTTCTCTTTACAGCTATTGCTGTTAGACCTTGGAAATTAGAATTCTCACATAGATACTTGTTGCTAGGGAAACCTTTCTTCATAATATAAAGCTGAAGGCCTACTGAAATAAACCCATTATAGTGCACTTATTGTTACTTAGTTACCATTATAGTGCAGTTATGCAAAGATTATGGAATAATATTGCTCTAAATACAATAGAGCAGCCGTGGCAAAAATGTGACTCACGAGCACATTGTGGCTCGCAATGATAGCTGTGCATTTCTCTTGCTTCCTACCTCCCCCAACCCCTATCCTCTCACTCACTGGAGTCAAACTCCGTTCCATTTGTATTTGTCTCTGACCTGCGAGTGACGTATCGTCGCATTGTCTCTCTCGAAACCATGTACCTCTACAAAAACGGAAGTTTCAAGTAGGATGGGAGGACGCATTTTTTTGCTGCCAATATGGTGAGAATATTAAATGTATGATTTGTTCACAAGTACTGTATTAAGAGGAAAACGGTTGTATAACATAAAACGGCATTATACATGTTACTCATGAAACATTGAAAGGTTAAGTGTTTTTATTATTATTATTATTATTATTATCATTATTATTATTATTATTATTATTATCATCATCATCATCTTTGTACGTCGATTCTTTAGCAGCAGATGTACGAATAATGCGGTTAGCTCTTCAATTTATGCTCACAGATTTACAATGTGATATTAAATGAAAGCTAGATGTAAGGACTTGACAAATGTTGAACTTTTCAAATCTTTGCCAAAAAATAAATATCCGAAGCTTCGTTCTTTCGCTTGCTCTGTTGAAGCCATGTTCGCTATAACTTACGTTTGTAAAAATTATTTTCAACAATTAAAATAGTAAAAATCAAATTTAGATTACAACTGATAGACAAATACCTTCGTGATCAACTACGACTGACAGTAAGTGACATAATTCCTGATTTTGAAACTTAGTCTCAGAGACATTCTGAAGACAGTTAATTTTAGGTTGTGAAAATGTGTCCTATGTTTTCTTGCTCATTTCTTTCTTCGTTGCACGTACCGAACATGAGTTTGTAACCTTATACTGTATAAAATTATATTTAAGTGCTTGACGTAAGGAAAATGAAAATCCGTTAATAAGTCAGACAGTTGCTTCACTTCCCCTTCGGGTGTCCGCCTCCCTCCATAAGTGCTATGCATGTTGCAGGTTACACAGTGGCTCGGCACACGATCACATTTTCGCCACGGCTGCAGTAGAGCATCGATTATCCAAAAGAATTGGGGACGGGCTGTGTTCGGATAACTGATTTTTCGGATAATCCAAACGGAAACAAATTGTACCGGTGTCATAAGTGCAGTATGAAACAAAGAAACACTGATATGAAACACAAAACTGTACATACAGTATATATTTTATATCACACGTCTTACAAATAACACAGAAAACTGACTAGCCTAGTTTTACAAGTTCAAACGGCCATTAAAGTAGGCTTACAGTTTAGGAAAAAAATTCTAACCTTTTCTTTTTTGCTTCAGAGCTGAGACTCGATTTTTGCCGCTATATCTCGCAAACAGCGCTAGTGAAACTTCTACATGGCGCGAGCGCAAATTCAAATTTTCCGACTGGAAAGCTTTCGGTTGATCGGTATTCGGATAATCGATGCTCTACTGTATTCAATACAAAATACATTCTATTTGCAATTTTAAAAATTTGATCGTGGAAAAAATGTTGTACAATGCACGTTTATGGAATACATTACAAAAACTCCGAAACTGAAAAACGTGCAGAGCCAGTTTTTTTTTTAACTTTTCCTCGATTTTGCAAAAATCACTTCCAACCTTGTATCGTAATATACTATTAATAGTATAAGAGAGTAAAATTAGATTTTATATGCGAGTAGAAAGTTCAGCGCCCGAGACGAAGCCGTGGGTGATAATTTCCTCGAGCGCATAAAATCTGTTTTTCACTCGTGTGCTGTTCAACATTTTATCTATTACTGGTATCTAAATTTAATTCTAAATTGTACGCCTTTTCTTTGTATTGTGTTGTTTGTGAATAAAGTTATAAATGAATGAATGTATGGATTTTATGGTTGCTAATGTGTTGGTTGTCATGGGAAAAGATTTTAAGTCACAGCAGTGAATTAAAAACTTTTAATTCAATTCTACGAATAAAGCCATTGTTTAGGTTGCTGAGGACGATGAAATAAAGATCAGTTTAGATACCAGTTACGGATAAAATTGATAAATGAAAACAAATATCTCAATTTTGGAATTACAAAAAATACCTTTGCTTGCAGTACAGAAAGCAGTAACACATTTAATTTCTTAATTGGGTGCATGTTTAATAATTTCATTTATGTATTCTTTACTTCAAGAAAATGATTATTAAATAAATATTATTCACAACATGATAAAGGAACTGATTTATTTGCAAAATGCGTAAAGCTTGTGCTGAGAAATAATGTGCTTTCTTTGTAGCAATCATTTTCTATTTATTGATATTTTAAATCATTTTTGGCTCCTACATTCTCTAGCACACGCCTCAAAATTTGATTAATCGCATTACAATAACCTGCATGCATTATAATATAATTGCACTACTTCTTAAACCACAAGAATTAGGTATCTTGAGTGCTTTTCTTAATTTACGATTTTAAACATTTTAATACGTATTAATTAGCATAGTCTATTAATTTCTTGAAGTTCTGGACTGTACAAATAAATATCCTAGTTTACATAACTGGCGTATAGCGTATAATTTTGAGACTCGCATGTTCCTTTTAAAGTTAATATCCTGCAAGAGGGGCTTGCTCAAACCCAAACAAGTTCGCATTATATAGGAAAATGCAAATATACTTCGCTGGCAAATGGTTTATTTAAAATGGCATGTTCTCCCAACGTATAGTGAAGCGTATCATCACAGTCTAATATATACAGTCACGAAGCTCTATACGTAGTAAATACGCATCCACAGATAGTTGTTAACCAAAAGGATCGCTAATATCGCCTCATTACATAAAATGCAAAATAGCACCGGCACAATCTATTGTTCATAGCACCCTTCCAACTCAAGCTTCGTGACTATATATTAGACTGCTGTATCATTACATTTAGTCGTCATAATCATCTTTATCATCATAATCATCATTTCTTCTTCTTCCTCCTTTCTTCATTCTGCTCTATTTTACTTCTTTCTCTATTAACGGTTCAAAGTTTTATTGCGTTTCTTCTCAACTCATTAGTTTATTGGTTTTATTCTTTTCCCTATTTTTTTTTCGGTAATGAAATTCTACAGTATCTTCTGGGAATCCAGCCACCACGTAGCTCAGTCGGCAGCGACACATGTCTGATGATACTGATTATCTTGTTGATTTTTTTCCCATTGTTTTTCCCACCTGTAAGGCAAATGTCAGGTAATCCATGGCGAATCTTCTATCAAATATAATCTCGTTGCCACCAATTTCATCGACGCTAAATACCTAATAGTTGGATACAGCGTCGTAAAATAACTAAAACACTTCTCTTCAAATCGGTAACGGAACCAAGAAATATGTAGATACAAATTTGCGTTTAGTATTTTTGTATGTCTTACAATGTTACCGATTCTGTTCGGAATTCTTCCTCTCAGTCTAACGAAATCATTGTACCATGGCGTATTATTAATGATTGACAGTATTTCTTGTAAAGAATTATTTGAAAGTTAAAGGAAAAGAATACGTAAGTTCGATACATAATTAGTTTCGTCTCATAGACATTGGAGACAAAGACTGTAGAACAAACGCTGAGCAAAGAACATATTATTCGTCTCTCTGAAAAAGAAACATCTCTAATTCTTTGCCGGGATTTAACTCGGTTTTTAAGATTATATATACAAATATCACAGTCTAATCCTAATTTAAGAATTCTTTTCTAGATTCTATCCAAAATATTGTATGAAAACTGTTCTTAACGATTTAAAGTCTTTCGTAAGAATATATCATTTAATTGAAAAGATTATTTATGTATATTATTATGTCTGTGTTTTTTTTTCTTTTTTTCTTTCATAGGCAGTGGGAGTAGAGACATCTGGTGTTAGTCATTCAAAGAGACAGGTAGCAACTACAGCAGAGCCCTCTCCAGTTAAATCATCGCATCTCTTGCCGTAATGAGATTAGCGCTTAATTTACGGTTCGGTGTGCTTCAGCTGTGAGTAGGGGGTAGCTTTTATGCGTTGTGGGGGTGCAAAGGATTTGAATGATAGCGCCATTTTAAGCTCTACTTTTATTAGTTGTATTTTTTCTCCTCAGTTTCGTTTTTACGGTTATGGTAAACATTTTCCTTTCCATAAAAAACTGTGTTATGCTTCAGAAAAAAACATTCTGTACCAACGCATGGATTCTCTCTCATTATTCGGTTTAGTTTTTATCTCGCTTTCACTTGAATGATTTGATGGACCCTTCCTATTTGCACTGTGTTAATAAACCCCCTTAGTGGCTTGTAACTCTCCCCCCCCCCCTCGTCTACTTGTCGATGTCCTCATAGCTTACACATTTCCCTCTCGTTTCACGTCTCTCCGTTCCACTCTCTCCCTTCGGAACAAGTGGTACCACCTAGTGTTAGGATATATAAATATTTCTTCCATTTTGTGACAGTTTTAGAAGTCTCTTTCTTTTTTATGGGTCGTCCTCGATGTATAACGCTGTTACTATGCTGATCCATTGGTTCAGAGCAGAGGATCGTGGGTTCAACCTGGGCCAAGGAATGTGTTTTAAAGGGTGATAAAATTCTTGCGTGGATTTTCCGAACGGAAAGTAGGGCTAGGAGGTCAGTGTTGTATATTTTCGGCAAGAAAAATAATTTTGACATTGTAGAGGGCCCCAGGCAAAATTCGTTGGTATTTCTGGCCCACATTGAATTCTGATGCGGAATAACCTGTACAGTTCAAAACGTCGCTTCGTTAAATGAAATACGAGTGATTGAATGAAAGAAGGAATGGGAGGAGAAACACTTAAAAGGTGCGCGAAAACGCAAACTTGCAAAAGAAATTGGAACAGAGGAGAAGTGTTTATGTGAGCTATAAGCCTGTAGTGCACTTGTCTCACTCAAGTCTGTCTTGTCTATCCGATTTTTCCCGTTCCATATGTTGGAGTATTAGAGAATTTGAAGGAGAAAGCCGAAAATGGCCGTAACTTAGTTGTTACTACATGAAGAGGGGACGAAGCACGACAAAACAGGAACAGGGCAGGATCGCCGAAGATGTTAAAAGTCTGAAAAGCGAGTGGGGAGAAGGGGCACCGCAGTCCTCGCAAGAGAAGGCATCCGACCCCTTCCACTGTGCGAGTGGAATTTGGAATAATAAAAATTTAGGAACAGAAAGCAAAGTGAGAATATATAAATGTATCATAAGAACAGCATTAAGTTATGGATGTGACTGACGAACAGAAATTCGAAAAACCAAATTAACGAAACAACAGAAATTAAATAAAAAAAATACAGGGAAGTCATTGACATACAATATTCGTAGCTCAGTTATCATATACGAATTCCAAATTGAACCAATAAACCTTTGGATCAATGACTAGAGACTAAGTTGGAACGAACACATAGGCGGAATGGAGGATAACAGATTAGTAAAAAGAGTGCGTGACTGGATGCATCAACAAAAAAGACCTTTAGGACGATCACATCTACAATGGAAGGAGGTTATCGTACTCCGGAGCTTGAAGTGCATAACACGCAACACGTTACCAGCATTCATGCGTACAGGAAGAAGACGAAGATTGCATTCCTTGAAGAAACTTAATCTAAGTCAATATCCATCCTCTCTTTTGCCATCTCCGTCTCTTTCCTATATTTTGATATTGTGTCCGATATAGAGCCGGCTGCTGGCCGCCACCCGTGGTCATTAGTTGCTAGTGGTAGTGCTATGTACCGTGGGCTCCCTGAGGCTCATGGTATCTCGAGAGACCTGGTTTGAGGGACCGCGGATGGAAAGGTAGCTGTAGCACAGTTCACGGGTGGCCCTCAGGGGAATCTGCAGCGCGAGGGACCTTAGGGCATGCACGTCATTCCATTGCAGGTAGTACAATGGGACTGCCCAAGTGGCCAGCATATGAGGGCAATCCCCAGCCAGTGCCCCTCTCTTCAAGAGAGACTAATAGAAGTCAATATCAGTATTTTTTTCGAGATCTGGTATATTTCAGATTGGTATATTGTGTGATTCCCGTGATATGTTAATATTGCACAACATCCTCACTTTAATTTTCCAATGTTTGGCACTTAGAACTTTAACAACCTCAATACATGGCTGGGCTATTCTGTCTCAGAGTCAACACAATCCCGTCTTGTTTGCATCAGTGAATTTGCTTTCAAAGCATTGCATACGACATTGCCGACAGACGGTGACATTTTTTTTCTTAACTATATTCACATTACTCAATATAAAGTTATTTTAAACTTTATTGAATTATTAGAGTGGTGCACAGTAGCGTCACGATTAAGGCGTTGTGCCGCAAGGTCGTGGGTTCGATTCCTAATGATGTCCATTGATCCAATCCTTCAGACCGCACTGTGATCCTGAGGATTACTCCGTCTCTTACATAAATGAGTACCAGTAGTTAAAGGCAGTAAATACGTAAGTCTGGCATCTACTGTTACTATATGTAATGCCGATTGTCTGAGCCTTAATCTGCCGTTACGATGTGGACTTCCATGACTTAAAATAGGGATACGTTTACCTTTAATGAATTCTTAACATATTTATGCTCTTCCTGGACTTCGAGTGAACGCATTTTTATAGAATAATATTTACCCAGGCCGTGTAAATAAAGATAGTAAGATGGTGACTACTTACTACTTGTCTGTTGTAAATTGACCATTGTTGATTCCACTAACTAGCAGAGTGCGTCATCCCCCTCCACGAATGCTTTGTTCCCCTCACTGCTCCGATTTCCGTAATCGCCTAAGATGTCTTGTATACGACAGTGCGACATCATCTCGCAGCGGTCATGTAATATTGAACGCGTAGTGAATGAGAGGTGATTATTTTTTGTAGTGTCTACTGCTATTTGTTCCATGAACCAATTCTGTACGCATGTAGATCTTTACTGAATATTTAGTGACTATATTTGTGTTGTTTGGACAGATATTTCTTTGTAATATACATCATGATTCTACATTTTATAAATGACTTCAAAGAACTAGTAGTATTATTGTCGTCATCATTATCATCATCAACGTAAGTGTATATCCTCTTAATAATAATAATAATAATAATAATAATAATAATAATAATAATAATAATAATAATACAAATTTCTGCACAATGACTTGAATAGACCTAATAGATATGAGCCGTTGAGAGCAGAAGTGGTGTAAGTCAAAAATGGGTAAAGAGGGTTAAATAAACATTCTGTAAAATTTGGCGCAAAAAATAGCAATTAATAATGAATTCATTTGAACTATTAGTAATCAGTGGATAGCATGAAGGACATAATTGCTACTTTGCACTGTATTTTACAGAATTTTTACTTTAAACCTCATTACCCAGTTTTGACTTACATCACTTCTGCTCTGAACGGCTCATATAATATGGGAATCTCTGAGAACTGTTAAAATGGTAAACTCAGCCTTCTCAAAGATTGTATTAGAACGATTTTTCTCTTCAATATTTTTAAATGACTGAAAACCCTATTGGGAGTAATTTCTTAAACTGTATTGTTTAACGTGTTCTAAATAAAGGCATGAAAAATCATAATATTTTCGGTGCTGATATTTAATTCTTTTTGTTGCCAAAGTCCTTTAATATTGCTGATTTGCGTTGGAAAGTGAATTAGGCTATATAATTTTGAAGCGTTTTAAATATACAGTATTTGTAATCCATTCATTTCGTAAGTAAACAACGACAAATCTCAGTACGGTATGTAGCCTATATCTTCCTGTTTCTTTCGTCACTTGTCAGTTTTACCTCCAATGCAGTGCAGGGATGGATACTATCTTTTGATTAAGATTGTTGGCCTCCCTGATCGTGAAGTAAACACGGCGCAGGACCACCGCTGAGGAAATACAGTACATGAAAAGGTACACTCTGTGCCTTGGACGGAAAACAAATCTCTAAAATTGTCCACGCTGGGAGTCGAACCTCAAACCACTTGGTTCCCAAACGGTAGCTCTATCTACAGAGCCAATGCGGCAGACTGTATAATATAATTTGCGTAACAAACTGTGCCCTGTTCCACTAACCTATTATTGTATTAGTAACATACCGTTAGGACGCTAATAAACTCAACAATTAGATAATTGCAATTTCTTATTAATATTACTGTTGTGCTTTTACATTTCATTGATCTCAAGATTGCATAGTGTGTGTGTTCAGACCCTAAACAAATACACTGGAAGCTCTTACGTTCGACACAAAACAAGTTCGAGTGCTTACGTAGAAAAATTAAAGTCTCCCCACACCAACGCGAAATATTCGCAGCCGTGGCGGCGACGAATATTTCGCGTATACAGCGGCAACGAAATTCGCACGTTACCCCACACCGAACGCGAAATATTCGCAGCGCTGACGGAGATCAAATTTTTTTATTTGTTTTTTTATTTTATTGGGTTATTTTACGACGCTGTATCAACATCTAGGTTATTTAGCGTCTGAATGATATGAAGGTGATAATGCCGGTGAAATGAGTCAGGGGTCCAGCACCGAAAGTTACCCAGCATTTGCTCCTATTGGGTTGAGGGAAAACCCCGGAAAAAACCTCAACCAGGTAACTTGCCCCAACCGGGATTCGAACCCGGGCCATCTGGTTTCGCAGCCAGACGCGCTGACCGTTACTCCACAGGTGTGGACTGAGATCAAATTTCGCCTATGCAGAAAAATATGTCGTAGCTCCTATGATAGTCAATCAATGGCACTGTTATTTTTATGATTGGCAGATCAGTGTCTGAGGAAAGCATGGAACAAATTTTGAAATCAAATTTTTTTTAAAACGCGGGGGAAAAAAAGATACTAATTTGGAAGTGATCTGTTCAAAATAGACATTTAGACCTTCAGAAGTGGTTAGCGGTAAACTTTTTTATTTTTCATGTTAGATGGGGGGGGGGGGTCAAAGCGAATGACCTGTTGAGAAAGAATGGAAATTACTTTTAAAAGTTGCCGCTATTCAAAATCTTTACTGGTTTTCAAGTTACGGCGAGTTAAAGAAAAGAGTATTTTTTACTTGGCGAAGAACTCAAGACAACCTCTTGTCTGCTTACAGAAATCTTTGCTCTGATTTCAAATCCGCTTACAAAATACTTCCATCGCTTAAATTGTTTTAATTACTCGTATGTGTTTTAAAGTGTAATAATAAATATTAAAATAAATGCAATTAAAAATTAATGTAATCACAATATTAAAATAAATGTAGTTACAATATTAAAATAAATGTAACTGAAATATTATAATACATTTAATTAAATTATTAAAAGAAAACAATCGAAATGACGAACGATGATACGTAGTATTTAGCCTTAGATGTTGTGCTTGCGATTGCAAACGTTGTCAAAGAACTTAGAGCTCTGGAGGAGAGAACACATAGAAAAAAGAAAGAAGTGTGGGTGAGAAAGTGAAGAAACAAGAAGTTAAAGATATCTGAAAAGATAAATTACCTATGAAACGAATTTTCAGAGAATCCCTCATAACATGAATTATCATCCCAGGACATATAAATAATTGAAAATAGTGAAATGAAATGAAAGATCCTTTACTAGTAATATATTTTTTATTCCTACTGAGAGAGATGACATTGGAAGATTTTCAGTCATTTAGCAATTTTCTAGGATTTGATGAGAGTACGTTCAACAAACTCCTAACACGATATAAATCATTTTAGTGCGTGAAATCAATATATTCACATTTGGAAGCAATTCTTATACTCTAATTGTCCCCGTTTCTATTATAATGTAATATAATACATCTAAAACCCCTCAATAACATATTTTTCATGTTTTTTTTTTCATTATTAGATACAAAAAGAAAACCATATTGACTTTTATTAAACTTTTTATCAAACTAATACTCCCTTGAATGTATAATGGATGCATTCACTAAAATGCGTTCTCAACGCAGAAAGTATCATAAAATTCATACAGTATTTGCAGTTCTAAATATATGATCGTGCTAAAATAATATACAATACACGTGTGTTAAGTGCGTAACAAAATCTCGAAAACAGAAGAGACTCTACTTCGTCTCGTCTTTTCTAACTTTTCTTTGATTCTGTTATAATGCGTCCTTCAAGAGAAGGAAGACAAGAGATGATGCCAAGTCTAAAATCTGGGAGGGGTTTGTCCCACAAGTAGTGATATTAGCGTATAATTAATAAAATTATCCTGTTTATGTGTGAAGCAGTATCTGCTAGGTGTAGATTTTTGTTTTTTTTTTTTTTCGGCGATGTATGAAATGGAGGGGGAAAGGAACTGGCCACCCTACTCCATTATCCCCTGGCCTAGTTGCCTCATAAGTGGTGCCTTCTTGGTATCATTTGTGAGGTTCAGAGTTTTCTTCGGAAAATTGACTAAACAACAATCCTATAATATTGTATTTAATATTTAAAAATTAATTGCAAGTCGGTTATTTTAACATTATGTAGACAAATATCGCATAATAAAATAAAGATATTAGCTTAAGTCCAAAACATTGATTATTATTGATTGAGCTGTAGTGACACCAAACGCGAGTACTAATGTTAGGAGATACAGCGAGAATCCGTAAGGTTTAATGAAAACAATTAATAGGCCTATTTATGTTTATTGAAACAACTCTTCTGTACTAGCTAATACAAAAGTTCCTAGAGTATTTCATAGGAATAAAATATGAATGAGATTAGTTTTGACAAAAAAATTGCTATTAAATATAGGCTTATGTGTTTGCTTTTAAGAATGAAACCTTTCCTAAACTAAGACAATTATTAACTTTGAACTATTAAACCTTAGTAAGATGTTAAATGACGCAAAGATCGTAGAGGTAGGTTCTCTAGAAATATATTTCTTTACTAAGCAATGTTATGATATTCTAAGGACTGATAAAAGTCAACAAAGATGCGAATATGAAATCATTCCTTATAGACAGGCGTATGTAGGCTAGAATTTTTCTCTTAAGATATGTTAAAGATGTGAATAACTTACCACTTTCATTAAATTCCATTTGGATTGCATCTCATATTGCCCTTTTTCCTTACTTACTTGTAATCCTCTAGAATAAATCGTATAAAACAGGATGTTTCCTTACAATTTCTCACAGAACACTATCAAAAAAATTCGCGGCGGCAGCGAAAAAAACCGCGTAGGCTGCGAATCTAAATTTCAACGCTGCAGATTCGCAGACGTCCGGCGATAATTTCGCGTCGGTGTGGGCACATTCATATACCACAATGTACACTGAGACAGTGGCAACTTTGCGAAGCGAAACATTCGCCACCAGTGCGAATATTTCGCGTCGGTGTGGGGAGGCCTTTAGACACACCCCTATACGGGCACTAAGAAATGGGTTTGCCATTGGAATGGGAATTGGTTCTGTGTCTTGTAGTAACACTTTTATTAAAGGAAAACAGAATATTTTATTTAGTAGTCCATCCATATTTAGTCACTGATTTTAAATTAATGAACTCTTCTTTTTCTATTTGAGAATGTGCCGTTTGTGAGACGTAACTGTCGAAATCCACTGTGGTACTACAGGCAATCATTTTATTTTTACTTCAATTTTTATTGTACCTGAGTTTTTGAATGTACTTCACTCCCACCCCTTCTACTAGTGAACTTCCAATTGTCCTCCACGCAGAAGCAAGGCCGCGTATACAAAGTCGCCTTACGGTCATAATAAACAGTACTGAGTTAGTGAGTATAGTACGTTCCAGAAATATATTCGCGATTTCTAGTGACGAAAGAATTTTCAATATTGAATCATATTTTCGCATAGGTACTGCCCGTTTGCCTACGTCGCATCCAGTTTTCCCCAACCGCTTCTGCTCGTCCCTCTGTAAAAGTTAGTGGCTGGGCTGTCTTAGCTCTTTTCTGAAAACATTAATTTCTGTTAGGAATTGGACGTCTACATAATATTACACAACTGTTTAAAATAACTTAAATAAAAGGGCTTCGTTAAGTAATTAACTGTCACGTGATTTCCTCCCTTTCCACGACACTGCGACAAAACCACTTGGACGGGCAGTAGATAGCATGTCTGAGTAATTTTATCTTTTCAGATCGGGCAGAAGTGGAGATTGAATTTACAGTACGTAAGGTACTATTTTATAGAGTAGATTGTTACAGAATTATTTCAACAAGAGTTACTAGTACGAAGGCCGAAACTGCTAATTTGAATTAGATACAATAGTCTATATTGCGATAATATGCAAAAAAGAACTGAAGTCTGTATCGAAATGAACGGCCACCATTTTCAAAAATGTGTTTAAATATCCATATTATGATTATTTTTCAATTTAACTTCATTCTGTATATTGTACGCTAATGTGTTGTAGATAGTATAATATACACTGCATAATGAACACGTCCGAATGGATAGCTCAGTTCGTGAGTAAAAACACTTATTGTTAATACAGTATTGTATTTTCTTTAAACAGAAATCTAATGAAAATTATCAAACTCAAAATCTCGATATTTCCTAGTTTACGTAAGTGGATGAACTACTTTTCTTCCCTCCTATACCTGGTAAAGTGATTTGTTTGTATTTTACGCGAGTATCATCGAACTCCAGTCGTGGAAGGGGGTAGCAAATGGTGTTTCCGGTTCTTAACCGTTAATCCAAAGGCATAGGCAGGTTAATATTAGGAATGTTAGTAAAAATAAAATGATGTCCCTGTAGAAGCGCATACACAAGTCTCGGGGCGGACAGGAAATGCAAGTCCAGTACTGTATTCGTTGATGGATCACCAATAAGAATTTTCATTAATTTCACCTGCCACACCCATTACCCTTAGGGCCTATTGGACTGAACTTTCAATTCTGTTCAGTCGAGCTTAGTTGAGTCCACTGTACTAGACGTTAACAAGTTCCAGTAACGGAATCCCTTGGTCACTTGACCGTTTGGTTAAGTCCACTTCTTCCGGCTGCACAATGCAAGCGATACACATATTATTGCTACGTTAGCCAAGTCGTAATTTTTGTTTTCTAAGAATCGATTTTAGCTTCTTTGGATTTTTAGCCTGGGACTTCAACTTCAGGCACATTTCCACTACAGTGGCATAGCAGAGGAGAAAGAAATGAGCGTACATAAAAGTTGTTGATTTAGGTCATTGAATTCCGAATCGCAATAGCAAACTTGAACGGTATAATAGATTTTCCAAGAGAGGAGTGACCCGGTTTCTGGCAGCGACATTGAATACAAATAGATTTAAATGGGGGCGATACTTTACTGGCAGGATTGTGCTAGCTGTAAGAAAACAGAAGCTTCTTCTTTCAGGAAGCTGTAAAACTTTCTGGAGCGGCACTCGTGTTCCTCGCGTTTTAATTTGCATCTGTTTTCCGGCGCAAATCTGTTACCTGCGATTTATACCCTGCTTTTAGCAGAACGATCGGCTTTATTCACCGGCCCCTCTACGAGAACCGTCGTCTGGTCCGAGAGACACAGGACGCAAGAATGTTAGCATAATTTGTTGTTTTGTTTCGAGTCTAAAAGTGAGACTCTATAACCAAAATTTTCACTCTCGTTATTGACGGATGATGTAAAATGATATTAAAAATGGTTAAAATACTTTATGAAAGTCCCTTATTATTATTATTATTATTATTATTATTATTATTATTATTATTATTATTATTATTATTATTATTATTATTATTATTATTATTAGGCAGCGCATTTTCGTTCCCAAACGTACAGCGGCTCGAGTAGTTTCTAATGGTACATCTATTACGTCACATGAATGCGTAAGCAAGGTCGAATTGCAAGCAGGTACGCATGGGGGTCATTAAATAATAATGATGTAATGTAATATAATATGTCCCTGTAACGTCATATGACGTAGAAAGAACATTCTCTTAGTTTAAACACATTTTATGTGATGTTCGTAAAAGATTTGTATTTCATAACCTCATAATATATGTTTCGTTCACTGCAAAATATAGGTTTTGATAAATAAATTATTTGTATATACTGTATTGTGTAAAATATAATTGTTGATAATTTGTATATTGATTTTTGTTATTATTTTGTCCCTGTAACGTTATGTGACATAGGAAGAACATTCTCTTAGCTTAAACAAACTTTTACTCGCAGTTATAGTAAAAGATATGAATTTCATAATCTCAGAATATATAATGTTTTTGTTCACCGTAACGGAGTTCATTTCGTTTACAATATAAGCTATATTATGGAATAATAGTAAATAGTAAACATGATACACATTAACTGTAAATACTCTATATATAATATTGAGTCGGTTAAGGCGCTTGCCTGCCGGTCTGAAGTTGCGCTTGAGCGCGGGTTTGATCCTCGCTTAGGCTGTTTACTTGGTTGGGTTTTTTCCGAGGTTTTCCCCAACCGTAAGGTGAATGGCAGATAATCTATGGCGAATTCTCGGCCTCATCTCGCCAAATACCATCTAGCTATCAGCAATCTTATCGACGCTAAATAACCTAGTAGCTGATACAGCGTCGTTAAATAACCAAGTTAAATTTAATAAAAATAGCATATTAATCTCAGTACTTGCATTTCCTTTTCATTCTGCTGCCACGCCATCATCTGAAATTCTTGAAGTGTCTCTGTACTTCAAAGGTAACTTACATTTGAGTTGTCAATTCTAATATTTTTTTTTTCTCTTGTATGAAGGAGGAACCCGAAGGCTTACACTGCAGTCTGAGGCTTGTTGTGCTTACCACTCCTATTCTTGTGAATGATTGAATAGCCGAACGGCCGCCCTCTTGTACAAGTACAGCACGCCGCGCCGTGAACTTAACCCGGACTGTTGTATGGATGATGATATGTGAATTAATGATGGCGAAATGAGTCCAAGATCCAACACGGAAAATTACCCCGAAATTCTGCAAATTCAAGGCTTAGCTGAATCAACAAACGGGTTTCCACCAAGGAACCTGAAATATTGTATTATTGTGACGGAAAAAAACAACTTTGAAGCGTGTTTTCTGCGAGCACATTCATTTATTCTGTTGTTCATTTTATCACTGTCCCATTATCGCTGCATCCTTTCTGAATATGCTGTAAGTTACTCGCTCACAATACCATGTCACACTCTCCATTCCTAAACACAGAACATCCTTCTACTCTTCATCTTTTACCGTCTCTGCAGGTCATCTCTGGAACTCTCTACCACAACATGTCAGAGACCGTCGGACATTATCTAGCTTCAAAAATAACCTAAAATTGCACTTTTTCAATTCATATTCCTTTCAATTATAAGCCCTTTTTCTCTGCGATAGTTTTGTAAAAAAAAATAGTCCATAGGCCTTATGTACTTATTTTCCTTGTTTTCCCCTTTTTGTTCTCTTGATCACCAGATAAATTTATTATCAAACCCTTTTTATTGCGGATTTTATTTAATTTTCATATATGTATTTAATTTTTATTATAATTTTATTACATTCCATTTTGTTTTATTCTTCCTTACGTTTTCCCTATTAACTATTTGTACTTACTGAGTTGCTTTTATTATATTACAATCTTTAGAACTGTATTTTATTTTCTTTTTTCTATTATGGTAGTATTTTCATTTTGTTTAGTGTCGATTTTGTTATGCTATTATTATAATTTTTTTTGTAATATGTTAGTATTCTGTTCTTTAACTTTTTGTTAAATTTTCACTTCTTGTATACTTTGTGATCTGGTAGAATGTAAGAGAAGGCCCTATGGCCTTAACTCTGTCAGTATAAGTAAATTATTATTATTATTATTATTATTATTATTATTATTATTATTATTATTAAGTTTGCAAAGGTACGTGAATTGAATGATTGATTTCGTCACTGTTGGATTTGGACTTTGTCGTAGTTGAAGCAACCCACGGACTTTAATTAAACGAGCGTATGTTCTATTTGCGACTGTTCTTGTGAGATTGCTGGTGAATAAAACAGCTGTAGGGCATTTTCTTTCCGAGTGCAAGGATTTTCCACGCTGTTTCTTATTTCACCGTCCATTGAATAACCTCTGTAGTTGAAAATGGATGAAAATTAAGGAATTACATTCTGTGTTCCTCCTTCGGACGTAATAATTCTGTAGTGTGCGCATTGAAGCAGTTCCCGTGCGAGCGTTCAGCGTACTGTATACTTCATTAGGCTGCAGCGTGTGATAATGCGCGCGCTCTGCGGTTCCACTCGGCGTTGTGTTGTGGCACTCGAGGAAATTGCATTTGCTTTGCTTATTGGCAGTAGCGAACAATGAGGGGACCTCGGTACTCCAGCCGAGTGATTCAATCTTCCTCTGTACTGACAAGAACTTCAGGATAAACAGACTTCCAGGAGAAAAAGAAGTCAGTAACTGCCGAGATCAAAGTCTTGTAGTAACAGGTGTCCAAGAAATGTTTTACAGCTCTTCTGGGATACAGACAATAAAATTGTGCCATAAGTCATAAGTAGGCTTCGTAATTCAGCTACCTGTAAGCTGGAATGAAGTTGCTTGATTCGAAGTATGTGTGACGTCACAGCACAGGTATAGTTATGTTAGTATACAAAATAGTTACGCACGCTCTGCCTTTCGCTATAATAAGTCGATGCCGGGACGCAGTCATGGTGAGTAGTCTTATCGATCACTGCTCTTACTAGTCGCATTATTTAAATAACTACATCTTTGAGCTGATTGAAGGTTCATTGCAGAGGTAAAATGCCTTAGGTAAGACGCTCAAGCGTGTAATATTGCTGGGCATAATTGAGGATATTTGAACTAATATATTTGTCCTAGTTTTCAGTCTCAGATTTCCTCGGTCCCAGATATCTCATCTGGTAACCATCGCAGTTGATATAGCTAAGTAAAATAAACCAATAAAAAAGTCTATTTGAGACATTTGCATAGCACGTGGTTCTGGAACATGTGCCTGTCATAAACAGAATCCTTAGCGACTTCGATTTACGTTTGCATAAGAAATAACTCTATTTCCAAATGCAGACCCTTAGATTGTCTAATATTTCCACATACCTTTTCTTTTGTGTCTCTTATAAATAGAAAACATTCGCAACCAGTTTCTGACGTACGCTCGCTTCCCTACAGGTACAGTCAGGTGAGGAATGTTGCAGGCAATCAAAAACAGTTTTCTTTTGTAATAAATTTAACATTATCTTGCAGAATTTTCATGTGGAACTTAACAGATAAAACTGAATACTTTTTTAAAATACAAAATAAATACATTCAGTACCCTTCTATGTACAATGCAGAGTAAAAAAAAAATGCAGAGTAAATACATACCGTAACTTAAATATACTTGTTCATTGTGTAACTAAACTATTCATGACTGCACTGACTTCTGAAAAATACAAAGTATAAACACATACATGAAATACACTTCTAATTACGAAACTAGCCACTGATTCACACATCTCTTTTACAATAAATAACTATATACATGCTGAATGAATTAAACGAGAAGCTTCCGCAACGGTCACTCCAACATGCACGACGACTGTTGCTTATACTTCGGAGTGTCAGCTCAGAGCTCGATACGTCACAGCTATTATACACCGCTGTTTCAAATGTACTGATGAATGAAATGCGAGCTGTAGTCATGACTATCAACAGTAGACCTACTTGTTCATTGTTGCTTCAATTTAAGTTTGTATTAAATTAATTAATTAGTATATAAGGCCACCACATCCCATTAGAGCAAGGGCCTCCTGCAACAAGCAGGGTGAGCTCTTCTTATACTCGCCTGGGGAGCTATTGCACTGGTTGAAAAAAATTATTACCCTCATGCTTAACGATTGTTCATGTCCTACTGTATCTAATGTTGTCCATTTTCAGTCACTAGAGGTTATGCACTGATAATAGTTAGATGTTTGATGTCAGTCCACTTTCCGTCACTTAGAATCTGTCCATCTTCTTCCGAGAATCTGCCATATTGTGCTGCATGTCGCCGTTCTTGTCCACTGTCTACCAGCTTCCCTCCTGAAGAAGTCGCTCCATCGGGCCCTCGGTCTTCCCGCTGTCCTCTTCCCCGTTCTTGGATCCCACATAGTTATCACATACGCCCATCTCGACATGTTCAGTCTGCTACGCGGCCTCCCCACTTCCACTTCAGCCGCTGAGCTGCCATCATGTCGTCTTGTAGCCTGTCAACTTCCTTATTGTTGAGGCTGGCACTTTATCTCTGAGAGATATTTTGGTGATCCTACGTTCCATTTTTCGCTGGGATCTTTGTAGTTTTAGTTTTTCTCTTTCTGTGAGCGACCATGTTTGGCACCCATAAAGTAGCGTGGGTATTATACAGTGCTCGAGTGCTTGTTTCTTGATGTTCAAGTTTTGAAACTTGTCTTCAAAAATAAATTTCATGCTCCAGTATTTTCTCCAAGCTAAGGCTATTTTCCTGTTGATATTTCTGTAGGGCATGCGCTCTCAAATGACATCATAAGTTTGTATTAATGATATTAAATTGCAATTTGATAGGAAACGTTGTTGCTGTTGCATATCCTTGACTTAGCTAACCATTTCCATCAGGTTGAATTTGTATATGTTAATGACGTTGCAAGGTTTTGCCAAAGTTTTCCTCTTGTGGAGTTTTTGCAATTCAATATGGGTAGAGGAAAAAGCTCATCCACTTTCCACTTTAAGCATAAAGAGAAATTTTAATTCGTTCCAAGTACTTAATCGTTTTAAATAACGTGATTTGGGTCTAGAGATAGTAGTTTGTTATATGTTTCCTTATTTTCCTTACCTCTTCGGAGTATTTCGTTTCATACCAGTCATTATAGGGTTAATAATTTTGCAGTTTATTGCATTTTTATTTGGTTTTAGAGTGGACTTATAATAGGGTTATTTACAATTCACGAAAGACTTGAGAGTCCCATAATTTTGTTAAAAATAAATTTATAAAAACATTACTAAAGTTTTCTGGATGAAGATATGGACAGGGACCACTTAATGCGCTGTCTGGCTCTTTGCAGAACATCCGATACCGGAAAATATTGGGAAGCCAGGATTAAGATAATGAATCAGATGGACAATTGATGACTATTTGTTAATGTTCCATGCCATTAGAGAAATAAATAAATACATATTTAAAAAATTTCATAAATAGGTTTCTTTTCACAGAATCTCCTGTTTCGATTATTTCACTATTGTTGAAATAAGTGAAATAAATAAACAGCATTGCTCTTGAAGTTCACTTTATAACACTTATTGTTAAAAATACAAAGAAACTGTAAATAAGTATATAAATAAAATATAAAACAGAACATAAATGTAAATAAACTATAAGGTTTTCAGCTCTAAATTTATAAAAGTGTTAAAATGCAGATCACTAGCCGCTGACGAAGGCGAAATATCACACAAAGCATACAGTACGACTACCAAAGGTACATTACCTTTTTAATATAGTAATACATTTCAATACTTCTAAAGGTTTTCTGTTTATATTTTAATAAACACCAATTCAAACTTTTTATTAATATTTTGTAAATTCATACCGCGGAAGCACTCTTCATGGTAACACTGAAAAAGGACTCTACAATTGCCTATTGGCCTTTTTCTGTGTTACCATGAAGATTGTTTCATCGCACTGACATGAGTGGATTCGAAACTCTAAACGGATTGAGGTGTGGACTCCGCAATTTGTCGTCACTTTGGAAGCTAATGAAAAGTTTAAAGAAACCGGTTCCGTGGAAGATAATAAAATGTTGTAGCTGTAGCAGACCAAAATTCACAGAAAGCGATGTGAATACTGCGATGGTTTTATAAAAGTCCTGAAAATTAGAAAAAATCCAGTATATGAAACGTGAAGTGTGAATAAATATCGATCGTCTAGTTCAGAAGTGCGACAACTAAAAAAAAAAAAAAAACAAGTTTTGAGATATCTTCAGTTGAAAGTTTCAAATAAATCACTTAGAAAGGAACAGAGTTCTGGTTCATAACCACGACAATTAGAAATGAGTCGGTATTCAGGACGAGTTTATCACAATCTTCCAGTTCATTATTAATACATTTCGAAATGTACTAATAATGAAGTAGTAAAGTCCATAGTTATAATTATTTTTAAAGCAGTTTATTCAGTTTTTTTTTTCATTTTAGTTGTAAATATAACTTATTTCAATACTGAATCGGAAAGAGCTCCGAAAGGGGCTTTCAGTAGTATAAATAACTAAAAAATGGCAATTTTTGAGTTGTCGCACTTTTGAACTGGACGATCGATATGCTAGGCGACTACGGATGAACTATTCAGCAAAGTGACGAATTTACAGAAATTGGTTTGTACATGAATAAACCCTTTTCTTTTATCAACAAAACTGTATTAATCTTTTTTCTATAAACTTACTTCTTAAATTTAGAGGATTTTAAAATCGTTCGTGAAATTTTAATAAGCCTATAATTTGGAGTAGTTTAGCCCCGAAGATACATTTGCTTCATTGGTTTCCTTTTCTGAGAGGTCGTTTGCTCTAACGTTACCCTGGATGTCTACATGGGGTAACATCCATTGTAGGTGGATGTTAAGTGTAATGGATAGAGATTTAATTGTTTGTAAAATTTCTTTACATGTTTCATCTTACACATCATAATAACTTACATGTTGAGCCATTGGATCGAACGACCACATTTATATCAATATTTTAATTAACTTCCTGAAAACGCCACTCGAGTCACAAAGGAAGAAAGATTTGAACGTTTCAGAAAAGTGTTATTCATTTTATTGTTATGGAATATTATTCAATTTATCTAAGCACTTTATTTCCTAGGATAAAAAGTGACAGGAGGTTTATATAATCCTTTGGATTGAGTGAAACGTCTTTATTCTTCGAATGTAATTAAGTTAACAGGTTTTGGAACTTGTTCGTATCACATTGTCACATTACAAATGTAACAAAACTTTTTCTTAATAAAATGTTTATTAAAATAAGTAAAAGATTGTCTTGCTTTAATATTGATAGCATTTGTAGTCTGCAAATGTAGAGTTGTTTAAATGTTATTATTTATAGAAAATACATATTGTAAAATTGTTTTTATTCATTTTTGCGTTGTTTCCATTTTCTCGCACATTCTTTTCCACTCTTCTTGGAATGTTTTGGTTCTATCGGTTCACTATTCTTATTTTCATTATTTTATATTTTATACTAATAACAGGCACACAAGTACTTTTTCACTTACGTAATAAAGAAAGCATTATTGATTCCTTGAAAGTCATTAATTTCAAACTTACTGTACATGCTATAATGAATTCTTCAGTATCTTCTTATTTCAAGTACTCAACCTCTTGGTAAAAATGGACTCGTCTATCATGCACTTGTACGCCCTACTGTTATCTTATCAGCGTCTGACATCATCATTTCCTTTTATGCACGTTTGGAAATTGCCATCTATCGGCTGATGTAGTAACGAAATCTGTGGTGCTACCCCTATAATCAGTTTTAGGAACTACATCTTACAGTCTTACAAAAAAATGTTACACATTTTTTATAGTTTTAGGTCGAATATGGATGTTTCACGTAAAAACAATTGCATTCTTCATATAACAGTGCATTTGTTTTTTCAGTTTTCACGAGTGACTCAAATACAATGCAGTAATATCGGTCCTAACGAGAGTTGAAGTGCTAAGAGAAAGTATGTCAATATCCGCTTTATCAATTACAAGTTTCATGATACCTGCTGGGGATTCGGGCTCAAAGGTCTGTAGTAAGAATCTGCAAGCGAGCTCTCTGAGATAGTGCTGGGTAAACATTATTCGTTTTAGAGAGGATGATTGTTATGTATATTGTATTAGCTACGAAGATAACATAAAATTGCTTCTAGCTGTTTGTACAAAATATTTGCTTTATAAAACGAATGCGGTAGTCTCTTGCAATAACGGGTTACAATATCTTCCGTAATCTTCTGCAGTGTATTTCGAAGCTCTGAGTGTTATGATAGTAATTCAGCAGGTAAAATTTCTGTTTTTCAAGTATACACGTTATATAGACACTATGGAATGATAACACAGCTATAATTCGGTGATAAAATCTGAGAAACCTAAGCTATCAGCCAATCAGATAAAGTCAGTCAAAATCGTTCTCTCCGTAACGGAACAAAAAAGTCTCCAGATCCGAACCTTGGTCCCCTTTAAATAAGATATTGTTACTACCTGAACTATAATCGGATCCTGCTTTTAGAATTTAATAGTCATGAGCACACAGCGGATTTTCGGTCCCTCACAGATACAAGACGTCACGTCCCTTGGCGTACGGAAAGAGTGTAACATTGAGTTCAACAACCTCCCTGCAACTGACGTACACTTAACGTTCAGTATTGCGACCGAAAATCCGCTGTATGGTCATGAATCGTTCACGGTAAACACAGTGGTTAAGGCACGGCTCTTGTGTTTCATGAAGACTGCTGTTGTGCATTCGAATTCCACCTCCTGCAAGGAATTTAGAATTCATCTCTTATAAGTTCTAATAAGTCAAGTATCAACAAATAAAAACAGATAATATTCAGTCATATGACTTATTTTAATGTAAAATACTATGGTAATTACTTTACATTATATTATTAACTAGTGGCCTGTGCAACAAATACTGCAAACTAAGTCCATAAGAAGTTCAAATAAAAATTGATCAGATTTATTTTCCATGAAGAATGCCAGACATTTTGGAAGTTATTTGCTTCAATAATAGTGAAACATACTCCCTCTGAATGTTTTTTATGCCAAATACTTTTCCTTGAACCTGTCCGTTTTCAGTTCTTGAGTTTCAATGCGAAATCGCAAGTAACAATGTTACGACGATCAGCGAGTTTTTCATGTGGGAGTAATGCAGTAGCTATTTCAGGTCATTGCGCATTGTAGGTGAAAGTTAAGAAAATGTGAGGTTTGTCATGCTTTGAACAAAAGAGTTAGCTGTATGTTTCGTGAACTAGCCTGAAATGTAGAGGGCAGAATCACTTTTTCCCACTAAGAGATCTTGCTGAGGTAATCAAGAGACTACAAAATCTTGTAGGCCTCTTATTTTATCAGTAAGTAATACCTTTTGGTCTTTTCTTAGGAATTGTAATTTTTGCGCTTCCTCCAGGCAATACAGATCTCTCAAATACTGCTGGATTAATTTGTGTAACAATGAATGTTATCCCGTATATTTTCTGCAATATAGGCTGTTGTGAGGAATCTATTGCTGAGATGCGGAAAATGAGGCGAATGATATGTCAGGGTTGTAGAATCATATATGCGCCTTAAATAAAATTGTCCATCGTAAATCGTTAGCAGTTTCAGTGTTTCATTCGTTGCTGGTTGCGTGAAATGAACTTACTCATTATGGTAGCAAGAGTTGAAATGGTATGCTATTTTCTCTACAACAAAATATGCGTGGCAGCGATCACAAATCTAATCGATTAAACCAAAGAAATATGAAATTAATTTTGATGTTGTTTAAAGGCGCAGCTAAAATAGGAAGCATGACTCAATTACTACCAAGGAAAATGAGAGAATCAGATATATAAATATCTATATCACACTGCCATTAAATATATGAAAATGACCCACACTACTTGATTAATAACTATAAAATTATTTCATTTTTAATAACAATATTGTAAGTTTTATAGTTTTCAGTAACATATATAGCCGTTACTCAGTAAATTATAGAAATGAAGATCTATTATAAAATATTGTTTGTCTGCGTTTACTTACTTAAAGCCCCAAAAGGTTTCACTTTCATATCATCAGTATACCATTATGTGTTGCATTAATTATAATATTTTATTTTTAATGGTAATAATGTCATCAAACATTCTTAAATTTTGTAGTTCTTAATATCCAATACACAGCTGTACTCGAAAAACTACAGACCAGAGAATCAGACCTGTAAATTATTTTTTATACGTTATCAAAAAAATACACAAATGAAGATCGACATATTGGCATTATGATGTGAAAGAATCTGAGCCATCTGATCTCTAACTAGCCTATGTCAGCAATCCTGTAGGTCATGGCCTTCGTGTAATAGTCTATTGTTTATTGTAATGTGTATTTTGTTTTATTCTGAAATGCAATTAATTAGTTCTCAAAACTAACGAAAGATGGATTTTGGAAAATAGGAGAATTATGTAGGAAAATTGACATTTCACTGAAAACTACTATTTTTATGAAAAACTTTGGGTTCCAAACTTCAAAATGAAGGGTCATTTATTAAAATCCGTTCAGCCGTTTTCCCGTAATTTCCATTACCAGTTCAGATTATATACATATACATACAGCGGAAAGAAGTGAAATAAAAGTCATGTTTACGGTTTAAAAGTACTGTACGAATAGACTATGGCATGAGGTGTGCACGCTTCCCAAGTAGGTAGCTACAACACGTTACCGTCCGCTGAGAGCACCACGCGAACACCGAAAACAACTGCCACTCTGCGTTCTCAGTCAGTCCTCGTCCATAAGTGAACAGAGAACATTGAGATACGTAAACATATTCTTCATTCGTGCTCAGTGAAGTGATCGTAATGCCGAAGACAGATGTTATAAAACATAGGTTGTATTCTTTAATAAAAAAAAATATGGTGTCCACATTTTTAGTAGTAATACTGGTGAAACAATTAAGTATCGGTTATGCTTGTGTGCATTAAAAAAGATAACAAAACAATCGATTGAACATCACTGTAATACACAGAAACAAATGAAAAATGTTGCTTGTATGTTAGAAAAAAATAAGGTTTCAAGTTCAAATTCTGCCTCAAATATGAAATATGACTTTTGCTGGGATTTGTGTCGAATGATGGTAAGTTGCAATATTCCATTCAAAACTTAAAACAATCCTCACTTTAAAGGGTTTATAGAAAAGTACACAAAATATGCCAGTACAATAGTTACATCAACGTACAACCTATATTCAGTGATTATTCCGTGTGTCAATGTACATTTCCCCCGGCCTATACCTGCACGTGCCTCTAGTGTACCTACTGTGCTTACGTAAACAACAACCCTCAGACGAGACAAATTAGTCGCGTTGTAGTTACCTTCACATCCGAATGACTTTTTTCCGCTGTCTAATTATTAACATTGTGTGGTCAGCTGCATTGTTTTCTATAGTTTTTCTTCATTTATACATTACAATAATTATTTCAAAGTACTTACGTACATTGCATATTGAATTCAATCAATATTCTACATAGGGTTTACATTTACTTGTACAATAATTTATGATACATAACAACAGCTCATTTCATTATTGTTTGTTATCTATTTGATGCTTCCTGTTTGTTCTTTTCTTTTTCTATTTTATATTTTTGTATACCAGCCATAGAATAATATACGAAAATAAATTTCAAATTTTCTTTTATGTATTATTTGGTTGATTTTATCATATTGCATTATTTATGCTTTTTATCAATTTGCCAAAAAAAAAAATAATATATTTCAATTGCCTTATTTTTTCGTTGCAGCGCTATTTCAACATATCATATCATATTTTTTTTAAATCCTTTATTGTACAGTGCGATCAAGAAGTCTCTCCGCAGTGCTTTTGTAGCCACGGTGTAGCCGGGAATCCACCAGGCAGAGAATTAAAGTAGCGGCACTTGCCTCTAAACATATGATGAACTGGGGATGTGAAGTTGTCAAACCGGAATTAATGGGAGGAGTGCCAACTTTCTACAGGATTACGTGCCAACGTTCTACAGGATTACTAGAACTAATGGAGCTGCGGAGGGACTTTTCGATCGCACTGTATGATTTCAGCCTATTAAATCTGTAAAATATGCATATTTAACAAGTTAATTCCTTATAACAACTTCTAATATCTACAAAATCATTTTTCTATAGGCCTTATTGCTCTGAAATACAATTCCTTGAGTTACAGCAATTAAGCACATAGATCGCTACACATTTGCACTGGTTTTAGTTAAATATGCACAATTATATAAATTATGTAGTAACTTCATATGTAGCATTGTTTTTATCTTTCATCTTTTTAACTTTTTTAACTGCAACTTTCCTGCCTTATTTAACACATCTTAATATATTGTATTCCAATGCTTTCATAAGATATCGACTATTTATGTCTGAAGATGCCAAGATTTGGCGAAAACGTTCACAATGTTAATAATATAATGTAAAGTAATTACCATAGTATTTTACTTTAAAATAAGTCATATGACTGAATATTATCTGTCTTTATTTCCTGCAAGGAAATTTATTCGTTGTGAATGTTTTTTCTTTTGTATATTACATAAGGGACGGCTTCGGACTGGCTCCACTTATAACAGTTCTTCTTAGTGTCTGTATAAAATCATAATCGTCATCATGCAAACATTGTAGATTTAGTTGTCCTTTTCAGCGAACCAAAGAATATAATTTTTAAACTTTTCATAGATCATCCTAATCTTCTTACCCTTAGGGCGATGATTAAATAAATTTCTAGACTTCTATATTCATTCATTCGTAGTCTGTTTCAGTTCTTATGATGCAACGAAATGTATTAATTAATCTCTCTAGTGCTTAATGTTGATAAGTTCTTACTTCTGGAAATTTTATTATCATACAGTAGGATTCAAACTAGCGAAATATTGTATTATTTAAGTCTCGTCATTTTTAACTTAGCTAGGCTTGGGGAAATTTGAATTAATTTTACTATCATGCATTTGAATTCTGTTATCTATGTTTGGAAATTATTTAATAAACTTATGATGCTTACAGTAATACCGTAGACAATTAGACATTACGGTCTGCTCTAATATTTCGTTTCCTATTAAAGTAAGTCTGTTGTTCTAATCTAATATGTCTGTATCGTTTTAAACTTGTGTTTTTGGAGAAATAATCTTGTATTTTCTTTCCAGGTGAGTTTTCCCATTGAATGACCCCAGTTGACATATAATTGGTGAGTTTTTGCATTTATATTGATATATTTTAATATTTTATTCTGTGTTATAGTGGTGATTTTCATGCTTACTTTCACAAAAGTAGCATTATTTTATATAACTTGTAAGAAATTTTCATATCTAAAATTTAAAAAATACGTTTCCTAAGAAATATTATTTTTATTAAATTATTTTTAAATTATATTTACGTCGTGGAAGTTTGAAATCTTCTGAAAGAGAAAGAAAGACTAAACAATAACAAATATAAAAAGTGAAGGAAATAAGGACGGGTTTTTATCGGTTTGTTATTCGTCATTTTGCCACACAGTATTTTTTCTTCGTTATTTTAAGTAGCTTAACGTGGTCTTCCGTTTCGTAATAGAGATTGGATAATATTTTGCAGGAACAGAACCGCCCCACAGATTTAATAAAAATGAGCCAATTGCATAACACTTTGTTCTCTGTATTCATTACATTATGATCATTCCACATTTCGTAGATATAAACTTACTGCTTTAAAAGTTGATTTCTGACTTTGAAAAGGTGTTATATGGGTGTCTACTGTTATTTTAATACGCTATTATTCTGTCGCCATAATGTGTATTTCTTTTATTATAACATAGCGAAACTTAATGTTATTAATTTCTGAATACGTGACCAAAATAGTGATTCGAGTGCTTTTACGACATCATCGAAGAAAGGCTTTATTGTCGATGAAACATGAAAACTTGTGTGGTAGCATTGCGTAGACATAACCTGCTTCATCATTTCTGTTCCAACGTTTAAATGAAGTCCCAAGCGACCTGGTAACAAACCTTGCTAGGAACGGATCTAACGAGTATGATTACGCTCTTGTGAGCTGCATTACAATAACTACCTACTACTACTACTACTACTACTACTACTACTACTACTACTACTACTACTACTACTACTACTACTACTACTACTACTACCTATTACTAGTACTACTATTACTACCTACTATTACTACTACTTACTACTACCTACTACTTACTACTACCTACTACTACTGCTGCTACTACTGCTGCTGCTGTTGATGCTGCTGATACTGCTGCTACTTTGTCTTCCCAAATCAATTGTTATCCGTTAGTTGCGAAAGTGTTGGCTCACGAGTTACCGGCTTCGAAAAGATATACGCGAATTACGAATGTACAAACTTATCAGGATCTCTAGTCAGCTATTCCAAAAAATTGTTTAAATCACTTATTTTGGAAGAGTTTCATCGCATGGGATTAGAAGTAGATTTTTTACACAGTGTAAGAAAATAAAACTTCTGGTGATCCATCAAACAGTATTTCCACAGAACGCCTTTGGGCAGAACACTATGTATGGTTTGGTAGTTATTTTGCTGTGCAGTTCACTTTTGACTTATTCCGGATGATCGGATCGTTGATAGCCTACCAAATCAACCATCTGAACGTTGGTGACGTATTGCATAATCGCTGTCTGTCTCTAGTGAAATTAATTATGAATTATTTATCAGAATGGCAACATTGTAACACACCAATAGCCATTACCACCAGCGAAGATAAAAGAACTGGGAGGCAATGAGACTTTACTTCACAAATCCAAAAATCTTCCCATGGTTTGTTTTCTTGTAAACGATATTTCAATAATTTTATCGAGCTCCATATAACATTACAAATTTGTATTGGCTCCATGTACAAAGAATGGTGTTGTTGCAAAATTGAACAGCTTGCAGAAAGATGACAGAATGACAGATTGTCCTCAAACACATTCACCGTTATTTCAAAGAATGATTTGTTTGTTGTTTTTAAATGAACCTTATGTTAATGTTTAAGAAATTTTCAGTCGACCACGTACACATGGTTGTTTCCGATCTCTGATACCGAATTTGAATGATATCATATGCGTCAGGAGTCACACTACAGCTGAACTGTGGCGCGAGGTGACACACCAGTAGTGAGTGATCTCATAATCAGTGTGCACGGCGACTCAGAGCAGAAATTCCCAAGAAAATCGAGCCTTTTGGGAGGTGTACATTACGACCCTTTCCGATGCCAAGTACAGATAAGTGAAAATAAAAGATGCCTGCAATAAACGAGGTTTCGTTATTTCCAAGAAAGGCATCTTCTATGTACTTAATAAGATTGGTAAAGCTCGAATGGAATTAATTTGTATCATCTCGCGGGGTGCTGCGATTTGTGACGGGGGATTGGTTTGCTTGCTTTTTCCAGTCTGGAATTAATCCCATCCGAGCTTTGCCAGTCCTATTAGGTACACACAAGATGTCTTTCTTGAAAATAACGAAACCACGTGTTTTGCAGGCTCCTATGATTTTCACGTAACTGTACTTGGCATCGGAAAGGGTTGTTATGTACTCCTCCCAAAAAGACTCGATTTTCTTGGACGTTGCTACTGTGATACACCGTGCACTCTGATTAGGAAATTACTCACTGCTGGTCTGTCACCTCTCGTTGCAATTCAGCTATCGGTGTGATTTCTGACGCATATAATGTCATTCAAATTCGTTATCAGAGATCGGAAATCCTGTATTTTTAATTTCCATTTCCATCGGATTGATTTCATAACTCTCATGTTATGGAAAGTAAATGTGGAGTATTCGTCGGTTATTTAACGATGCTGTAGCAGCTACTGGGTTATTTATGGGATTAGTAATAGCGAGATGATATGAAATATCAAATTTTGGAGAAATGAGGCAGAGGATTCACCATATGTTACCTGTTATTCACCTTACAGTTAGGAAAATCTTAGGGAAAGAAGAAACAAGCTGAGATTCATCAGGGATATCGAGACCATGCTAAAACTGAATAAATGTTGAGATAGATTTACTATTTTTATTGATGTTGAAATAAACTGCATTTCTTTTACTGCTTAAATTTTATATGAACTTGTTTCTTTGTTCAAAACGTTATCTAATTATACATCACTTTAGCTTTAGTCATTTCATAACCAACACTATTTATTGTACCTGTGACTAGTTTTTCGAAACAATATGTTGATGCATTCAGAAATTCTCTCCTAGCTCCTAAATATGGGGAGATAATTGAAAGCCGTGAGATTTGTAGCGCCGGTTCTCAGTTGGTGGAACATTTTGCTCTAGCTGATTACAGAAGCTTGCTGGGTGATTAGTTCAACAACTATTCCCATCTGTCTTACGTTCTCTTGTGGACAAAGTTACGCAGACCCTGGAGACAACTCCTTCCTTTGTCTCCATTCTTCTCTTGTCGTGTTCTGTCAGTAGGAAACAAATTTGCCTTGCCTGTGAGTTCGGGAATTTGTTACGTCTTGAACTCTCCCTGTATTGTCAGGACAAACAAGGTGGAACAAGATATTAATTTCTAACTTCTAACAGTCTAAGAAATATAACCGAAATAGGATACTACTACTGCTATTCATATTACCAGACATATGCCTAATGAAAGGCCACCAGCGTGGTTCACTCTGTTACGGCGCTTGCTTGCCGGTCTGAAGTTGCGCTCGGGCGTGGGTTCGATCCTCGCTTGGGCTGACTACCTGGTTGGTGTTTTCCGAGGTTATCCCCAACCGTAAGGTGAATGCCAGGTAATGTATTGCGAATCCTAGGTCTCATCTCGTCAAATACCATCTCGCTATCACCAATCTCATGGACGCTAAATAATAATAATAATAATAATAATAATAATAATAATAATAATAATAATAATAATAATTTATTGCCAGAAAAAGATACATCTTGATTTTTTATATAAGAACTCTCTAGCACCCCCAGTGCTTAGTGGGCATTCCACATAAGTTAATGTTAAAACTTTTTATTGAATATTAGAGTAAAAAGTAATAAAAGAAAAAAAGAAGAAAAATCACATATCACAATAATTGAACTTTAAAATTAACAGCAATTTTTAGTAGATTTTTTAAAATAAGGAACATTAGCAAATTGTATGTTTCGGAATTTAGAATAACTCTTCTCGGGTTCTCAGCCAGGTGAGTTGGAGATTAGCTTCCAAGATTTCGGCGGCTAGCTCTGCCATCTTCTGGCTGAGAACCCCTGCAGAGTTATTCTATATCAAACGCCGGGAAAGCCTCAAGTCGTACATTGTTTCGGAATTTATCTATTATCATGTTATAAAGCCTTGGACCTAAGTTGCTACTGTGATTATATGCTACAGTTGTAGTACATCTAGGAACTCTTAAGCATATGTTGTCTGATCTTTTGGTTTTATATTTATGTGAATATAAATTAAGTATGTTTCGGTTTTTATGTACGAAATTCAGTAATACATTATTATAAATTTGATGGAAGTCAAATACTTTAAATTCTGAATACAGCAGCACTGAAGGATAATCGAGAGGTTTATTAAGGGATATTTTTATTATTCTTTTGTATAGCAGAGTTATTGGCATGAGGGAGGTATTATAAGCACAACCTCACCCTATAATGCCCTATTGTAATATAGGTAGCTTGTACTAATGCGAGATAAATCAGTCGTAAAGTATGGACAGTCAAGTAATTTCGTACGATGACAAATTATTGTTTCTTCTATTTCTATTTCTATTGATATCATTTTCTATTACTATTACATATATAATTTATAGTTTTATTTTTTTCCATTGCTGTTTCGACTACTACGTTACTACGAACACTACTACTATTACTAAGTATTACTTCTGCTGTTTCTTTAGTACATCAGGAGACCTCCAACTCAGTATACGATCAGAGAGTATTGAAATTTTAAGCTAATTTTATTGCTAGTGATGGTGTTACATTGCCCGATCGGTATTGGAGGTATCCATTGCACTGACATTATTATTATTATTATTATTATTATTATTATTATTATTATTATTATTATCATCATCATCATCATCATCATCATTCGAATTTACAAGAAGCCACTAGAAGCGTCTGAAATGTGGATATGGAGAAGAATGGAACGTCTGAAATGGATAGACAGAAGTAGAAATCAAGTAGTGCTAAAAAGTAATGCTGAAACTGATCAGGGAGAGAAAAAGAAATTGGTTGGAACACTGGCTAAGAAGAAACTGCCTGCCGAAGGGTGCAATAGGAGGAATGGTAAATAGTAAACAAGTTCGGGAGAGAAGATATCAGATGTTAGACAAAGTAAGCTATATGTATCGTATGCGGAGAGAGACAAAGAGGGAGAAGGAAAATATGTAAGATTAGAGAATGCTGTGTTCGGAGAGAAGGACCTGCAAATTATGAATCAATCATCATTATCATCATTTTATTAGTATTAGCACAGTCTAGTATATACAGTTACGAAGCTTGAGTTGTGAGGGTGCTAGGAACAGTAGACTGTGCCAGTACTATTTCGCATTGTCTGTAATGAGGCGATGTTAGCGATCCTAGTGGTTAGCAACTTTCTATGGATGCATATTTATTACGTATTTATCTTCGTGACTGTATATACTAGACTGTGGTATTAGTATTTCCCAAATTATTATTCGGTTGAGAAGCTTTTGTCATCCAATCTCCTTTCAAAACAACTGAAAGTTGGAATTTTTAAAACAGTTATATTATTATCGGTTGTTCTGTATGATTGTGAAACTTGGCCTCTCACTTTGAGAAAGGAACAGAGGCTAAGAGTGTTCGAGAATAAAGTATTAAAAAATATTTGAGACCAAGAGGGATGGAGTTACAGGAGAATGGAGAAAATTACACAATACAGAACTACACGCATTGTATTCTTCAGCTAACATAATTAAGAACATTAAATCCAGACGTTTGAGATGGGCAGGGCATGTAGCACGTATGGGCGAATCCAAAAATGTATAATAGAGTGTTAGTTGGGAGGCCAGAGGGAAATAAAACCTTTGGAGAGAACGAGACGTAGATGGGAGGATAAAATTAAAATGGATTTGAGGGAGGTGGGATATGATTGTAGGGACTGTATTAACCTTGCACAGGATAGGTGCAGATGGCGGGCTTATGTGAGGGTGGCAGTGAACCTCCGGGTTCTCTAAAAGTCATTTGTAAGTACGTATTCTTCAAATTACTCCTGAAAGGTAGAGCACACAATGATTTGTCAGTTTAAATGAAGTGTTTAACCGCAAGATACTGTACAACGTAAAGATTAATTTTGGTCTTACAGAATATATCTGGTATTGTAATAATTGATTAGTACGTAGAACCAAAGACACGGGTTCGATCCCCGGCGCCGAAGCTAATTTTTCTCCTCTAACATCAACAATGCACAAGTTTTCTTACACAATACATACGGCTCTTTTAGCGTACGCATATGAATATAATAGTTGAACATTAAACTGAAAACGATTGACAACACATTTCCTATACTACATGATCTGCTTACATCAACGACCTGTGTCTTTAATATTAAGACATAACAGGGTCGCTAACATTTAACCACTGACCAGGAGAGTAAAAGTGGCTAATATTGCTACTTTGCATCGGACTAAAATTATGTTAGTTTGTTCATGCTTTTGGTATGTCTTGTATATATCTACTTTTTAAGGGAAGTGGGTAGTGATGATGCCTGTGCAATTAAAAAATTTCAGTACAAAAGTTTGGTTCAATATGTCTAGGCTTTTAGTGCTCAGAATGGAATTAAAATTTCCATGCTTATACAATTAATCATTTTGAATTCAGTGGTACAAAAGACAACTAATTAGTTTCGTATCCAGGAGCAAAAGAAAAGCCCTAACTGATAACCTGTTTTCCCATTCTTCAGGTCCCCATTATTTGTTACAATCTTCACTCATATATCTTGTATTTTTTAGGTTATGTAGTAATGTATATTGTAAATTCTAAAGCAAAATTTAGTTAAATAATTCACCCTTAGTGAAACAGAAAAAATACTGAACTTTGTTTTTTTGCGTTTATTTCAATGCATATAATTTTTTTCCCTCATGTTATGTGTATGATATTCTTAAACCCTTAGGTCTACTATGTAGAACAAAAGCTGCAGAAAACTCTGTAAAAATGTCATGTAAATTGATTCAGTAGTTTCAGAGAAAAGTTCACTTAAGTTTGAAAAATTTCAACTTACGGAAAATTGAATTAAAAAGAAACAATATATGAATTACATGCACCGCTAAATTTAAAGGGCTTATCTGCAAAAATACTCCTCCCACATTATTTATATATTTTTAAGAGCAAGTTTTGTACTTTTTCTTTTCAAAACACGAAATAAAAATCGAATTTTTTTACTCCTAATCACTACCTGGTTCCCTTACGATAGAAAGAGAATTCTCTTAAGTTCGTGGAACAGTGACAGATTAGGTTTAGTTTGTTCTGGCTTTTGGTAACCCTTACATGTACTTTTTTTGGTAGCTAAGTTCACAGATCGATATACCCTGAACCGAAGAAATGTGTGCTTTCCCGCGTAGTGCATCATCATGGTGGGCTACGTGATCATTACTAGTGAAAATGAGAAAGCCCCCTGCGCTAGAATATCCCTTGATTATTATTATTTTTCTGTCCCCCACTCGGAATGAAAGAAATCGGGCCTTTAAGAAGTATACCTTCAAATTACAATCTTGCTGACAGCGCATTATTAATGGATGTCAGTAATAGTATGTTGACAATGGTTAGAAAACAAAAGAAATGAATATCAATGTAGTGAATACATGCAAACTGCGCTAGTGTATTCGCAGTTTTTTTTTTTTTTTTTGGTCAACCATAGATTATTAAGAACCTTTCTGGTATTTAATCCAGGCTTCTTTTTGCTGACAAATGCCATGTAACCGATTGCATTTAAATCAGCGATGACCACAACTCGAGCTGCAGTGCTTACATGCGACAGATAGTCTATGAAGTAAGGAGACGGAGGAAAGGTACTTGGCATGAAAACTACAACCAGCGGTGGTTCCTGTACTAACATCTTGATCAATCCCGAGGATAAAACTCTCAAGCTTTGCTATATCAGAAATGTCACTGCTGTCATCAAGAGCCAGTGAATAATATACGATTTTTCTTACTTATTTTTTTTAATCTTCCTCTTGAATATAATCAGGAATTTTCTAAATTCGTCTCCGGATACGTGGTCGAGAAATTCATAGTTTTTCAAAATTAAAAACTTCTTATGGACAAGTTATTTAACCTATTTTAATCATTACTCTTTTGAAAAATTATGTTCTATTAAAAGACTTTAGAGCACGAGATATTTCAAACCGCATTAGGTGCCTTACTTCCTTACATTTATTCATGTAATCTTTGTCTTCCTGGCTATGATTTAAGACATGTCAATTCCTGGCGTTTAACAGTTCGTTGGCACATAATATTGAATCAGTTCTTCTACAATGTTATTATTAAATGAATACCCAATAAACAGTTACCCTCATCTAAAGATTAAGTAGGTTAAAACTGAGATGAAACTTAATAATTTTACCCTTCTAGAGAGAAGATCTAAAAATATCAATATTCATGCACGTTCAGAAGAATTATTATAGAAACACATACTTATTGGTCAGTAATAATAATAATAATAATACATTATTCGGCGTGACAATTAATGTTTCTATTTACTTCTAATTGAACCGTTGAGCAAAGTAAACATATTTTGTCCGACAGAACAAAAAAAAAAGTTCTCCTTCTCATTCTTTACGAAACCACCTCTTACTGCTTGTAGAGACAGAGTTTGTAGAGCGACATGATACCGCCACTGCTTGCCTTCAGTACGTGAATGAAACACACGGCAAGGTACAGGAAACTCCTCATACCCGTTTGAATTACTACAATGTGAGCCGTTCAGAGGAGAAGTGGCGTAAGTCAAAATTGGGTAATGAGGTTTAAAGTAAAAATTCTGTAAAATGCAGCGCACCGTAGCAATTAATATGTCGTTCGTGCTATCCACTGACTACTAATAATTTAAATAAATTCATTTTTAATTCCTACTTTGCGCTGTATTTTACAGAATGTATACTTTAACCCTCATTACCCATTCTTGACTTACACCACTTCTGCTCTGAACGGCTCATGTAATCACGACACCCGCTTTGGTCACCACTGATTTAAATGCCATCCCTCATAATTGTCACCACTGTCTTGATATATTTTTTATTCTGTAACTGGAGGAGAGTATCACTACTTCTCTCGGAAGTGTCGACGCACTCAACACACTGGCTCCCGGGCTTTATGTGTGAATATAATGTGTTCGTCTCTGAGCCCGTGAACTTCATGCATTTGTATCACACGGCCCATTTGAAGCACTTGACCACGAGTCTTGAGGTTGTCCCTACAAATAACCTCGGTGCTCTGTTGTTTCACGTCGGCTGGAAAAGAAACCTCCCCATCGCTTGAAACACGATGAAATGCGAGGAGCGCCTGAAAGTTGAACTGCCAAGAAAACGTTAACACATAAAACAGAACTGTTACCGATTCGTAGCCATTTTCTTCCATTCCCACTCTCTCGGAGTAAAAAAGCAACGCTTCCTATCCCTCGTCTTCCCTTCTCTTCAATCCCCTTTTTGGACCATTGTCCTTCGTTTCAGTTTCGCAGTGCCATTTCGTTTTATGGGCTGCCAGACCGGGTCGCGGGCCTCACTTTACACAAATCCTAAAAGTAACTAGTTAAATAAATTGAACTGAAAACTGGCATAAGTAACAAAACAGTGCTTGGTTGTAAAATGTTATTTCCTTTCGACTCGGAAACTTTCAAGTTACTCATGAAATAACACTTTTTGTTCCGTAAAAAAAAAATTGCCTCAGATACTGTATACTGAATTTTCAAAGAAACGAGTTGAATGTAACCTACAGAGTTAAAAATAAATTTTGTGGCTTTATTATTCATTCTACTTGATAATAATTCATTTTCCATGAATTTTACATACGGATAACATTAACTGTGTATTGTTAATATTGTATATACCACTGCCACCGGGTGCGTGCCCACTTGCAGTGTAAATAAATACATACATACATACATACATATCTTTATTAGTTACATTTTAGAAGCTCTTGAGAACCATACATTTAGTTATGCTACGTTTTGTGATTTAAGTAAGGCTTTCGACTGTTTCGCATGATGTTATATTATAAAAAATACAATATTATGGTATTATAGGTAATTAATTAAAATTATTTGTGTCTTATTTTAGTAACCGTCAGCAATGTGTTTTCATTGATGGCAACAAACCTAAGCTCATGAATGCAAAATATGGTGTGCCTCAAGGATCAGTGTTGGATCCTATTTTATTTTCAATAATGGTTAATGATTTGATGTGCAATGTCTCTGCATATTCTGTGGTATTTGCTGATGACGCCACTTTCTTGACAAGTCATAGTGATAATTAATGAATTCAAAACTCTTATTAATTCCGTTTTTAATAAAACGAAGAAATGGTTTAGTTCTAATAAATTTCTTTTAAATGAAAGTAAAACTGCATCTTTGTTATTTAATAGTACAGTCATGGAAAATAATAACTTTAAACTTCATGATATTACTGTGGATAGCACACTTACTTAGGCAATGAAGGCACACTGCAGACTCTTATTTGGAAATGAAAAAATAATGACTGTAACATCATTGTATATTTATCAAGCCCTAAATTTCGTCAAAGAAAATTTACAAATGTTGGCACATAGGAATGATGCTCATAAATACAACACCCGAAACCGTGACCTTTTTGACATACCTAAGTTTAGGCGAACCAAAATAATGAATAATTATTTTATTATGTCTTTCAAAATAGAAAATAAATTTCCGAGATATCTTTGTAATCTGGAAAGAAAGTCTTTTATACATACTTGTCTCTGGTTGGTTAATCAGCAAACCATTTTATGGTATTAATGAGTTTTTTAATGTTAATGTTGTTGAGAGTTTTTTATTTAATTTCATTGTTCTGTTGTTTACTTATATTACTGACTTTGTCAATTGCACAATTTTGTGTGCACTAACTGTACAACACTGAATATACTGAATATACTTGTTAAAGAAACGTGCAATGTGATTGCAGTGACTGATAAAGATTCACTATGGACCCAGGTTTGAAGCAGGAAAACCCACTCGTCCCTGGGATTTTCATTGTAGAGGGCTGGCCTAGAGACAAGCGTGCAATGAGACCTCTGTCATTGGTTGAATAGCAATTATACTTCTCTCCTACTCTGCCCACAATGTTTACTTCTCCTGTCAGACATTGTGAAACGAGGTATAGTAAGGTTTCCGTCGAGCATATTTGGAGGTGTCAGCATTCAACTAACTAACCATGTACCCGACATTTATATTACGTAGTTATCCGCGTTCGCTAATTCAATCAGAATGTATTGCGCATTACAAATTAATTGTTTGCCATTTGTTACAGACTGTTGTAGAAGTATAAATTAATCGTTTATTATTATTCAAACTAAATTTAATTTTATCGCACCTTTGTCATTTATAACTCGCTGACACTCAAATCTACGAGTTTATGGCTTTAATACCAACATTAAATGGAAACGAACTGGAACATTATGAGAACACACTAAATGCGACAGAGCTATTACTAGCAACAGATTCAGTAAGATCGCTTAACATCATATCTCATATCTCATTCCTGTGATTGCAGCATATATGCATATGATATATTCGTAGTTCGACGTTGTATCATACATAGGGCAGTATAGTCCAGTGATGTCAAAGTAAGCGCATTTTTCTGACCTTGACGTCGTGCGCGGGCATCAAGCGCTAGATAAGGAAGGAGGAAGAATTATGTATATGAATAAGCAGCCTGTTGGATTAAGAAAACAGTGGTGCTCAAACTTCAAACAAAACGCGAAATTTTATGTCATTTTTCTGTCTGATATTTTCTATATTGTGTGTAAAACAAAAGTACTAACACCAATTTCTTAATATTGCATTTGTGTTTTAAATGTTAATAACACAATAAAAAGTTAAAAAGGAATATCCACATAAATTCCATAGTAGTACAATTATACTTTACTAAGTGATATTCCAAAGAAAGAGATTAATTATGACATGGTAAGTTGAAATTGATATTGATGGTACAAATGCTATGTTTTATTTAACGACGCTGGCAACTGCCGAGGTTATATCAGCGTCACCGGTGTGCCGGAATTTTGTATCGCAGGAGTTCTTTTACATGCCAGTAAATCTACTGACTTGAGCCAGTCGCACACTTAAATGCCATCGACCTGGCCCGGAATGGAATCCGCAACCTCGGGCATAGAACGCCAGCGCTATACCAACTGCGCCAACCAGGCGGATGGTATATTTAGCCTTATAAACGTAATCAATAAACTAATCAAAACAATATTATAGTACAAAGCAAAGTTGCCAAGATATATGCTTTAACTGCAACTAATATTAAATAACAAAACTCTTATTGCATTATGCTTTTAAGGTGATATTAGTGCGCAACTTCCTATCATCAGAATATTAAATTAATTTCTCGAAATCTACTGAAGCTATGGAGCTGACGTTTTTACAACACACGGGCACATATCTTTTGTTCGTGATGTAACAGTAGTTGTTTTGTTAATTCATTTCCTTACAAACATTTTCCATGCGAATATTTTCAAAATTTTCAATACACTATTTTAAATATTATGTATTAACGATATATTGGATTTACGAAAACGTTGTTTCAGTACCTGTAAGACTACTAAATAAACGTATTTGAAAACTTCACTTTTCTCTAAGAAAGTTGAGAAAATATTCATTTTGAATGAAAAAGTAAACTTGTGAAAAATGAGCGTTAAAATTAAAACTTACATTCTTATAAAGCACTTAAACTTCTCCGACAAATCTCAAAATTAACATGGATACAGTTTTAATAAGTTCTCTTCCCATTATCCATTGAATTAGTGCTGGCCATCCCCGTATATAGCTCGACCAAGCGGCATATACTACTTCTTTCGTCTCTTTCCTTTCCATTGTGAAGCGCTCAGGCTCTCCTGAGCTCTAAAGCGCGAGCTTGCGCCTATGGGCATCAGTTGATATGACTGGTTTAGTCGATGGGTTCGTAATTCGTGTTATATTATCTTAGCGCGTACTGACAATTTTTTATTTTTTTGTCAACTGTTAAGTTCTGTTCTCAAGGCGTTTCAACTATTGTCCAATACAGTGAGATAGACATGATTAATTCCATTGGTACTGAATGAAAGACCACACTGCGTCAGAGATTCACAAAGCAAATTGTTCCCTAATATTCTCGCAAAATGTGTCTATTTCAACACTTATTCTTAATAACATATTTATTTTGCCAATTCTGCTTTCATTCCTATAGTCACAGGCAATATTCCCTCTGGATATATACTCAACTGCATTTGATTATTTTATGAAAAGTAATTCAACTTTTCTGTATATTTCTTCAAGGTGCCAAAAGTTTATTTTAATTTCCATTCAGCAGTCTATGACGCAGGGTCATCATGATGAAATAGGTAGATTTAAAATTGTCTCCGTTTTCATTGCAAAGTGGTAAGACTGCTAACGCATACAAATGCGGATTCCTTGAAATTCACCTTGAACCGAAGGGACTATTGAAACTATATAATCGTTAATGAACTTTGCCTAAATCGGGAGAAACTTTTTGATTGGACAATAATATATGTTAATCATGAAGTAATTTAATCATAACTGCCTGATAGGCCTTAGAGTTGGTACAGAATCTTTAGGCTTGTGAATATGGTAATAGGATAGATTGTGTCGGAATATTTGACAAAAAAAGATTGTTGCATGGATATGTTTATGGCACACCAAAGATCTCCTAAGACAATATTCGTATTGTATGTACAGCACCAGAAAAAAGTAATGTCTCGAGTAATGTTTGTAGGCAACAAGTTTTTCAAGACTGTCCACAAGTAGCATATATACAGGCGCTCTTGTTTATTGCACATGTGTACTGCGTTGTATCTTGTAAAATTAGACGATCCATTCCATTTTTTCTGCAACTTTAAATGCATACGTTATGTAATGAATGTATGAATGTATGTAAATGAATTGAAATTCAAGGTTATATTACAAATTGTGCAATCATTTAAGGCGATTGAAGCAAGGCTATCCATTGAGTTATACCTGTAAGTATGTACATCAATTAAAATTAAGGTTTTGTTACAATTTGTGCAATCATGTAAGGCGATTGAAGCAAGGCTGTCCATTAACTTTAGTCTGCAACTTCAATGAAAAATTTAGTTATGTTTTCTCTCGCAAATACTTTCGATTTCTTGAGGAAATTTCCTATATGTTTCTTTTCAAAAATCCACTAAGTTATAGAATTCAGCACTATTAATACCTTGATTTAAATTGATCTTGGTTTTTAGAATTGAACATTCTAACATACGAAAGACTCCGTGCATGTATCCCACTTCTTCAAACTATATAAGCAACAAAACTTATCTAATTTATTTTCTATTTCTTTTAATTTAAGAACTTCATAACTATATTATTTAACTTCGTAACTTTTTTCAATTTCTCTGATATCAGCGAAGCATAACCAGTCATACACGTCTCTTCCAAGCCAGGACCCTCAAAAACTCTTCTGCTTTGTATTATTTTATTGCATAATAGATATCAAAATATTCAGATAATATAACTTCTTTATCATAAAATGCAAATCAATTTCCGTAAGAAAATGGACAATGCTTGCTGACGTCCTAAGACAGTGAGGCTTAGAAGTCCATGAAGAAGTGCATTATATCTCGGAAGATGATTCAACAAGACGAGCAGATATTGTTGTCATTGATAGAAAAAATAGCACAGGAACAATACTAGGCCCGACTATCAGGTTTGAAAGAGATGCACAATAGCCAGAAGTTACTCATGACGAAAAGAGAATTATCTATGAACCTTGCATACCTTATTCTAGCAAGCAATATAACATCATGGGTAATCGTTGGTCAGTACACAGACTTTTTTTTTGAGTTCGTGGTACAATCTCCAAATACACCTATAACCTTTTAGAATCGAAGGGATTCACATTTTACATTATTGAGAAAATCCTTAGAGAAATTCTAAAGCACTCAATTCGAATTTCGCAGTTTCATCTCTATTACAAATAATATGATTCACTTTAATTTTCTTTTGAAATTTGTTGTATGAAATTTCATTGTAAACTTTTATATATGTAATTTGTTTTCTGGATTCTTGTGATCACCCTTATTGAAGGGCAGATGGTTTTATTTTTTGTCTATGATTAGAAACAATATATACCGCCTTAGAAACAAAAACAAAACTCACTAAATGTTTCTCGATTCCACTGCAAGAACGGTGGATGTCATATGGAATACATTTTTCAGGAGAAGCAATTGAAAGTTTGAAATGCTTAGTGCTCAAAGCTTAACTGTGATTTTCCGATCATTACTGGATAATGACTATCAGTGTTAATACCATATAACTCTCTAGGTACATTCTATATGTCTTAAGCTATGCATTGACAGTCTTGGTCATTTTCGACAAGAAAGTGACATCCATCATTCTTGCAGTGGACTCTTCAATTATTAACACTGAGCTATACATAGAAAATAATGAAATCATTACTGGAGTAGATTGTGTGATTATAATAGCGAGGCTTCTGTTAACTCTTAAAAAGCATGAAAATAGAGCACGAATCACGGAATACCTCATCGCCGAATTTCATAAGTTCTTGTCATGTCTGTTAGAAAATATTCGGTATCATTTCTAATTATAAGCATGTCCTATTTTTTGTATACGCTTTAACGCTATTTCTCTTCTTCCCATATCTCATTAACAATGAGTACATACTTCAAATTTATTGGGACGTGATGTGTTGTTAATTTCCACGTAAATAAATCTCACTAATTTATCGCACGGTTTGTTTATATGCGTAGTGAGCCACATTACAGGAACTAACAAACAAAAAGTTTAAAACAACCCATTCAAACGTCATTACAATTAGTGCGATAATATATTGCCGTATTTTGTAATTGCAATTTTTGTTTCTGCGGTTACATACAGTCTACTGGTCTAACAATCACTTAACGCTACTAGAATAATCCCATTTAAAGTTTATCTACTCTAGCTATACAGTAATTATGGACTTAGTTGTTTCTTTTGTTTTCGTATCCTCAGCCCCAAGATAACAGTAATTGAAGCTAATTATTTCGTAAACTTTCCTCGTAAGCGTATACGGTTTGCTTCTAGTTTTATTTCAGTTTTATTTAAACATTTCTACAAAGTTCAAGCTATCGCATAGTTCTGCAACATTAAACCGTGTGGTAGAACAATCTCTCTCCAACGTTTCGGAACTGAGAACTTCATCTTCAGGGAAATGTAACTAACTTAAAGCTGCCATATGTTGGTTGCACATTCAGGAAGGATTTTAAGTTCTGTAACTTTGTTAAGAAGCAAAAGTCTATAAAAATAATAGTAATACAGTTTTTTTTCATAAAGCAATGGGCTTTATTAAGGTATAAAATAATTATTTCTGAACAACCATCGCAGTATTCATGTCGTTTTGTACGGACTTTAATCTGCGATAACGCTTTTCAAACATAATTTGGATGTCTCTTATTTCTAATGGAATTAAAAACAACATTTCTGAACGAATTCCAGACCACCTTTACATTTCCACTCATAGTATTCTCGAACTGCCTGTGCATCATCAATTTTCGAATTTGTGGACTAATGAATACACCGCCTTTAATTTTTTGGTAGTTAATGAGGGAAATTTAACATAAAGGTATTTAAAGCACACACTGGTTTTAGTTAGTGTGTTCAGAAATTGTTTCATTAAACCTAATTTCACACGTTTCAACATTTATATGAAAATATTATTATTCTGTACTCTCGTGGAAAAATCAGAACATACTTCATTTTTACACGACAGTGAACAACACAAGACTTAACCTCCAAGTTTAAAAACAACTTTAAAAGGGAGGTAGGCTATCTCTGAAAGGTTATAAACGTTTAGTCTCACAGGCTGGATCGCACCCCCCGTAAATCTGTATAATTGACCTTATGTCAATCAACTCCCTCATGATTTGTTTCCATAGCAAGCTCGTAAAAGAGTAAATATTTCCTTCAATAAGGTTTTTGTAACCTGAAAACATTGAATTTTAATTTTCTGTTATAGATTATGGCCAGATAAGAATCCTCAAGAATAAATAATGGATGTCTTACCCTCTGTTCGTTTTAAGGCTACTAAAATACGGAAATAATTGGACAAGGCTTTACTCATTTTAGAAGGAATAATATTGTTTCGCATTTGAAGTAAACGAAATTGAAATTATAAACTTTCATGCCGTTCAAATAATCGTTTCTAACAAATATCAAGCGTAGAAAAATAATAATTTATTATGTAATTAAAAGTATTAAAAACATAAAATTTTTAAATGAGTAGAATTCTGACGTCGTACACGAAAACGGATTTCATTTTTGCTATCAGCATGAAATTCTGATACAGAAACACCATTTGTTTTCAAAATAACAAAACCCATGCAGACCAGTGTACTTATTAATATATAACATATAAATTGTATTACATTTATTTCACTCTCAGCCATATTCACAGTCGCTATAAATATAAATATAAACATATAAATATCACATTAACACCAAACCGAGGGTATGAACGTTTCATACAATTACAGAATCTTAGAATCCCCTGACACTATTTTATAAGAAGGGACGGATGTTGATGACCTAAAATCTACTTAAAATGATCGATAAAATTCCCTTAAACTAATGGAAAAATGGCATAAAATTAAAAAAAAATGACATTTAGATATTATTCAAAGTACTCGCACCACAACGTCTTAAAAATTAGTCATCTCGTTTCAATGACTGTCCTGCAAATCTGGGAGAGACGAGGCTGGAATTTGGCTAAGACAAAGGCAAAGAGCATGCAAGAAAGTAATCGCTTTAAGGGAAAACTATAGATTTTAATGAATTTTTACAATGTGTTTCAATCAGTGGTTGTCCATGTCAGTGCCTTCATTCTCCGTCTCCTCCTCCTTCCGTTCTTCACTTTTGTTACCAGATCTTTCAAATGGGGGAGTGTGAATGACAAAACAAATTGTGAGCGCATCGTGCATTCTTGCAATCTTTATGTTAAAAATACTGTCCCTTCCCTTCATGGGGACACAACGTCCTGTACAGGACACGGTGAAAGTTTATCCCCTTCCAAACATCAATTCTAAAGACACCCTCGTACCGACAAAACAGTAGCGTTCAAAGCCATCACTTAAACTAAGCTGTTGTCAGGTATTTTATATTACTTCTGCTGTATGAGGTGAAGCCTTCAGTGGAATGATGGATGGACTTTAGAGTCTGTTCCAAACTATAAAACTCAAACTTCACTCCTATTCACTTATTCAATAGATAATTACTACTGACCTATTTACTTACCTAACGGTAAAGAAGAAAGTAAAATGGATTCCAAATGATCTAAAAGTTCTTCAAAGTATTAAAAATTACCAAAAAATTCCGATCAAAATATAAAAATGACCTATTAGTTCAAAACCGTTGAAAAATGCAAAAAATGCAATATAAGAAATTAATTTTTTACATTTATATTAACATAGAAAGGATTTCTATATTAATAGGTATCGTCATAATGTGAAAAATAAGATGACTTTTCATCAACATCCTCCCCCTATTTATAAGTGTCACAGACAGTAGCAAGAAGGGTCAAGTAAACATTTTATAGCGTTTGTGAAGATAAAGTTTATTCAAAATCACTGTACGCAGATTTAAATTATACAAAGCGAGACTTCGGCAGTCAGGCAAACGTATATTTTGAAATAGGATAGTAGTTCTTACCTACCATAGTCTGCATTCCAGCCAGAGCTGGAATACGAACAGTACATTCCGATTTATGCGGGTGCTCTCTGGCACATCGTTTCCAAACGTCATCGGCTCCGGTCTTCTCCTTCCGGTTGGAAGTCTCGGCGAGTAATGGCTTTATTTCATTGCCTTCTTAGTCCACCCTACGACAGGCCTACCTGGCGTACCCACATATAAATTCGTTTCGGTTATTTTCCCTCTTCCATCCTTATAACATTTTGGAACCATCTCAGCTCGTTGAACCATAGTCTGTTCAGCATTCGCCAGTCTCCTCTCGTCCTCATTTTTCGCTCCGTTCTACTAACATAATCCATTTCCAAGGCCGGTAATCGGCTTTTGTGATGTCCACATGCTGCATTAACAACATAGCCTACTACTGGTTCTACCGTGATCCTTCCCATATGTTTATCTCTACAGGGTGAACCGTAAGTAATGTCGTTAATTTCAGCGGATTATTCTTTCAGACATTTCAAACAAACAATTTTAATACAAATTTCCTCCTTGTTGCTTTCTTATGGAGATAAAAATTATTTTATATGAAACATTTCATAGCGTCTTTTGGGAAAGCCATTGATCAAATTCCCAATTTGCTCAGTCAGTTTAAGAGAGCAGTGTATTATGATTATAAATGATGGAAAGAATTTTAGTTTTGTCCTTTAAATGTGCAGAAATTTGACCTGAACAAATGCAACTTAAAACAATAATTGCAGAACGAAAAGTTACATTTGTTCGGATAAAATTTCTGCACATTTACTTACTTACTGGCTTTTAAGGAACCCGGAGGTTCATTGGCGCCCTCACATAAGCCCGCCATTGGTCCCTATACTGAGCAAGATTAATCCATTCTCTATCATCATATCCCACCTCCCTCAAATCCATTTTAATATTATCTTCCCGTCTACGTCTCGGCCTCCTTAACGACAAAACTAATTTTTTTTCAATCATATATTACAATAATACACTATTCTCTTAAACTGACTGAGGATATTGGGAATTCAATCAATGGATTTCCCAAAACACGTTATGAAATGTTTCACATGAAACAACTTTTATCTCGAAAAGGAAGAAAAAACAAGCAAAATTGTATTAAACTTTTTTGTTTGAAATACCTCAAAGAATAAGCCCTTGAAATTAATGCCATTAGTTACATTTCATCCTATATATGATATTATTTATTAATTATTTAAGCCTACAGAATTCTCTGTTATGGTTATTAATTATTATTTATTTATGATGGAGAAGAATTCGCTCTGGCACTTGGGATCAAACTCAGGACCCTCAGTTCTAAACACTGAGCGCTCTATCACTGAGTTACGTCGGAGCTCTTCGGCCTCGGTAGCGTAGTTAGTATAGCGCTGGCCTTCTATGCTCGAGGTTGCGGGTTCGATCCCGGGCCAGGTCGATGGCATTTAAGTGTGTTTAAATGCGACAGGCTCATGTCAGTAGATTTACTGGCATTTAAGAGAACTACTGCGGGACAAAATTCCGGCACACCGGCGACGCTGATATAACCTCTGCAGTTGTGAGCGTCGTTAAATAAACCATAATTTTAAACGTCGGGGCTCCATTCATAGCACCGGATCGAACTCCTCTCCTTCCTATACGTTGCTTTGTTACAGGTAATGTTCTCATTGTACCCTACAGTTAGGAAATTGAAATGTTTTCTTCTCGTTAATTTTGTTATTAACAATTGATATTTAATATTATAGATAATATTTTTATAACTAGTAACTTATTTTTAAGTGTTTTATTTTACTAGGCTTTATCAACTGCTATGATTATCTAGCACCTGAGTGAGATGAAAGTGATAATGCCAGTGAAATGCGCCCAGGGTTCAGCACCTAAAGTTAATCATCATTTGCTGTTAATGAGTTGAGGGAAAACCCCGGAAAAATCTCAACCAGAATTACTTGTCCCAACTAAGGTTTGAACCCGTGCCTGCTCGTTACACAGTCAGACATGTTGACCGTTACTCCACACCGGTTATTTAACGACGTTGTATCAGCTACTACGTTATTTGTCGTCTATGGAATTTGTGATAGCGAGATGGTATTTGGCGACATGAGGCCGAGGATTCGCCACACATCATTACTTAGCATTCTCCTTAGAATTTGGAAAACTATGGAGAAAAATGAATTGGTATTCATCCCGAGCGCAACTTCGGATCATTAGGCAGAGGCGCCTACCGCCTGAGCTGTGCCGGTGGCTCTCTCATTTCATAGTAGGTAATTTTAACGATATAATTAATATGATAAAGATTGCATACGGACTGGGTGGCGACCAGATTGTATAACATCCCTGTTCAAAGCTGGCAACAATTGGCGGATACTGGTATTGTGGGGGAGATTTCTCAAGAGGCCGAAGGATTCTGCGTTGGCGGATTCACTGATATGTATGTATGCAGATGACAATACTCTCCTATGTTCTTCCTCTGCTCTAAATCAATTACATGCTCTTAACAACGATATTCTATCACACATGGCTTTATGGTTTGAATCTAATGGTTTCTTGCTTAATCAAGAAAAAACTATCAAAATAACTTTTAGCCTAAATTATCTAATAAACAAGAACAACAGACTCAACTATACAAAATTTCTAGGACTTTTTATAGACTCCAGTCTAACATGGGATAACCACATCGAATACATATGCACAAAGCTATCGAGAGTTTTATATTTGTTAAAGAAATTAACGACTTGCGTTTCTCAAAATTATTTAAGATGTGCTTACTTTTCTTTCTTTCAGTCGATAATCCGATATACCTTAATTTTCTAGGGAAATGGAACCAAAATTGGAAGTATCTTGATTTTGCAAAAGAAAGCCATTAGAATTTTATGTAAATCAAACTATCTGGAACATTGTTGGTCACTTTTCAGACAATCACAGATTTTAACAATCATAAGTTTGTATATATACGATCTAGTACTTTACAGTCGACAAAATATCGACAATTACTCATTAGTGGCCAATACAAATGATTATGAAATTAGAAAGGATGAAAAAATTAATATTCCATATTGTAGATTACACAAGAACAACACAAAATTTTCAGTTATGGGGATGAAATTATATATATAATAAGCTACCCAGTCAATACTATAAATTACCAATCAATAGCTTCAAAACTAGATTAAATCATTTTTAATCTATTGGTGAGTTTTTAAACACAAACTTGTATGAAATTGTTTTTTATAAATGCATTTAATTGCAATTAGTTACAATTAATACATTAAGGGTGAACTGTTTTCTTTAATTTAAAAGTTTGAAATTATTTCATGCTTTCATTGTATTATTTAAATTTTACTGTTTCTTTTATTAGTGTTTTAAAACATGTATTATATGTTTTTCAATATATTCTGACGAAGTCTAAAACTGTATGTCTAATGGCCAAAATAAATTGAATTGAATATACGGGGACGTCCAGTTAAATATGGTGACTGTTGGGGATGTATTCAAGTCTTCTCTGTGGGCGGCAAAGCACGCAACAGTTTCATTTGTTCGTATGTGCAATGAATCGATTTGTTGCAATTAAATACATTCCGTCCACTCTTTTCCCCATAAATGGTATAAGAGAATGTAGGCCTAGTGTTATCGTAAGCACTAGGGATGGAAGTTCGGACACCGAACCTATGAAGTTAACTACGTTGCGTGTTATACAAGTCGTGTTGTTTACAGCAACTCAGGGTGGTACAGGGACTTGTACAGAGCTCTGCTATGCTTGAATCAAAACATTGCTCGGTATAGTTAGGTGACTAAAACATACAGGGTGCTATACATAGACATTTCGCTAGCCCGCGCTACGAGCGTGCTAAACTAACCCCGGCTATCGACTGATTACTAGTACAGGATTCATATCACAGCACATCGCTAACACTGGTTTATGAATACGAAAAACGTTAGTTCGCTGATCATCCACCGGAAGCCCGCGCTAAGAATGTATATGAATATGGCCCATAGAGTATAACACAATGTAGTACAACAGTGTACATTCGTAAATTGTCAAATACAAGATGGGGCAATGTTCATTTATCATTTTCATCTATCCATAACTGAGATAGTCATGAAATTATTACAATATTTGGTTGTAAAGCAACACCTACAAATAATGCCATTTACTAAACAAAATGGAGCGCTGGTCAGCTGCACATCGTGTTTTCGCTGTAAAGACGTTTTTAAAAAACGATGATTTTGCAGTAGTGACGCAGCGAATATCTAGACAACATTTTAACATTGGAAGGCATTAGCATGTTCCAGACCGGCATACCGTAAACAACTGGGTACACAAGCTTCGATCTACAGCGTCTACAGAAGATAAAAAGAATGGAGGGACACCAAAGACTGTACGGGCGCCGGAAAACGTCGATCACGTAAGAATTGATTTTCAACGAAGTCCCAGACGATTAGAATCCAGACATGCACAAACACTTCAAATTTCAAGGAGGTCACTGGGTCGGATTTTGCATAAAGATCTGAACTTCCACCCATACAAGCTTCAGATTGTGCATCAACTTTCAGACCACGATTGTGTTGTAAGAAGGACATTGAGTGATTAATTTATTTAATTAATAACACAGCAGCCAGATATCAATTCTTCCCACGATATCAATTCTTCCCACTCTTTCAAAAGCATGAGAACATATTGTACATGGACAACTTATGAACTATCTCGACGAACACAAACTCCTTGATGACTATCAATCGGGTTTTAGACATGGACACAGCACTTCTACAGCCCTACTTAAAGTGACTGAGGACATCCGTGAAGCTATGGATAGGGGTGAAGTAACGGCTCTAACTCTTCTCGATTTCAGCAATGCCTTTGGTTCTGTTGATATCGACTTGCTTCTTGCAAAGATGAAGGCTTTGCACCTGTCAGACAATACCTTGAGCTGGATGGACTCCTACCTACGGGACCGCCAACAGTGTGTTTCACTTGATAATCAATTCTCCCAATGGAGATGCACAAAGGCGGGAGTGCCGCAGGGCTCCGTATTAGGACCACTACTTTTCTCTATCTACATTAATGACGTATCAAAGAACTTACAGTATTGCCGCTATCACCTCTATGCCGACGACCTGCAACTTTACATACATTCCAGACCCAATACGATCAATGAATCGATTGACAAGTTAAATTGTGACCTAGCCACTGTCTCCACTTGGGCGGCCAATTTCGGACTCGCACTTAATCCAAGTAAGACTCAAGCCATAATTATTGGACATAAGCGTTTAGTTAACTCCCTTAATAACAGTAATCTTTCAGTTGTTACCCTTAACAACACGCTAATCCCTTATTCATCTGTCGTAAAAAATCTTGGCTTCTTTTTTGATAATAATCTAAGTTGGAATTTTCATGTTAAAGAAACGATAAAAAAATCTGTTCCTCCATTCACTGTTTGAGTCGCTTGAGAAACTTCTTGCCCCAGCAACTAAAACTTACCCTAGTGCAAACCCTAGTAATGCCGCAACTTCGATTATTGTGACGTTTTGTTAAGTGACCTAAGTTCTGAACTGTCAGTCAAGTTACAGCGAGCTCAGAATATGTGCGTCAGATACGTGTGCAACATCCGACGATATGATCACATATCACCGTCCTTCGCAAGTCTCTCGTGGCTCCGACTTAAAGAACGTAGTACTTTACACACTGTCTTTACTCTTTCGAATTCTGCACACTTCAACACCAAATTACCTTTCGTCTCGTTTCTCTTATCTATACTCTAACCACGACGTAAATACCAGATCACTTATCTGTGGCACGCTAAGTATACCTCTTCATAGAACATCTTGTTATTCATCATCTTTTACAATATCCACCTCTCGTCAATGGAATTCCTTGTCACAAAGTATTAGGGGCTGCAAGACAACAAACACCTTTAAGAACAGCTTAAAAGATAACTTTATTAGCATTTCACTCCAATCATACTGATTTAAAATATTACTGACTACATTGTTGCTTTTTTCTTTTGACATCATCCTGATTGTGCTGTATTTTAATTGTCTCATAATAATCTCTTTCTATCATCTAATATTATTTTAAATACATTAAAATTCTATGTATTTTAGTTTAATTCTGCTACACAGTTTATTTCAGTGTTTAATTAATAGTTCATAGTATTTTGTTGTTTAATTTGTAAATAACTCTTGTAAACATGTAACTCTCATCTAAATCAAATTGTTGAATTCTTTGTAAGTTCATGCATATGTATATACACTTTTTGCTGGTTGAGTGGAAGAGAAGGCCTTACGGCCTTAACTCTGCCAGCTAAAATAAATTATTATTATTCGGCGAATGATAATATCCGATGAAACCCATTTTCAGTTGTATGGCAATGTCAACAAACAGAACATGCGATATTACCCATCAAAACGAGTGAGGGTCTGGGAGATGAGCGCACCACTTGTTCTGTTTACGAACGATGCCGTCCTGCAGACGGGACAGTCAGATTATAGAGGCAACTGAAGCACCAGATACTAACCCAATGTCATATGATGCGACCACGAGACGTATTTATCTGGATTTCATGGAGTTATTTTTCTTGGACATAAGAAAAAATCTTGTATCATTACATAAATAAATCAAATTAAAAACGTTAATAATTATTAATGAAATGAGAACACAGAAAATTACAAGAGAGAGAGAGAGAGAGAGAGAGACACATTCACTCTACATGAAAAATGTTAAATAATTCCACAAAATAAGTTTCCACTCCCAACAAAAAAAAACCTAGCAAATAATTACATACCAATTAAAATTAAGAGAAGCTAAAGGTGTCCCCTTTAGATAAGCACAATGAGGGCGAGTGGGGGGCATGGAGGAAGAGCTCCAGACTTTAATGGCATCGGCATTAGAATGAGAAGGTGTGGTCAGCACTGGGGGCCTGGCTTAGGGACGAGTGAAGCCTTGGTTGTTCTGAACCGACGGATGCAAGTTGCGAGGTGAGAGGCCCGCCTCGCACAAATCCGGACTACACGAGAAATAGCGAGTGGTTTCTATACCTGCAAGGTATGCAGACCTCGCACCTCGAAGTTATAGAAACCACTGACTATCTTTCGTGTAGTCCGGATTTGTGCGAGCGAACCTTAGTGTAGTCAGCCGGTGTGGGTTGGGAATGTACTCGATGGTTAGCGTAGTAGATCTTTGGGACTAAGTGCTGGATCGTAGTGCCCTCCTCCTGAAATTCAATTCGATGATATTCTCGAAGTAGATATTAACTTTTTATTGGAACTTTCCAAAATATTAATTACAGTACAGAAATGTACCTTTTCACAATAATTTTAAGGACATAGTTTAAATGCTAACACCTTCTACTTTTTGTTTTAATTAGTTAAAAGCTGGCTTTTTAATGATAGATACTGAATAAATTTTTAAAGGCTTTTATTTGTACATACAGAGCTCTCGATTACGACTGTTATTAGTTATATCCTATCTTATCCAAGAGAAAAGATAATCCACAGTGATATATATAAGCCAATTTAATTTTTGGCGAAGTTGCTTGCATTTTGTAGGAATAGTGTAGTCATGTCAACTGATGCCCATAGGCGCAAGCGTTTGCTTTAGAGCTCAGGAGAGCCTGAGCGCTTTACTACTGTCTAGTATATACAGTCACGAACTTCAATACGTAGTAAATATGCATTCATAGATAGTTGCTAACCACTAGGATCGCTACTGTCGCCTCATTACAGACAATGCGAAATAGCATCTGTACTGTCTGTTGTTCCTAATACCCTCATAACTCAAGCTTCTAGACTGTATATACTAGACTATGGCTTTACAGCAGAAAGGAAAGAGACAGACGAAAGAGATAGTATATGCCGCTTGGTCGAGCTGTATACAGGGATGGCCAGCAATGATTCAGTGGATAGAGGGAAGAAAACTTATTAAACTGTATCCATGTTAATTTTTAGATTTGTCTGAGAAGTATAACTGCATTATTTTTACAGTGTCTTTTGTATTTTATTGCGTGTGTATGTTTTTATTTGTATACTGTATTACCTTTATATTTATTATTTGGATTATTTGGTGCAGCTTCAACAAGAAATTGAATTGTTTATACTGTATATATATATATATATATATATATATATATATATATATGTATGTGTGTGTGTGTGTGTGTGTGTGTGTCATTGTGCGTGTGTGTTTTTCATATCTCCCTTTTATTTTATTTGTATTATTTTTGTGAAATTTGGTATAAAGTTAGATTAGTTATAATAGTGGTAATCAATGATAACGGTAGTAATAATAATAACTGTTGTTTCACTATTTTATTATTATTAGTAGGCATTATTTTCGTTTTGAAGTTTCAAACTGTGCATAGTTACAGCACGAATGGCCGTATGAGCTCGTGCGAAGGATCTTGTGTACATGAATTTGTATAAGGATGTAAGTTTTAATTTCAATGCTCATTTTTCACAAGCTTGCTTTTTATTCAAAATGAATATTTTCTCAACTCTTTTACAGAAAGTGAAATTTTCAGATATGTTTATTTAGCAGCCTTACAGATACTGAAACAATGTTTTCGTAAATCTAATATATTGTTCATACGTATTACTGGAGATAGTGTATTGAAAAGTTTGAAAATATTCGTATGGAAAATGTTTGTAAGGAAATAAATTAACAAAGCAACTATTGTTACATGATAAACAAAATATATGTGCCCATGTGTTGTAAAAATGTCAGCTCTATAACTTCAGCAAATTTCGAGAAAATAATTTAATATTCTGATGATAGGAAGTTGCTCACCAATATCACCTTAAAAGCATTATACGATAAGAGTTTTGTTATGTACTCGAAACATTGGTTACAGTTATTTCTTTCTTTGGGATATCACTTTATTTATGAATGATATGTTTCATTCTCTTAGTATAGTATAGTTGTACTACTATTCAATTTATGTGAATATTCCTTCTTAACTCTTTACAATGTTATTAACGTTTAAAACACAACTGCAATATTAAGAAACTAGTGTTAGTACTTTTGTTTCACGGACAATATAGAAAATACCAAACAAAGATATCATATAAAAATAACGACATAAAATTTCACGTTCCATTTGAAGTTTGTGCACCACTGTTTTCTTAATCCAACAGGCTGCTTATTCATATACCTAATCCTTCCTCCTTCAATATCTAGCGCTTGGTGCCCGCACACTTCGTCAAGGTCAGAAAAATGCTCTTGCTTTGATATCAGTGGAATAGTGTATTTGTAAAGAATTCGTCCCATGTGCCATTGCTGCTCTAAGCAATATAACTGTGACGGATGGACGCGAAGCTATTTGCTATCGGCACTATAACTTGACATCCAACGAACAAACGGTCTGGGTGTGTTCACATGGCACTATAAGGAAATTGCAATAACTTCGTTCTCGAATGAAATGAGAAGCAGAAGAAAAAACTAAATAGGTTTTCAGCGCTGTACTTTATTTTATTACATCAAACGGTTCCTTGAATGAGTTTCTCGATAAAGGAAAACAAAGTGAAATAGCGATCTTTTGTAAGAGATCTGCATAGAATCACAGCATGAGGCGGACTGTCGTTGTAGAGCACACGTTCCCGCGTATAGAAATTTGTATTTCAACTGTATGGAATCAGGTGGGAATGTAACCGTCTTATTCCTTTAACAGCATGTGCCATATAACAAAGCTATGTGAAAGGTTTATTGTACGCTGCATTTAAAGAGAATTTATGTTTTAGAATGCACAGTTAAAACCGATTGATAATGAATAGACTTTGAATTTTGGGCTAAATGCCCATTTTTTCTAGAGGGAGGAACTAAAATTATTTGAATATTTTCACGTTTTATGTAAAATATGAACGTTTTCAATGGGCTTCACGGTGCCTAAAGTGCGTATTTTACCCATTGCAACCAAGAGATTTAGAGCCTAAACATGTGTATTTCGTTAATATGTTGCTAATTTTTTCATGTCGCAATGAGAGGGAGAATTGGATATCATGGGGTGAGTTTGGTTCGAAAGATCTTGTATTAGTTCGGTTGTTGGAATGAAAAAAATTCCTGTAAAATTGCTGGTTTTGTTGAGTATTTGAGCAGGCAGTAGCAATGTGATGAATGGGTAGGATTTACTTCTTTCTAAAAAAAAAAATAGCACGGCAAATGTAATTACCTTTTGAATATATAATTCGGTATTATTGGAAAGATCTTTTTTAGCTAATGAAATGTTTCTGACTAAGAAAAGACAAAGTTTCACAACAGATAATTTAGAGAAAAACCTTCTTATGTATTGCAATGCCAATTATAATGTGTTAATTGTAAATTCGAAGATAAATTAATTAAGTTTATTATAATATTAACACTTGTGTATCAGCAGCCATTGAGCAATGAGGCCGACGAATTCATAATTGAAGACAAAACATAACAAATAAATAGTTTCTGATTACAATAATGTTTACTGCTTTTGTCGCTGTAAACTGTAATACTTAATACCCACTAATTAATTGCATTTATTATAGTCATTGTTGAGTGAGTAGGTAGAAATAACTTACATTACACGTGTAAAAAGTATTTTTAGGTAGGGCTTATCTGAAATTGTATTCTTATGTGCCTAAAACAGTTTTTTACTGCTTATTTTCTACGAAGACACTCTGTTTTCCTTATAGCGCGCTAGAATATGCTCCCGTGATTCCTTTTCCGTACATAATGAAAAGATGCGTTCTCCTCCTTCGGTGACAATTCTATGATCCTTCCACGCATCTAATCTTAACCACGCCAAACCTTTTTTTACTGTCTTCGCTACAGGACTTTATGTAGTCACCCCTTCCCCAATTAAACTTGAGGTCTGATTATTTTTAATGAAGCAAGTATTCAATGAAGATAATCCAAATAAAATTTCTTCATTTTACCCTAATGACATGATATACTGTTTATAAAGCTGTCAGCAACTGTAAAAAAAAAACAGCGGATTACTTCACATGTAAAGTGTTACCTTTAGTACTGTTATTCCAACCTATGAAGTAAGTTTAAACTATATCCGACCAGTAACTAAGCATCAAAGGAATATTTAAACTTTTCATGGCTGACTAATGTTACATATCGTCGTCGTTCCTGCAATAACTCCTATGTTCAAAATACTCGTATAAATTTTTGAGTAGGAAGAAAAAACACATTTATTCATTCGATGACAGTGGTACATAGGAGACTATGAATTCTTACATTTTCGAAACAAAGAAATATAATTACATATAGGTGATTTTATTATTTTCTGTATCACTATTTAAGTCATTTAATAGAGTAAAAATCTGAAAATCGATAAATATATCACATAGGACTTATTGAAGGAACAACGACGATATCAGAAGGGAAATAACTGGATCATTTCATGCAAAAAAAGTGTTTTTGAACCATGATGTCTCAAAAGTTAAAAATATTGTAATAGGTTATTTTGTACGTTCTAAATATGAATTTCACGTAACATTTTATATTCTTCATAATCTGACAGCAATCAACATTTAAAATATTGGTTTAGCAAAGAACACGGCTTCATTCATTGAAGATTTCTTACTACGTAAAAGAAGACGGAAAAGTTGTTTCAGTCGCATTTCGAAAAAAGAGAGCCTAGTTTATAAATGCCCTCAAAATAATATATATAATTTTTTTAATAGTTATCCTCCGTAAAATAGTTGTTAAAAATATAGAACACAAAATGTAATCATTTTTACAGACGTGAAAACATGTGTTTAATTCCTTAGAGTAAATTGATTCTATTGTGAAAATTTCAGAATGATGACTTAAATACCATGCCAGTTTTTTAATAAAAATAATTTGCCGGAACAAAGGAGCTCAGGCAGGTAGGCTATCCCGTCCAACAGAAACAAAGGCTTCCAGACGTATACCACAGTCTAGTTTATACAATCACGAAGCTCAATGCGTAGTAAATATGCATCCATAGATAGTTGCTAACCATTAGGATCGCTAATATCGCCTCATTACAGACAATGTGAAATAGTACCGGCACAGTCTATTGTTCCTAGCGCCATCACAACTCAAGCTTCGTGACTGTATATACTAGATTGTGAGTATACTATCAGCTCCTGGTGCGCGATCAAGATCAGGGAGACGGACACACGGGTTTGTTTGAGATTGCTCGATCGCTGCAATCGCCACATATAGCAAGCGATTTTCAACCGTTGTATTAATTTAATTATTCATAGGCTTTTTTAAATACCTTTATAAAACTTGTTAGATGGATTAAGAATAAGATTATCTTCAATTTGAATGAAATTCACATGAATTTAGATTGATACATTCAAATATAAAACTTTTTATTTCAGTGGGGTGTTTTTATGAACATTCCTTAATATTATTCGAATTAGTCTTTAAGGTCTTAAAATATGATTGTTTAGGTTTACAATGGCGTCTCTTTAGTTGCGATAACACTTCATGTAGGATGTCTAGAATATTTTAAATTATGGATAACATGTAACTGCCACACATTTTTCCGCCATCCGTATAACTGAAATATTAATGATATGGTGGTCATAGTTGTCAGTTTAATTTATTTTTATAATGACATTATATTAAAAGCCCAGGAAAATGTATGACAAAACTGACATATTCTTAAAATGTTGTATGGAATGACCCAACTATAACAATCACAAGAATAAGATAAAACGTTGTATAGTCTATTACACGCGGCAAAAAATCTATGATGTCATGATGTATTCGTTAGAAATTATAACATACGCGATTTTGAGCTCTTAAAAGAGAAATAGGGCCTACTTATTACAATTGTATTGTAAGCGTCCCTTTATTCTAACAATACCTATAAATTTGGGTTATGTGAAGAAACAAGAGATGAACAAAACTAACTGCTGCTCTCGCTCGCTGTGTACGTTGCATTTGTCTTTAGAGTCTCGTCTCGTCATTCTCGTGCGTTTCGAGTCTCGCTCATCATTCTCGAAATAGCATTTAGTCGCCATGGAAAGATTTCGTAACTTTGAATAACATACATACTTGAAATAAATGAAATTATAAATGTTTAAATGAGACAAAAGCACAAAACAGAACAGTATCTTAATTATCAAAATGTTCTGGTTTTATTATATATTACCTATGATTATATAAATAGAAAGAAAAAGCAATTCCCGAATAAATTTGCATTTCTAAGAAACATAAAATATAACATTAATTTCTTTTTACTTGAAATTACATACTTGATCTTAAACATATGAAAAGAAAATTCCTAGCCTTTTAATAAGGGCCTAGTAATTGAATAAAGACTGAGGAACGGATTGTTATACACTGAAAGGTAGAGATGTTTCAAATAGGCTACTTGATTGTTTATATAAACAGTTGCCAAAGTAGATAAAAGTTCAGTCAGGCATAAACAACTATGGCGGTTCAAGGCTGCTTGATGTTCGGGACTTCGGGAGTGATCAGTCTCGAGTCTCGGAACACCCATAACCAGTTTTTACGTCAAGGGCGCGACGTAATACAACATTGCCGTGCGGGTTTTCGGCTTTGCGGGCGCTGTTATTCTCTCTTTCTCGATCGTTGTTCATCTCTAGTAGAAACCTAAATAAAATGAGCTAAAATAGTGAAGAACAAAATAATTCGTCTGTCGGTGTGTTGTGGTGGTCTAAGATTTGGGGCACCTTGCGGTCTGAATTATTCACATGTTTCTGCTCAGAGTCGTGTTGCAGTACAAACCTAAAGTTAAAGCCTTGCGTAACCTAAGCAACTAACTGCAGTGGCAAATTGTTTCTGTGCTCTTGCTTGTTTCTCTCATCCTACAGCGTATCCGTAAGCGCGACTTTATCCGTAATTTGTTTTCGCGACTTCTTAGGAATCAGGAGTGACGAATCAGTGTACGATGCATGTGTTGGAAACACAGCGGAACTGGTTCAATCAATCTGAACTGCTCTGTCGTATCACACTCCAATAACTGAACATCGACCTGCTTGGCGTGATTTATATGAGTGCTTGTGCATATGTGGAATTCGTTCTTCTGCTTCTATTTTGAAACGACTTCATTTTAATGATTACTCCCCTGAAAATGTCGACCACTGACTAACAATTAATGTGCAGTTTTAATTGCAGTGGATGTTCAGAGGCTATGAATTTACAACACGACAGCAGAGGAGCAATTGTGTAATTAGAAGGGCAGGAAAACTGAGTACTCGAAAAAAACTATGTTACATCAATTAGGTTGATGAACTCTACCTACTCGCTATGGGTAAGATTACTTCTGAATTTGTCCTCGAGATTGGCTTTGTTGATTGAGGAATTTCTACCATTATTCCACCATTGATACATTATTGCCGTATCATCTCGTAAAACTATTATAAAATAACGGAAAAAATAGATAAATATTTCAGATTTGATTAAAGACGCCTACACGTATATCAATTAATTTAAGGAGTTAGGTGCAGCTTACAGCAGTAAAATTTTTGCAAATATTCAACATTTTTTCCACCGTTACTGTATCTTGTACAACAATGAAAATTCGTATGTGTAAAAAAAACTGTCCTTCTGCAATATGAAAAAAAAATACTTTTTTACGATTTAAAGATATATATATATATATATTTTTTTTTTAATTCAAAATGGTGGCAGTTCACTGTGCAATGATGAAGCTTTTCCCTCATAACTCAAAAACTTGTTAACTTTTTCATGTTCTCTCTCTTTTATTTTATTGCTAAACTCATATTTACAATATTATGCTCTTTCAACTAATTCCTTAGTAAATAATATTTATTTTATTTTGTGTTAGAAAAAAATACTGATATTTGACCATTTTTAAAAATGAATTTATTTTTTATCAGACAATCTATCAAAGGTAGAGAAGTGATCTTGCATCGTATTGTAGATATGACATGCATCGTTTAATCACAAAATTTTGCATAGTTTTGGAGTTATGTGAGAAACGCTTCATTACTCCACAGTGAAATGAATTTTGAAAAAAGAAATGTAAATTATTTTTTTATCGTAAATATATATTTTCATATAGCAGAAGGACAGTGTTTTACACATAACTTACTAATTTTCATTATTGTACAAGATACAGTATTGGAGGGAAAAAATGTTGAATATATCCAAACATTTTACTGCAGTAAGCTGTACCTAACACCTTAAGCAAAACGATCTTAGACATACCTGTAATATTTTCATGAACAAAGAGGTTCCTTTGAGTATAAACGGAACTGAAATTTGATAATCTAGAAATTTTCTTGTAAAAAGCATAGCCTATGTGAAACAGTTCATCTCGAATAATTAATTTTAACTTCCTTTCAATCACCATATATTAGCAAATCAATAGAAGAGACAACAATTTTTCATATATGATTTTTCTTGGGAGAACCACAAATTTTCTTGAATTACTTCTGATTTTCTTCCAGTTGCTGTATCATTAGCTAGTCATCAAAAGGTACTAAAATTTGATTCTGTATGATTTTTCCTGGAAAATCATAGTCCACATGAGAGAATTTTCTCCATATACTACTGATTTCCTTCCAATTACCATATTATCATTAGTTAATCATTAAAAGTTACTAAAATGTGATCATGTACGATTTTTCTTGGGAAATGTGGAGCCTATATGAGATAGTTTTTATCGCATTACTTCTAAATTTCCTTCCAGACACCATTTCATTAGCTAAACACCAAAAGGTGCTGCAGATCGTGAAAGGTTTTCTTGGGACAAGCGGAGTCTACTGTGAGACTTTTTCTCGAATTAGTTCTAATTTCTTTGCAATCGTCATTACCTGGTCTTTAAAACTTCTAAAATTTTATTATGTATCATTTTTCTTGGGTAAAGCATATGAGTCAGTTCGTCTTGATTTACTTCTAAATTTTCTTTCATTAGCTAATAATTAAAATGAGATTTTTAGGCAGCAGAATGGTCCCATGTGAGTGGTCTAAGTGAGCATCTAGTCTCAGCCCTCACTCTGAAATCAATACCATCTACAGAACATTGCTTCATCATCGTTATGTCTCTTCATCGAATAGGGTTAGTATTTCGATGCAGGACTGATCCTGTAAGATGATTTTTCGTACGTAAAAGGGATGAGAGGTAGGATTTCTCAAAATATTTCGGTTCCCATGTCCAATATTACTCCCCTGCTGCTCTACCGCCTCTAAACGTCACTGACTGGCGTTGTAGTTGAAAGAGTGCTTAAAATGAAGAATTACCCTCAAAACTTGTATATTGCAGTGGTGGTTTTGTGTTGATCTTTGAAAGTGCACAAATGAGTTCACCGTGGGTTGTGCACGAAAGTTTTTTTCTTTTCTGCATTGTATGACTTCCCTTTGTGAATATAGGGCGTTGTAATTAGTCGTTCACATTGACCCTTTCCAATTACACGACCGTGTTTTTAGACCCAAGTAATCATTATTTCAGCGGCTTGTGTGTACCAAATAGAGCAAGTAATTGCCACATTTCGCTGTTTGAATTACAGTGTTCAGCCAGAAAAGGTTCCGCAATGCTCGCACTTTGAGACCATACGCATTAGCCAACACTTTTTAGAATTTGTTTTGCTGTATTTGGAAAGCAAACTTGGTATTAATCTCCATTTGAACGCGACATCAATAATGTATTCTGCGGCTCTGTGCACGTGGGGCTCTGTTGTTCTAGCAGTGGTTCCACACAAGTCCTCTAGATATACTATTAATTGTCTTGTAACAATGCCTACCGCAATGGAAGCCCACTAACCTTCATATAACGTATTCCAGACATCGGGATTAGTCCTAAAACCGACTACTGTCTCTGAGATTTATCATCTCATTCCTAAAAAAAATTGTCGGAATATTAAAATATAAAATGATTTCTATTCACAAGATCAACAGCTCAGGGTAAAATAATGATTATGATTGTAAAGAGAGGAGGTTGTTCAGTAACCATTATATCGTCGTTGTTCCTGCAATAACTCCTATGTGATATATTTATCGATCTTCAGAATTTTGCTCTAATAAATAACTTAAATAGTGATCCAGAAAATAATAAAAACTCCTATATGCAATTATATTTCCTTCTTTCGAAACTGTAAGAATTTACAATCTCCTATGCACGGCTGCCATAGGATGAATAAATGTGTCTTTTATTCCTACTGAAAAATGTTATATTTTGCACAGAGGAGTTATTGCAGGAACAACGACGATATGAAACGAGTCAAAATCAGGATAGGAGAAGAAATGTCAAAAGGAAGTGAATTAGGGAGAGAAGTACGACAAGGATGCTCTTTATTACCTACACTGTTCAACATCTACACTTGGACGATTTAGTGAAGAACTGTTTTCAGAACACGGGAGGAGTGATAGTAGAGGGAAGAAGAATAAAGTGTGTGGGATTTGCTGATGATATGGCGTGTTAGCAGAAGAGGAGATGATACTAAGGGATATGATATAGGAACTAAATTACAGCTGTGAGCAGTATGGAATGAAGATAAATGCCAACAAGACGAAGACCATGGTCATAGGAAGAAAAGTAAAGAAAATAAACTTGCGAATTCTAAATGAGGCAGTAGAGCAAGTGGACAGCTTCAAATACTTGGGGTGTACTATAAGCAGTAACATGAGCTGCTGCCAAGAACTCAAAAGGAGAATAGCAATGGCAAACGAAGCTTTTAATAGAAAAAGGAGCACCTTCTGCGGACCTCTGGAGAAAGAACTAAGGAAGAGACTAGTGAAGTGCGTTGTGTCGAGTGTGGCATTGTATAGGGCAGAAACATGGGCATCACATCGAAGTGAAAAGAAGCGACTAGAAGCATTTGAAATGTGGATATTGAGAAGGATGAAGCGTTGCTTCGAGTGTACTAATTTTATACGTCATATGTATAATCAAAATTAAATAAATTACTATTATTCTTATTCTTATTATTATTATTATTATTATTATTATTATTATTATTATTATTATTCCATTTTCGGCACATAAAAATAAATGCGTGTGGTTTTTACTTCTAGGAACAGGTATGGAAAGGCCTGTACGATATTATTTAAATACGAGCGGAATATATTAGTAAACTTTATTAGGTAAAAGCTGCGTCGTACGATCAAAGATCATTTCTAATTGGCGAGAAAGAATATGAATTTCCTATCATAATGAAGAAGGAATATTTTACAAATGCTAAAATGGGTTTGTTTTTTTTTTATATTTTGTTTTTATTATAGTAACTCTGGCAAATAAAGGAAGAAATATTGACAGTCTAAATGCGTTGAACAGACGTTCGAAGAAATGTAAATATTCACTTTGAGAAAACAACTTCTGATCTCGGAGTAGTCCGGACATAAATCTTCACATGTTCTCTCTTAATTCCTCTTGCTTTAGATACGCAACTGTTTCAGAGGGAGGCATCAGAGATATATCTACATTATATCGAACCTTGTACATGTAACTAGAAAGGCTGTTAGAGTCAGTCTTGTGTTAATTATAGGGGTATTAATGTCCGTGGAATTTAGTTTTGGGATTTTCCGAGTAATTAGCATTTGAAACTATAATCGTGAAGTTTTGTTACGTGCCTCATCGTACATGATAAAACCCCATTTTAACTACTGTGTGATTCAGAATAAAATATTCGCTACGGAACACAATAATATGTTCATTGAAGTTCCCTTTGTATAAATAATTCTTCATCTCATATAGTAAAGATCCAGTAGCATAACCACGTACCATCACACTCGTAGTTTATGACTGCGGGATTTCGGAATTTTTATTTACATGGACTAAATGGACATTTATACATGTATAAATATTGAACACTGAATTACCTTCACGTTAAAATGAGAAGAACCTGCAAATAATAATATTGATAATAAACACATTCATTGCAAAAAAAATCAAATATGTCAAATATGACAAAAGAATCAAAGTGATAGGAAATACTATGAGGAAATCCATACATACATACATACATAGGCCTGGTTGGCGCAGTTGGTATAGCGCTGGCTTTCTATACCCGAGGTTGCGGGTTCGATCCCGGGCCAGGTAGCTGGCATTTAAATGTGCTTAAATGCGACAGACTCATTTCAGTAGATTTACAAGCATGTAAAAGAACTCCTCCAGGACAAAAGTCCGGCACACCGGCGACGCTGATATAACCTTGGTAGTTGCGAGCATCGTTAAATAAAACATAACATTTACATACATACATAGTGTTCTGTCAAATGGCAGGTCTTTCACGTCAACGCAGCACTCCCAACCTTCTCTATATTCTGCCTCCCTCTCCGCATATAATCCATAACTTACCATCTGATATCTTCTTCTGACACGAATTCTTCTTCCTTTAACCATCCCTTCCAATGCATCCTTCAGTAGGCAGTTCCTTCTCAGCCAGTATCCCAACCAATTCCTTTTTCTCTTCCTGATCAGCTCCAGCATCATTCCTTCTTCATCCACTCTTACCAACACAGCTTCATTTATTATTCTGTCTGTACATTTCACATGCACCATTATTTTCCATATCCACATTTCAAATGTTATCTTGTCGCTTCTCTTCACTTCGTTGTAATGTCCATGTTTCTGCTCCATACAATGTCATACTCCACACAAAGCACTTCACTAGTCTCTTCTTTAGTTCTTTTTCCTTTTTCTATTAAAAGCTTCTTTGGCCATTCCTATCCTCCTTTTGACTTTCTGGCTGCAGCTCATATTACTGCTTATAGTGCACTCCAAGTGTCTGAAGCTGTCTACTTGCTCTACTGCCTCATTTAGTATTCGCACGTTTACATTCTTTATTTCTTTTCCGACAAACTACGGTCTTTTTTGCATTTATCTTCATTCCATACTGCTCACAGCTGTCATTTGGCTCCAGTAGCATACTCCTTAGTAACATCTCTCTTCTGCTAACAACGAACGCCACATCATCAGCAAATCTTATGCACTTTATTTTTCTTCCTCCTACTATCACTCCTCCCATGGTCTGAAGGCAGTTCTACACTAAATCCTCCAAGTAGATGTTGAACAGGGTAGGTGACAAAGGATATCCTTGTCGTACTGTTCCTATTTCAGTTCCTTAAGACATTTCTTCTTCTATCCTGACTTTGACTCCTCATTTCATGTAAAGATTACATAACAGCCTTCTCTCTTTCCAATCCACACCTATTTTCTTCAGGATTCCCATCAACTTATTCCAATATATTCTGTAAAACGCATTTTCTATGTCCAGAAATATATACTCTTCTTTAATCTTCTCGAGATATCTTTCGTCGATTGTTCGCAGCAGTCCAATTGCATTCCTCGTACCTTTTCTCTTCCTGAAACCAACTGTCCTTCTATTTATAATATAAAGGTATTAATATAAGAGGAACTTTATTCATTTTAATAACTTTATTGAACGTCCACTAAAAAGCTGCTGCCAGAAGACAAAGTGTACAATACAAGACATTTACGGGAAACATAAATAATTTAAAATTCTAGATGGATGAATGGATCAATGGATTTATTGAGCAATATTATATATAGATGTACTACACTATCAGAATTTGTCCACAAATCCAGTACACAAGCCTTTGATCGTACGTGTTTTAAAAAATAAGTCCTACTTTGTAGGTTTCGCCTGCCCCTCCCCCCACCTATGATTAAGTTCAATTACTCTCCATAAAACATACAGATTAATATTAAAATGGTACAAACAAAGCATATTATATCATATATCCTAACGTTACACACAAACAGGCATAAAAATGTATAATTCAATAGTTAGCATTAATCCTTCGTCAGTTCCTACCATAAACTTCAATAGCTGATGTTTTAAACTGTCTCGCCTTGAAGAGGAAGAATAAAGAGTTTTGTTTATATTCTCTCTCTCCCATGAGGTTAGGACACAAAAATTATATAAAAGAGGAAAGATAAAATGTATATAAAAAGATGTGCGCATGAAATAAATTTTAAAGGTAATGTATCAGGTTACAAGCCGCCACTGACTTCATTATGAAATATCGTCCTAGTTAGTATAAATTTATTTGAAATGTAGGCTTTTCGTTTACTTCCCCATCTAATTTGGCTCAAATTTCACTCATGGCTTACTTTAACAAGGAATACAATACTACTTAGCACGTTACATGTTATTTACTGTACACTCTTACATGTTAAAGGAGGTGTTCCACCTCTCGGCAATGTTCAGTTTTGTAAACAAAAGCACATCGCGGACCGCTTCTTGTGCGCAACGAGTAAAGCATATTATGATCTTTACAACGAATGAAGTCAGTAGCGGCTTGGAACCAAATATTCACACTTATCTCGCAAACAAACAAACGGCTCGTTTGCGGATCCATTTACTGGAACGTTTTTGCTTCTATTATTGTATACTTTCAACCGTTTCAGTCTTCGATATTAATTTTGATACACTCTGTATATTCAATAGGGGAAACTCGGCAGATTTAGCAATATGGGAAATTTGGCAATATTCTTGTATTTCTTTTATTCCCAAATTTCCTCTTTAAGGTATGTCATTTTAGGCCTAGTTCCCCTATATTTTACAAGCCTTCGTTTATTTGTTTGTGGTCCTATTAAAAATACTATGTGATTAAAATACAAGTATTGATATAATATTTTTAACAGGACCACAAACAAACAAATGAAGGCTTGTAAAATATATATATATATATATATATATATTAAATCTTGTACTTTTAACTTTTAAGTTTTTAATTCTATTGGCATCGATATTCAAATGGTACGGAGAAAAAGAGGTTAACATATTGTAATTTGTAAAACAACAAACTTATCTGATGATGTTGCATTCAAGAGCGATGAAAACGTTAATACGAACATTTAATTATGTGATATAAAGGAATTTTACCTTGTATATGGCATGTTAAATCACTGATGGAAAAATAATAAATCCACTTAATTGAATTTCAAAGACTTATCTGAAAATTTTCTCAAAATGAATTGCAAAATAAAACAGTATTACCCTGAAACATAACGGAGTTCTGAAGTAGGTAATAAAAGATAATACACGAATAACTGGCCCTTACAACTTTATTTACGTATTTAAATATTGCCACCTTTTAATTTAGAAATTTTGGTTTAGGAGGAAGATATGCCTCTTTTTATTCTTATTTAATATTCTACGGATATGAAAGTAAATGAATAATTAGCTATTTAAAATAGTGATTTTTTTTTCCCGACTGTAAAAGTAGAGTCACTTAGTTCATAAATGAAGGATACCATCATTTTCATAAATTCCACTTGGCATGGTAGCTTGCCTGCGGTTTTGAATCCAGCCGACTCTTTGCAGAAATCAGTCGCTGATGCCACTGTACCCATAGTGACGGTATCGACTGTCATTGTCGAGAGAAGGAAATTACAGAGGTGAAAGCTTCCCTGTTAAATGAGCTGGAAAGATGTCGAGATGAGAAAGGAGAAAATTGCTGTTCTTTTAAATACTAATTGAACTAAATTTCGCAGATCCCTCCTTCCACGTTGACAATTTTCTTCGAGTAGCGACCAGATGAAGCTACAGACGACGCCACTTTGAGATAATGAACAGGCGTCACCTCTGTGCAGATTATTCCCGCAGAACAATCGCTTCTTATCTGCGCTCTGCTCCTAATGTTCAAATGCTCCGCGTGTGAGAAATTTATTCTTAACAGCGAGGGTTCTCTGGCTTCCTTCGGAAACTTGAGAAAATAAACTTTTCTTACAGCTAAGAAGTCTTTGCGTTGCCTTTTTATGCTGTCTTCGTTCTGACTATAGCTTTAGTGAAAAGAAATTAGTTATATATATATATATATATATATATATATATATATATATATATATATATATATATATACAAATCAATTAAGATACAATCGCATATTCATTGATATACAGGGACATAATTTTATTTTTACTTCAATTTTTATTGTACCTGAGTTTTTGAATGCACTTCACTCCCACCCTTTCTACTAGTAAACTTCCTCCACACATAACCAAGGCCGCGTATGGAGTCAAAGTCAACAGTACTGAATTAGTGAGTATAGTACGTTCCAGAAACATGTTTGCGCTTTCCAGTAACGAAACAGCTTTCAATATTGCATCATATTTTCACACAGGTACTGTCGTCTGTTTGACTAAGTCGCATCCTGATTTCCCCACCCGCTTCTACTCGCCCCTCTGTAAAGAGTAATGGCTGGGCTGTCTTAGTCTTTTCTGAAAACATTAATTTCCGTTAGGAATTGGACGTCTACGTAATATTATACAAGTGTTTAAAATAACTTAAATAAAAGGGCCTCGTTACGTAATTAATTGTCACGTGATTTTCCCTCTTTCTATGACCCTGCGACAAAACCACTTGGACGGATAGTAGATAGCATCTCAGAGTAATTTTATTTTTTCGGATCGGGCAGAAGTGAAGATTGAATTTACAGTACGTAAGGTACTCTTTTATAGAGTAGGTACGGAATTATTTCAACATGAATTACTAGTACGAAAGGCTAAACTGGTAATTGGAATTAGGTACAATAGCTGGTTTCGCGGCCAGACGCGCTGACTGTTACTCCACTACTTATTGTTAATACAGCACTGTATTTGATTAAACAAAAACCTAATGAAAACTATCGAACTCAAAATTGCGATATTTCCTAGTTTACGTAAATGGATGAACTACTTTTCTTCCATCCCATACCTAGTAAAGTGATTTGTTTGTAGTTTACACAATATCATCGAACTCCAGTCGTGGAAGGGAGTAGCAAGCAGTGTTTCCGGTTCTCAACCGTTAATTCAAAGGCATAGCCAGGTTAATATTCAAAATGTTAGTAAAAATAAAATGACGACTCTGTATATTGGCACACGAGGTACAGTGAGGGACATAATTATATAGCGGGTGACAATGTTTCAAGAACTGTAGCACGGTTCATAAGAGGCTATAGTTTTAATTCATTTTCATCACAGATATGTAATATTTAAACAGAAAAGGCACGCGAATATTCTTTCATCATTTGAACCGAAACTTTCGGCTCGTTGCATGCGCAGTGTGGCATCCTTTTCTTCGAAAATATTCGAGTTGCTCAACTGTATTATGTCCCTCATTGTACTATAACAATTTTTTTTATACATTTTATGCTCGACCATGCCGAAATGTAGTAATTGTACACCTGGTAGAAGCCCTTTAATGGACCTCATTAAAGTACACCTATTCATTAAAGTTCAGGTGTTCCACCAATCAGAAAATACGATTGTAGCAAAATGAAAGCGCAAGTATCGATTATTCTCGGATATGCAATCGAAAGACAACTAGTTCTGTTACTATAATAATTAGCGTTATTTGTAAATAATATTCAAATAAATTCAATATGTCACCTCGTTTTTCAATGTCTAATTCAATTTTAAGGTTATATCAAGATTAATGTTTATTTTACTCTCTAGATTATATCAAGGTCAATGTGGACATTTGCTTCTCGGAAAAAATCAATACTTTCGCGTCTGCGCACATTTCACAATTTACGAGGTATTGAACAATGTCAGTTCCGCTCCTCAGTCAGATAAGAATAACATGAATACTTATGAATAATTTCAAGTTAGAAATATGATCGCGCATAAAAAGTCGTATGCAACTTGACTATAATGGTAATTAAGACGCTCGTATGAAAATTATGAAACTCGCTTGTGCCCGTTTCGTAAACATACTCGCGTCTTAATTATTACCATTATAGGCTCGTTGCATAATGTACTATTTTAAAACACTCCTCACTCCAGATCCGTTATTAAGAATATAGTAATAACTATTGTTAAATTTTCTGTTAATGTATTAGCAAATTATTTATAATTACTCTCTATAAATGACAAAATAATAGAATACCAAAACCATTGGCTGCAACTTATACAAAGAATGGATAAAACGAGTATACCTAAAGCAGCATTCCACTACAAACCACCACAAGGAAATGAAGACATAGGAAGGCCAAGAAAGAGATTGAGAGAGCAGCTGTGAGATGGGACAAGCAGAATGCCTACTCCATGAAGTGAAGAAGGAAAAGAAGACAAATTAATTATAGGCCTATAGGTAATATTCACATGTGTTTGGGCAAGGTTGTGTCATGGTAATTTTTAAGTAAATGTTAATCTATACCAATAATAAATCTGTAACCAAAATCTTTCTGATAATTTTCGCTTTTCCAAAAATAATTGATGTTAACACTATAATTAACCATTCTGAGACCAAAAATCGAGGTTTTGATATTTTTGTCTGTCTGTCTGGATGTTTGTTACCTTTTCACGCGATAATGGGTGAACCGATTTGTACGAAAATTGAAATATAAATTAAGTTCCATTCAACTTAGATTTCAGACTGTATGATATTCAAAATACTATACTTGAAAGGGGAGTTATAAGGGGCCCTGAATTAAATAATCGAAATATCTCGCTTATTATTGATTTTCGTGAAAAATGTTACATATCAAAACTTTCTTTAAAAACGGTTTCTTGTAAGTTTGATTATATACAAAATGTTGATGGGAGGACTGATATATCGAGATACACGAATTTTAAAATAATGCGTTTTATCAGCGCCGCCTCAGACTAATAGACTATAATGAAATGAAAACAAATGATTTCGTCTATAAGGGACCTTGCACAACAACAAACGGAAGCTATTCATTTAACACTATTTTATACGGATATAATTGCATGATGGGAATATATAGATGTTTATCAATATTAACATACATAGAATATTTGTTTGTACAGTATGACAACCATATAACTCCTACGGCTTAAATTGTTGCTGCTAATGCTACTAAAACTGTTACTGCTACTAATACTACTATCACTTCCATTGTACCCTACTACATTACTACCAACTAGACTCCTACTACATTACTACCACTACTACCATTAGAGTCACTAGCATCACTACTAATATTACTACTGCTATTACTTAATAACCACTACCGTTTCCACAATGACCACTACCATTTCGACCGCTACTACTACCACTCCCACTGCTACTATTACAAGACCCCTCTCTATTCCACCACCGCAGCTACTGCCACTGCCACCATTACCAACATTATTAACATTACCACTAACATTACTAAACTACTACTACCGTTACTACTTTGACCAGTAGCCTACCACTACTATCACTGCCACTAATACTACCACTTTCACTATTACCACCACTGCCACTACAACGGCTACTATTACTGATATTACTACCTCCATTATCGTTACTATCACTAATACCGATATTACTACTACTACTAATATCATTACGATCACCAACACTATCACTAATAAAACCACTAACACCAACACTACTACCATTATCACCACTAGTACAACTACTACCACCACTATCACTACTACTACGACCTCCATCACAATCATTAATCACTACTACTACTATTACCATTAGTAATATTACTAACAACACTATCACTACTAGCACGACCACCATCACAACCATTAACCACTACTACTACTACTACTATCACCACTAGTAATATTACTATTAACACCACTATCACTACTAGCACGACCACCATCATAACCATTAACCACTACTACCACTATCACCACTAGTAATATTACTACTAACACCACTATCACTACTAGCACGACCACCATCACAACCATTAACCACTACTACCACTATCACCACTAGTAATATTACTACTAACACCACTATCACTGCTAGCACGACCACCATCACAACCATTAACCACTACTACCACTATCACCACTAGTAATATTACTACTAACACCACTATCACTACTAGCACTATTACTACGACCACCATCACAACCATTAACCACTACTACTAACAACACTAATACCACTATCACTACTGCCACCACTATCACTACTAGCACTACTACGACCACCATCACAACCATTAACCACTACTACTAACAACACTAATACCACTATCACCACTAGTACTACTGCCACCACTATCACTACTAGCACTACTACTACGTCCACCATCACAACCATTAACCACTACTACTAACAACAGTAATACCACTATCACCACTAGTACTATTGCCACCACTATCACTACTAGCACTACTATGACCACCATCACAACCATTAACCACTACTACTAACAACACTAATACCACTTTCACCACTAGTACTACTGCCACCACTATCAGTACTAGCACTACTACTACGAACACCATCACAACCATTAACCACTACTACCACTAACAACACTAATACCACTATCACCACTAGTAATACTAATACTACCACCACTATCACTACTAGCATTACTACTACGACCACCGTCACAACCACTAACCACTACTACTAACAACACTAATACCACTAGTACTACTGCCACCACTATCACTACTAGCACTACTACTACGACCACCATCACAACCATTAACCACTACTACCACTAACAACACTACTGCCACTATCACCACTAGTACTACTGCCACCACTATCACTACTAGCACTACTACGACCAACACCACAACTATTAACCACTACTACCACTTCCAACGTTACAACTACCACTACTACCAACGCTACCACTACTTCGATCAACGCAACTACCATTACCACTGCTGATATCACTACTACTACTAGGACCAACACTACTACAACTTCTAGTGCATAATTTAGCAAGTTTTTTATTCCTATAATACGTAGTTATTTATTAACATGTAATGCATCTCTTCACTGTTCATAGATATTCGCCCGTTTTGTGTCTTTATATTTGCTACATCTTGCATGCGTATATATGTATAAAAATTTACATTTTTACAAATGTTTATATTTGTTCATCTAATGTTTGTTTCCATTTCGTAACTGTCACGTCACATCATTTCAAATTTATTTATTTATTTTATTCTCCGGTCTTGAACAAAATGTTGTTCTAGATTAGTTGTTAATAATTATAGAAATATTTCATTGGAATATTTATAACACATCATTTTAATATTCTTTCAGATCTGTATTTCTATTTAAAGGATGCCCTTTTTCCGGTATGAAATCTACCTTAACCTTAATATGCTAAAATATTACGGTATGAAATTCAACCACTATAGTGTAATTCCAGGATATGTTGGGCGTCATGTTTTCAGAATAAATGCAACAGTCTACAAAAAACAATTCGCCACTTAGAGTAATTTAAACGCTGTCATTGATTCTGGCGTGGCAACTGGAATTTTAGTACTGGTAATGACCCATGTAGATGGAGTTTGGAATGAAATTGTTTGCTCTCGTGTTCGTAAAATATCAGTTGTATTCAATGTACCAAATAAACAGCGATATGTCAACGAATAAGCGATTTGCTGAACAGAGCAGAAGAAATAAAATGCATAGGGAATGTTGCTGAGCGAAAATTCCACTGTTTAGCGAATATGTATTTCAATATTTGTATCATAGTTGCTGAATGTATTTCTTCTGAATATGATAATTATGCGTTGTGCCAATATCGCGTTTGTACAGTAAGTTAAATAGAGCAGTATGCTGTGTGGATATAATATTGCTTATTGAACAACCCTACCACATGTCATAAAATAAATTTTTTATCTTACATTACGGAAATCAGATCATTCTATAAAGTGACATTTAGAATTTGTAGCGATAGAAAATCTGGTATTAATTAGGCAAATTAATTAAAATATAAAATTAACCAACTCAGAAATTTAAGTTCATTCTGTTACAGTGTACACAACTCTTATGCCCTTTATTTTCCGTTTACATTCGTACACTTTAATTTGCAAGATTATGAGCGTATTCCGAATCTCACCGGTGAGCAATCCGATGGCATCACGGTGTTCCGAATTCCACCGATGACATCATTGATGCTCCACCGGTGTCGCACTGGTGCCATCAGCTTGCAGAGGTGGTGGCAGTCTCTATCAGCCGCCATCAGTGAATCTGATTGGTTCTTGTATAGGGCGGGAATTGGCAGACGAATAACTCGTGCACTGTTGTGTCATGGCGGTGTGTTCTGCTTTAGTTCTGCTGTATTGTTTGTAATGAGCACAACGTAAAAACAATATGTTAATCGCTTATGAGCGAACATGTCAATGGACCAGCTATTACTACCGGTAAAAGAAATAAAATGTTTATGCTCTCTTTTCTTTAAACGAGATGACAGTACGGAAATTTCGCAAAATTTTGCTAGCGTAGCACAGATAGCAACTTACACAGTCGCCATGACAGCCATCGATCCTTCCAGCAGTTTTGTTCCTATTCCGCTGCAGCGTGACGTCATTGTTGTCCACCGGTCCGGTGAGATTCGGAATACGCTGTATCATTATATTTAACATCAACACCATTACTGTAATCATAATCGTCATTATAATCTTTTTTCTATCCTTCCAAGGGCTGGATCGGTTTTCGGGCCTTTCTTCCACTACCTTTTGCCAACGTTCTCTTGTCCACAACCGATTGGTCCATGCAATTTACTCCCATCCATACATTTTGTCCACACGTTTTATGCCCATAGCCTTTCGTCCATCTTAGAATTCATATTTGTGTTTCCCACCTACAATTATTACAACACCGGAAACATGGTTATGGAATGTGAGAAGCAGTCTTGAGTGAGGAACAGAGGATTAACAATGCCGTCGAAGGTTGGTTGTTCATCATCGCAGCATTTGGAAGTTATTGCAAGTCTTGCGGGATGAACAGGAATCAAATGAGCAGGTGATTACTCAACTGTTGGGAGGACACACGCGAGTCCGTGCACCATTAAATCAGACATATGTCAATAATCATGAACGCATCAGGGAAATGGTTATACGGTATAAACGACGGCCGGCTGGAAACATATCTGTGAGGAATTTCATGTAGTTTAAAATTAACCCTTTGAAGTTCTTCAGGAAGAAGAAAATTATGATTAATCATGTTTATCATACAAACAGTATGTACATTCAACAAATTTAAATTTAAATTAATTGCTTGTTCCCCAAATGAATTATGTTTCATGTCATCTATTTTGTGCCATAGTGGACGAAATGATCAGTGGACGAAAATATAATGGACGAATCATGAAAATGGACTAAATGGTCAGTGGACAAAACTTAATGGACGAATCATGAAATGGACAAACATGCCAGTGGACAAAAGAAAAAGTGGACGAAACGTAGTGGACTAAAGAGCTATAACGGATGAATCATTTGTTTTGTTCCATCTTTACTTGTACATTTAATGTAACCCAGTGTCACAGAGTGATCCATTTATTAATTGAGAGTCTGTAATTTCGGGAATTTGTGACGAAACTTACGAATTCACTTTTTAAAACCTGTTCATAAGGTTTTTATTCTGTAAATAATTTATACTACTAAAATTTTCTTCTTCATACTGTATTACCCCATTGTATTAGATTGGTACTGGGCATCACACTACGAGATAGAATGACAAACGAAACACTACAAAGACTGACGAACACTACTGACGCAGCAGAACGAGCCACGGCAACAAATTGGACCTGGGGAGACATGTGGCGAAACTACACCAGACAAGATGGACCCATGCAATCACGATGTGGGACCCCTACGTTGGAAAAAGAGGACAGAGAAGATCACGGCTCAGATGGTCTGACATGTTTGCCAAAGAGGCGGGGAAACAATGGTCGAGGACAGCAAAGAATAGGGTTTTGTGGAAAGAACTAGGGAAGGTCATTGTAGATAGATAACGTAATCAGTGTTAAGATTGTAAGTAGTAAAGTCAATATTAGTGAAAGTGTGAGATAAATTTTGTAAATAGCAAAGTCAGTGTTAAGAAAGTGTCAGGTAAATAGTGTAAATAGCAATCAGTGTTTGTCAAAGTGCTGGTGTTGGTATTATGTGGATAGTGCAAAAAAATGGACAAAGAACAGAGTGCTGAGACTAATTAAAGTTTAACAAAGTTATTAACCATGTTACAAAAGTAGTATACACGACAAGTTCGCCTCGATTGGCTCACCAAACGAGTACACTTGAGCCATCTCTGTCTAGGGGGTTCTAATCCCATCACAGGAGGCCTGTGCCCAACATGGGACATTAAGGCTAGTATTAATTCATTCATCGTTCATTAGATTGGAAGGTACTAATGTCACGTATATATTTCCTGTGATGGTAACTCAGGTTATGTGGGAGGAGGTGACTTAAATGACGATAACATATTGCATTTATGTGCATTATACCAACTCTCAAATTTTAAATGTATCTCTCTGTAGAAGTCCATTGTTAGCCGAACTTCTTGGATAGTTAACACGTCACTTAGCCATAACGTAGCTCGAGGCGATACAATTACAAAATACAAGACAAGGGGCGCTCACTAAGTATTTGTGGGAGGGAGATAATTATAAGCAATATGCCTTTATTACAACAAAATGATCCGTCGTATTGGATCAGTGGTAGCGTACACGCTTCTGCTCAGGCGGCCGAGTTCGATTCTGGAATTTTTGGAAAAAAATCATCTTCATACCACGGAAATGAATGTGACTTTTGCCTTGAGATTGTCCTTTATTTTCTCGGCGGTGTGTCCTGCGTCGTGCTAACCACAGATTCAGGAAGGATTGCATTATATAGGTATTTAATGTAAGCCAAGAAAAATAACAAAGTCACAGTAAATGTGAAGAGTGGGGGGAGAAAAGAAAGAAAATTACGTATATTTCAGTTACAATGTACGCAGTGCATATGAAGAGAAGGCATATGTCACTGTTGATAGTGATTCGTCCGTCGGACGGAGACGTTAAGCCTGGCGGCTCCTTGATGCTATTCGACAGGAGTGGGCTATGTGCCGGCACCGGATTTCCCATTCTCCCTTCATCTTCATCATCACTCATTCCAGAAACCACACTTACACGAACACTTACACATACACTCACCCTAGTACACGACATAACTTTCCACAGATACATATCATGTACAGCTCGTTTCAACGTTATTGGCCCCTGTCCTTGGTTCTTTGCCTAGTGAGCGAGCTGTGTGCTGGGTCATAAGAAAGAAATTTAATCACAAATGTGCATAAGGGAAGAGGGAAGAGGAAGAACGAAAATAATATCTATGCTCGTAGCTGAGGAACACTCATGTCAAGAAAATATAAGTCATCATGACATTGTTTAGTCAACAGACGTAATGGTTAGTAACGGGACGTGTGGAAGAATATTGTGTACCGCGACATGATAAGAAGGAAGTGTTTGGTGTTATGACTGCGCGGCCTAACCTGTGTGACCCAGCCCGCCAGTAGTGATGAGTAACTCGCTCTTCGTCTATCTACTTACTTTTTGCAGGGGCAAAAATCCCTGAATCAAGTTGTACAGTGTGGCCCGCCGAAGTGGTGTACAACTAGAAAATGCGTCAGAGTCTTGCCATCAAACCGCAATATGCGGAACCCGAATCACGTAATGTGAAGTGGGTAGGCATTCGATACATATATATATATATATATATATATATATATATATATATATATATATATATATACATGTATGATTGTATATAATACAGATCAATTTTATGAGAAGATAAAAGCGAGTTTAATTAACAGATGAATGGATGGATGGCTAAATAAGAGGCAGATGGATTTATGTAGGGTTGGGTAAATGACATAGTGAGTTTTTGGACGGAAGAATGGATTGGTAGACACATGAATGGATAAATGGATGGAAGCTAGTTTGTTGGATGTATAATGTGGTACCGGTAGACATTGATGAGATGGGCGCAAAGATGATTAAAGAAATGGGTAACTACACACGAAATAAAGTGAGAAAACGGTGTATGAATTTAGAAATCAGTCATTCCGGACATCACTGGTGATAATACAATAGCTAATTGTAATAAATACCCATTTAAATTAATAACAGTGATTACGTTTAGAGAAAATGTGTCGGAAATTCCTAAACTCAACTGCAGCTGATCAGTAGCAATATACAATGGGTGACATTTATTTATTTATATATTTATTTACTTATTTATTTCTTCAATTAACATAAATAGATAGAGATACAACTTAAAATCGTATATGGAACAGGGACGGAAAGTTCTGGTGTCTCTAAACTCCGTCTTGGGAAATACAATACTTCTAGAAGAACGAAAATCCGTATAGGCTAAGCATTGATACATACTGTCCAATGTTATAAGTAGGTGTCGGAATTTTAGGCACGAATAGGATAGATTGAAACAATTTTATGAAAAATCCCTTAATGTATGCTTCTTCTTCTCCTTGTTCGAGTCTTTTTCTTCTTCTACTTCATGGTTTGGACTTTCAATCCGTTCCGGCTCCTATTTGTTCAGACCATCTCTTCCTAGGTCTCCCAGTACTTCTTTTCCCTCTAGTTGATATTTCAAGGGCATCTTAGGAAATCTACTGTCTGTCATTCTATCTACATGTTGTCGCCAGTCTTTCCTAAATTTATTAATTATTTCATTCATTTCTTCTATTTGTAATTCTTGTCGAATGTCCTTGTTATATTTTTTATCTAGTTTTGTACATCCAGCTATGGATCTAAGAAATGTCATTTCTGCTGATTGAATTCTTGAAATAGGTTTTTTATTTATTACCCATGTTTCTGATCCGTATGTAAGTGTCGTTATTGCCATTGATTTATATAATTTTATTATTAAATCTTTGCGTGCTTTATGTTTGAGTCTTCTTCTTAATGTTTCTGTAATGTAGTTAAACTTATTAATTTTTTCATTTAAATTTATTTCGTATTGGTGAGAGACAGTACATCCCAATATTTAATTGTGATACTTGTCCAATATTTGTCATTTTACACTATTTTTTATCTTACTGGGTTTTTTCCTTTAAATGCTATAATTTTAGTTTTATTAATAAAAATTTTCGTCCGTTATTGTTTAATTAATTTATTTAGACAGTGCAATGGATCATTCTCTGTAAACCATCTTGTAGCCATCAATATCTGGTAGACTGGTAGTCTGCGAATAATAAGGATTTTAATTCTGTATTTTTTTATTTTAATACCTCCATTCACATTGTTTTTCCATTCTCTTACAATCCTAAAATAAACCGTTATTATTATTATTATTATTATTATTATTATTATTATTATTATTATTATTATTATTAAATGTATCCAACATGAGAATCTCTCGAGCAATGATTATTGCTTAAAACTAGGTGCATTAAAGAAAGTATGTTTAAGCCTACCCTAAACGAGCCTAAAATCTGAGTTATAGTTATGAGTGGGTATTGATTCCGAATGTTGATTGGGAAAGAAGATTCCTGGCACTTTAGATGGATTATTTAAGAGGAAGTAAAAGAATGTCACGACTAAAACGGATAAGGGATGAAGAGATAAATAGACGAATGAATGCTAAAGAGAGAGTAATTTTTGATAGTATAGAGAAGGAACTGAGACTGGTTTGGACATCCTATAAGGATGGAACAACAGAGATGGCCTGAAGCCTAAAAGAATGTTCCAGTGGATTCCAAATGGCAGGGGATTAAGAGGCAGACCCAGGAGAACATAGTTTGAAGACATCAGAAGGACCATGACTGCCGGCTTCATGAGTAAGATGTTCTAGACAGAGACAGATGGCGATTAGGAACACGAAAGCGGCAGCTGCGACAAAATCCCTGATATAGCTTAAATATATATATATATATATATATATATATATATATATATATATATATATATATATATATATATATGTTGAACCGTAGGTAATGTGATTAATTTCAAGGGCTTATTCTTTGAGTATTTCAAACAAAAAACTTTAATACAATTTTGCTCGTTTTTTCTTCCTTTCCGGGATGAAAATAGTTTTATATGAAACATTCCATAGCGTGTTTTGGGAAAGCCATTGTTTGAATTCCCAATATGTTCAGTTACTTTAAGAGAGCAGTGCATTATAACAATAAATGATTGAAAGAATTTTAGCTTTGTACTTTAAATATGCAGAAATTTGATCCGAACTAGTGTAACATTTTAAAATTCCTTTCCAAAACGAAAAGTTACTTTTGTTCGGATCAAATTTCTACACGTTTACAGGACGAAACTAAAATTATTTCAATAATTTATTATCATAATACACTGCTCTCTTAAATGAGCATATTGGGAATTCTATGAATAGCTTTCCTAAAACACGCTATGAAATGTTTCATATAAAACAATTTTTATTTCGAAAAGGAAGCAAAAACAATCAAAATTCTATTAAATGTTTTTGTTTGAAATATCTGAAAGAGTAAGCACCTGAAATTAATGGCATTACTTACGATTCAATTCACATTAATAATAATAATAATAATAACAATAATAATAATAATAATAATAATAATAATAATATATAATCATTTAGTTTTTTATTTATTTTCTATAGCAATTTCTTATTGTGTTTATTTAATCTTAATTCTCTTGCTAATTAAAAATTAAACATTATTAAATTTGCGTTCTATAAGAAATGGTGTGATATTTGTTAGGTCTATTCATTAATTGGCTAGTGCTTATAGTACCTCCCTCATGCCAATAACTCTGGAATAATAAAAATATGTCTTAATAAACCTTCAGTAGGCCTCCTGTTGTATTCAGAATTTAAATTATTTGACCTCCATCAAATTTATAACAATATATTATTGAATTTCGTAAATAAAAACAGAAATATATTTAATTTATATTCCCATAAATATACAATCAAAAGAACAGACAACGTATGCTTGACAGAACCTAAATGTACCACAACTGTGGCATATAATCACAGTGTTGGAACTTCGGTCCAAGGGTTTATAACAAGATAATAGCTAAATTACCAAACATACAATTTACTAATTCTTATTTTTTAAAAATTAATTAAAAATTGCTGTTTAGAGAGAAAATTTAAAGTTCAATCATTGTGATATTTCGGCTTTGTCTTCTCCTTTTTTTACTCTGTTATTTAATAAACTGACTTAACATTATGTGGAATTTCCCCTGAGCACGAGTATGTAACTTACTCTTTCTGGCGTTGCTACAGTGATTTTATACAAAAAAAAAAGGATTATGTATCTTTGTTCTGGCAATAAAGTATTATTATTATTATTATTGTTATTATTATTATTAATTTATTTGACTATGATTATTATATCAAATATTGCCTGAAACATAGTAAAGGGTTCTAAACACTATTTTTATCGATACTAATAAAATTGTTCATGCTATCGAATTACTTTATGCAGGGCTTAGACAACGCGGAGCAGTAATATGTTTTCTTACGATAAAATTTATAATTCAATTATAACAGCTCTCATCTTTCTCATAACTCTCGGTATAATATGAACGAAACGCTTATCTATGCCATATAATTTTCTGTAATTATTCGTGGGATATCCTGACAGCTTAGCTTCAGTTAGCGCGTGGTTCTTTACTTCTCCCGACCACTCTGTGCCGTCAGAACAGGGAGCCACCTGCAGTCCCGGATTCCCATGGGAGAGACTGCTCTGTTATTATTGCCGGTTCACGTTTTCTCGGTAATTTTCCTTGTTTTTTTCCCCCCTTTTACAACGAACATCTGCGCTTGACAAACTCATTCAGTAACAGACGAGACAACAGAGGCGCGCGGCGGTGAATAGAGAAAACTAATCGCCCTACAAATGGCGGAACTACATGCTGGTTTCTGTAAAAGAAAGAAGAAAGACATGCAAGCTACAATATAGGCGCTTCACTTTTACTTTTATCACAAGCGTAGACAAAGATATAAAACACGGAAATGAAGCAGTTTATCAGGTTTCTTTGAATACCTTATTTGTGTTTGATTTGTATTCCTAAAAGACATGTAAATAAAAATCCACAATAAGACAACTGATGTTAACGGTGGGATAATAATTTGTTTTCTAATTATTTGAGTTGTTTGTAGGTACATTATTCGTTACTTTCAATGAACTTAGTTTGCAGCATTTGCTGCACGAGCCACTAGTATATTTATATTTCCGAATGTTGCATATAAATTTAATCTAATGCACATGTTATGACACATTGTAACTTCATGGCTAATTTTGAAGTTATGTATATCAGTTACAGTATATCGCAGTAATCAAATAAACGCATTATCTGAGTCTGGATAAGTATTCACTATATTTTCCTTTAAATTCTCTGTGTTTATTTAAACCTAGATAGGTACGTATTTCTTGTCTCTGTCAATTTGATATAGCGAATACGAATTATTTCAGAAATTACTTTCATTATCATTGATTATATTGCAAATTATGTAATTTGATAAAATAGTATTGCAAGTAGCTCTATGTGATGATAATTTAATGCACATTTTTTTATTATTATTATTATTATTATTATTATTATTATTATTATTATTGTTGTTGTTATTATTATTATTATTATTATTATTATTAGTATTATTATTATTATTATTACCTCAAGGGTCTAGTATTGTCATAATCATCGTCATTGATTGGATAATTAATAGTGTAAACGCATGTTATATGAAATAACAACTTTGTAATATTAGACTATTTCCATGCTAGTAATAAAATTAACATATCACAAGTTTGTATGAACATATATTCTTATTTTATTTTCCAACCTGTTACTTTTAAGGCAGACTTATCTGTATCCCTACTGCAGAAGCTACATAGTCCACTGTCCAGTTATCTCTGGTTTTATTATTCCACGTTTAAATGAATAAATTCGCTTTATCTGAGCACGTGGACTAGCGTTCTGCATACTACATCCGTTGTAATGTTACCCTTTATGCTGCGTTAATGCAACACATACAGACTCCAGCAAAAGGATAAAAGTGAAAGTGTGCTCATAACGTTTGCACGCCTTGTTGAGTTTGTAATGCAGGACGCCTGCAATGTGTTGTTTAGACTATGCTTCCTACAAGTGCGTAGAAGAAGTTGCAGCTTATGAACGGCGATGTAAGCCATAGTCGCTTTAGCTATATCACAGTTTAAAAATATTGTTTAAAAAAACAATAGTAATTAGAGATGAAGAAAACTAACTGCCGCTCTCGCTCGCTGTGTTCGTTGCATTTATCTTTCAAGTCTCGGTTCGTCTCGTCATTCTCGTGCGCTTCGAGTCTCGCTCATCATTCTCGACATAGCATTTGGTCGGTGTGGAAAGAGTTCGTAATTTTGAATAACATATATCATTGAAATAAATTACTTTATAAATGTGTAAATGAGACAGAAAGACAAAACAAAGTGTTCTGGTTCTATTATATGATATTAACTATGGTTATCTAAATAGAAAACCAACAATTCTCAGATAAATTTGCATTTCTAAGAAACATAAAACATAGGCTAACGTTAATATCTTTTTACTTGAGATTGCACACTTGATCTCAAACATATGAAAAGAAAATTCATAGCCTTTTTAATAAGGGCCTAGTAATTAAATAAAGACTGGGGAACGGATTATTATACACTGAAAAGTAGAGATGATGTTTCAAATAGGCCACTTGATTTTTTTTTTTTACATATATAACAGTTTTCAAAGCAGATAAAAGTTCTGTCAGGTATAAACAACTGGCGATTCAAGGCCGCTTGACTTCGGGAGTGATTAATCTCGAAGTCTCGAAACACTCACAAGCAGTATTTACGTCAACGACGCGACGTATAGAACATAGTCGTGCGGGTTTTCGGCTTTGCGGGCGCTGTTAGTCTTGCTTTCTCGATCGTTGATCATCTCTAATGGTTATATACACCGGTAATTATATTCAACAATAAAATTGTCAGAGTTTGTCTTTTCTGTCTGATAGCCAATGTAAGCCTTAGTGCTTGTAGCTACACGGAGGGACCTTCATGATGTGAGGTTTACACGGAGACAATCCTACTCCTAAAATAACAGGAGATAATATTGACGACGGTTACATATGCCTTAATCGGAGTTCGAATCTACGACACTTACTTACAAAGTAAAATGTATTCTCTTTGGTCGTTAGGTAAATCGCGAACGGCTAGTCCTTGACGTTGAATATGTAATTGGTCAAGAAATGATTGAGAGATTATGTTTCTTCGTCTCTCGCCTAATCTGTAGGCTATACACATTCTTGTAAAAAATCGGGCTTCCAGCGTATTGCGCTATTTGTATATCATAAGGCAGCTCTATTAAAATGTTAAACTGCTCGGATCGCTTAGAAAATAGTATAGCTGAAACAATAGAATTATTTTAAATTCAATATCCTTAAAGGAACTAGGTAGTGATTAGGGATCAAAAATCCGATTTCTCATTTTGTGTTTTAAAAAAGTACAAAACTTGCTCTTTAAAATAATATAAATATTGTGGGGGGGGTATTTCTGCAGATAAGCCCTTTAAATGACCTCTTTAAGTTTGGCGGTGCCTGTAATTCATACATTCTTCTTCTTTTTAATGTAGTTTTCATAAGTTGACATTTTTCAAACTTAAGTACATTTTTCTCTGAAATTACTGAATCAATTTACATGGATATTTGACATTGTTTTCTGCAGCCTTTGTTCTGTGTTTAGATTACTTTACTCACATGGAACCACAGAAATTTAGATTAGAGCAAAGGATTTTCATAGCAGAGACTTGTCTGAAAAAGAGTGATTGCGAAAAAGTAAAAATACGATTTGCAAGAACATTTTCTTATGTTACCGTTCCACATAGCAACAACATCAAAAGACCACTCCTAAATCTAAATCTGAAAACTTCACTAACACAATAAGAAGAGTAACACGCAGTCTAACGTCAACACAGCCACTCCTACAGAGAGACTAACTGGACTGCCGAGCGTGCGGGGGACTGTTTGTCGCGTGTTTCGTGGCCTTCGTGCCGGTCACGTGCTGCCAGTCGACCTACATTATGTAATGAACGCTCTGTATAAGTCCTCGTGAAAGAGTTAAATCATTTTAGGCCAATAGAAGTCGTGTTAATTTGGGATCTTGGGTTCGATATTCATCTAGAAAATAAGTTATTTCTTTGTCTGATAGAGACATGTTGTTGTGTATATTACGTACAAAGACATTAACATTTGGCCCTGAAAGTCCACATATGAATACCAAATATGGCTTTATATCCAGAAAGTGATATTGAATTCCTGAAATTATTCTTTTAGCATGGATTTTCTCTGTCAGTTTCTCTTCACTTACAGGAATTATTAATTTAATATTAGATGCTTATTCTTCACCAAGGACTTCTTACCATTTTCAATTGGTGAAGTACTACATTAAAATTATGTGTATAAGTAGTGTATAATAACTAGGGATAAGAATTGTACGCCGTTGCATTGCGCTCCATGCGCCTCTGACTTTAGGTACCAGTACGTAATTGCGTTGAGGTGGGGGATTTCTGTGTGTTTCGTTCAGCAGTGAATTTTAGTTGATCGGTTACATTACGACCGAGTACTGCTATCTGCTATTTGTAACAGGCAACATTCAACGTCTTGTAAAGAAGAATAATAGCAAGATGTCGAGGACGAAATTTGTGACTTAATTTCAAATGAGAAAATTTGTAATAATGATACACATTTTGAGATAAATAACGCTTATGTAAAATACTTCAAATATGTAGGCCTACTTATTGTTTCTGCAGAAGCGGAACGAAGTTTTTCTAGATGTAAGGCTGTGTTTTCTAACAACAGGTAATCATTCTCCTTTGAAAATTTGAAAATGTGGTTTGTTATTCACTGCAACAATATATGAAATGAAAAATTACGTAAAACAAAAACGTAATACACCATCATATTAACATAGTGAAATAATAAAGCTGATACTTGTCAATGTTATATTAGGACAGAAAATAAAACGTCTTAAAAGTAATGAAATTTTTCTTTAACAAAGAAAATAATGTCTTTATATTTTTCTTTAGCAGATAGTTGTGTTTCGAAATCAAAGGGGTGGCTTCCAACCACCCAAATGCTGACGACTAACTTACCGTGATGATAAATATGAGTTCAAACGAACGAAGACACTGTTAACTCTGAGACACTCAGTCAGACGCGCACGAAGCGCACTGGTAGTATAACCACAGTCTAGTATATACAGTCACGAAGCTCAATGCGTAATAAATATGCATCCATAGATAGTTGCTAACCACTAGGATCGCTACTATCGCCTCATTACAGACAATGCGAAATAGTATCTGCACAGTCTATTGTTCCTAGCACCCTCAAAACGCAAGCTTCGGGACTGTATATACTAGACTGTGGTATAACGGCATATATTTCTCAGACCTAATAATAGCATAATGTATTGTGAAATGATAAACGAAACAAATTGATACAATTTAGTGTTAACATTGTCATTCTCAATGTGAAAAATGCATGATGTGTACTTATAGCGAAGTGATTGTTACAGTTTTGGATGCTTTCTTAGACACGAGTATTGGTCCTTTCTTACATGATGTGATCGTGGTCTCAGATGCAATCAATATAGCGTATGTCACGCGCGTCTCGTCGTGTTATGTCCAACAATAGATCACATTTAAATTTTCCAAATTTTGTCGCCTATTTTAACCCATGAACTCCATATTCAATGGGCTGTTGAGGAAGACTAGTGAAGAGGAAACTGTAATTAAAAGTTAAATCATTTTACACTGCTTGATGCATTATCGTTAAAAGTAGCAAAGTGTTCTACAACACCCTATAACCAAGAAGTTGTCGCATCAGTTGACCACGTGACGTTGGGGTTTGCGTGGCTGGAATTCCTCCGAACTTGGACGTGCTGTGGGGTCCAATCGCAGTGGCACGTATTTCACAGGCCCAGTAGACTTGAAGGGCGGTTACAGGCACACAACACAACTGTTTTATAAACTGTCTGCTTCGGTTTTAGTTCTTTTTTCGTATGCTACCAATAATGTGACTTTACGATTCATTCTCTTCATAAATTTTCTGTGACCTATAGCATTGTGAGATTTATGATAATATGGGCTTCATCAGGAATATCTAGAGAGAAGAAGTACTACGTATAAATCAAGTGTGATAATGTGGTATTTACACGACCTTTGTTATTAATGTAAACCACCACCAGCCATTAACCTGAAGGCCTTTCTGGAATCTCTATAAGAAATATTCTTCGATTACAGAAAAAATTAAAGAAGTATTTAATTCAAATAAATTATTTTATAAACAGTGTTTATATGAAACTATTTTGACACAACGTAAATCTGATCGCCCAGGTGATATACTAGTATGTTTACTGTTACAAGAGTCCTAGATAAACCTCCCAAATTTTTCCTTATTATAAGATTAGTCTCCTTGGTAGCACATTAGGCAGAGCACTGGTTTATGATGGCTGCGAACCTGAGTTAAAATCTCTGCAATGGCGGAGTTACATTTCTGGTGGACAATGCCCATGGTTCTAAATGTTTTTTCGGGCTTCTCCCGTTTTAACGCAGAACTACGTGTTTATTCTCACTAGGTATGGGAGATAGGTTGGAAATTGGACTTCACAAAATTGCAACTCCTCCCATGTTCTTCTTTATTTTCCTTCCTCTCGCTTTGTTCTCCTTACTTTCCACTTTATCTTCGTATCTTCCGCTTGTTCTCTTTGTTTTCCCAGTGTTATCTTTCTCTTCCCCTTGTTCTTTTCGTATTCCCCTTGTTTTATGTATCATCCTTGTTTTTCCCTTTTTCTCCGTGCCTTTCCCTTATTCTCCTTGTCTTCCAATTATTCTCATTGTCTTCCCCTTGTTCTAATTGTCTTCGCCTTGTTATCATTGTCTTCCCTTTGTTCTCATTGTCTTCCCCTTGTTATTGTCTTACCCTTGTTCTAATTGTCTTCCCCTTGTTATCATTGTCTTCCCCTATTATCATTGTCTTCCCCTTGTTATCATTGTCTTCCTCTTGTTCTCATTGTCTTCCCCCTTGTTCTCATTATCTTGCCCTTATTATCATTGTCTTCCCCTTGTTCTTATTGCCTTCCCCTTGTTCTCAATGTCTTCGTCTTGTTGTCAAAGTCTTTCCCTTTTTTCTCATTGTCTTCCCCTTGTTCTCACTGCCTTTCCCTTATTCTCATTCTCTTCCCCTTGTTCTTATTGTCTTCCCCTTGTTCTAATTGTCTTCGTCTTGTTATCATCGTCTTCCCCTTGTTCTCATTGTCTTCCCCTTGTTCTCATTGTCTTCCCCTTTTTCTCACTGCCTTACCCTTATTCTCATTCCCTTTCCCTTGTTCTTATTGTCGTCCCCTTGTTCTAATTGTCTTCGTCTTGTTATTATCGTCTTCCCCTTGTTCTCATTGTCTTCCCCTTGTTATCATTCTCTTCCCCTTATTATCATTGTCTTCCCCTTGTTCTAATTGTCTTCGTCTTGTTATCATCGTCTTCCCCTTGTTCTCATTGTCTTCCCCTTGTTATTATTGTCTTCGTCTTATCATTGTCTTTTCCTTGTTATTATTGTCTTCCCCTTGTTCTCATTGTCTTCGTCTTGTTCTCATAGTGTTTCCCTTGTTATCATCGCCTTCCCCTTGTTCTAATTGTTTTCGTCTTTTTATCATTGTCTTCCCCTTGTTCTAATTGTCTTCGTCTTATTATCATTGTCTTCGTCTTATTATCATTGTCTTCGCCTTGTTATCATTGTCTTGCCCTTGTTATCATTGTCTTCCCCTTATTATCATTGTCTTCCCCTTGTTCTAATTGTCTTCGTCTTGTTATCATTGTCTTCCCCTTGCTCTCATTGTCTTCCCCTTGTTATCATTGTCTTCCCCTTGTTATCATTGTCTTCCCCTTGTTATCATTGTCTTCCCCTTGTTCTCATTGTCTTCCCCTTGTTATCATTGTCTTCCCCTTGTTCTCATTGTCTTCCCCTTGTTATCATTGTCTTCCCCTTGTTATCATTGTCTTCCCCTTGTTCTCATTGTCTTCCCCTTGTGATCATTGTCTTCTTCTTGTTCTCATTGTCTTCCCGTTTTTATCATTGTCTTCCCCTTGTTCTCATTGTCTTCCCCTTGTTCTCATTGTTTTCCCCTTGTTATCATTGTCTTCCCCTTGTTCTTATTGTCTTCCCCTTGTTCTCAATGTCTTCCCCTTGTTCTCAATGTCTTCGTCTTGTTGTCAAAGTCTTCCCCTTTTTTCTCATTGTCTTCCCCTTGTTCTCACTGCCTTTCCCTTATTCTCATTCTCTTCCCCTTGTTATCATTGTCTTCCCCTTGTTCTCATTGTCTTCGTCTTGTTCTCATAGTCTTCCCCTTATTCTCATTCTCTTCCCCTTGTTCTTATTGTCTTCCCCTTGTTCTCATTGTCTCCTTTTTGTTCTCATTGTCTTCTTCTGCTTTAATTGGTTGTGAGATAACCTAGGAAAATCCTCACCCAGGTACCTTGTCGCAACAAGAATTTGACATGCTATACGTTAGATCAGAGGTCTCCAAAAAGCGTATCGTCATTCGTGCTCTCGATGCTGCCCGCCGAACGCAGTGTGCTGTAAGGCTAGGGACGGGGCAGAGACTCGTACCTCAACAGATTGGAGCGGTCAGTGGGGGATCGCAGCAACAGTCTGCTTATGTTTACAAATAATAACATCAAAAGAATAAGAAATATCATACGTTTGTATATTATTTTGACATACGGTACTATGAAGCTGGAGCCCCGTCTGTTGCTATTTGACACAAGTCATTGCAAATTCAACCTCTTCTGTTCTATGGTGCCTTTCAGTGCCTGGAAAATATCTTCTCCAGTTGTATTTTGTAATTACATCTAGAAGACATTCAAACACAGTAAAATGTTCATTAACTCCTCGGATGAAAATGGCTAGGTGAGCTTTGTCATTTCTATCTGTGCTTTCGTCCAATGCAAGTAAGTAAGCTACAAACTGGTTAATTGTGGTTTCGACTTCAGATTCAATTGCATTTACAATCTTGAAATTCCTTCTCTGAACTATAATCGGAAACAATTTAATTTTTTTAAACTTTGACTTTATTCTGGACACAGTATTTTAGTAACGTTCTGGATTCACGATTTTATAAATGATGCTTCTGTAAAGGGCTTCGTTGATTTTCCAATATTCCAAGCTAGAACATACCTATCAAGAAGCTTTTTTTGTTTAAGACTTACACATGTGTGATTTGTGTTTGTATTTTCTTGTTTTATATTTATCAAAATATTTGTAGGCCTACGAATTTCCCCTAAAATTAAACGAAAAACTATATGTTTGTCATGCGGAACTGAGTGTAAACGTATTTTAATATACTGATTATTGTGTATAACCAACAGTTATACAGATAGCCCCAAAATAAATTATTTTCACATGTCCCACATGCGTGTAATTGTATGATATTTTTTGTGAAGAGTCAAGTATTGTCGTCGCATGTTGAATTTTAACACACCCTTAAGGATTTTCGAACAAATTAAGCGTTTCACATTCTTCCCACTAACACAAAAAATTTCTCGTCCTATTCATCCTTGAATGTACTACGACCATTATTAGAAGACATTGTGAAACGGTCGAACACTCCGACCAACACAATGATAATGGCAGTCCGCCACTGCTCTTCGTTTGCGCATAAACATTGAGTACAGTACAGGTGGAAATGGGTGAGACGGAGCGCGCTCATTACGTACTGGCTTCGGTTCCGTTCAGGGGCTTACTCGCGAGTACGCTTTTGGAGACGTCTGCGTTAGATCCTACTCCACAGCGGTGAATTCTTCTGTGCCTCATTGGGTACATTGTCATGTACTGTCTTGAATCAGTCGCTTTTATCGTATCAAGTACATGTCTAACAAGTAAGGAGTGCCCCTAATTTTGCCTGTCTAGCATGGGTCATACTCTTCACAAGAGTGAGGTCCGAATGTGCATAGATTTTCCAGTCGTTAAACGTAAGACGAATTATCTTGAATTCAGTGAGTGAGAACCTATCCAGTGTTCAATGATTTTCAGTTATATCTTTGTAAGCGATATAAGGGATGAGGGTGACTGCTGTATTTAATTGGCGTATTTTTCGTGTCGTTACCTAAGGAAACAATGTACTGTAAGGATCAGGATGTCCGTTGACGGGAACCGATCCATAGACCGCAGCGGATCTCAAACCCGGAACCATCACACTCGTTAGGAAACTCTAGCGGCGGAAGTAAGGGGCAAGGAGCTGGAGAAAGGGGTTTGTTATCGGCAGGGGTGAGTGTACAAGGCCAGTGCGTGACTGGGGTAGCGATCTAACGAACCGAGAACTGCGGATTGCTCTCTCAGTGCACAAAGGGTTCAAGTGCGCCCCATGCACGCAGGCTCTGCATGATATGAAAAATATTTTACTTTTGTTCCTTTCCTCTCGCTGTCCTCTTGCGTCTACTCTTTAATCCAGTAATTCTCTTCTCCTTCTTCTCCGTAGTTCCTTTTTCATACCATATCCTACCCATTCTTCTTCTTCTTCTTCATCTTCTTCTTCCAATTTCCCCTCTCCTCTGTTCATTTTTATTCTTCTTTTTATTTATATTTTGCTTTTCTATCCATATTAAATACTTTCTTCTTTTTATCTTTTATTCTTCTTCATTTTTCATTCGCCTTTGCTGAGTTTTTTTGTCTCTTCCTTCTCATACTTTCCGTTTTTCCTACCTGTTTTCCTTACTCTTTTCTTCTATTTGTCTTCCTTCTGATTCATTGTATTTTATTTATTTTGCCTTCTCATTCTTCTTTTCATCTTTTTATTTTCCTTCCCATTCTTCTGATTTTCTTTTTGTTTTCCTTCTCATTGTTCTTCATTCTTTCTTTTCATCTAACTTCTTATTCTTCTCTTTTCTTATTCCGTTCCTATCCGTTCCCTTATTTCCTCTTTTCTCATTCTTTCCATTTTCTACCTTTCCTCTTCTTTCAATTTCTTGTCGTTTTTTATTTATCTACATTTTTGTTCTGCTTTCTTATTGCTTCTACCTTCTCATTATCCTCATTTCCTCTTTGTCTCCCTTCTCATTCTTCTCCTTTCCTAATTTGGTTTAGTTGTCATTTCTCTCCTTTTCTTTTCGACCTCCTCATTATTCTCATTTTCTTTCTGATTTCCTTCTCATTCCTCTCCTTTTCTTTTTGACTTCCTTCTCATTACCCTCATTTTCTTTTCAACTTATTATTCTCATTTTCTTTTTGACTTCTCATTATTCTCACTTTGTTTTTGACTTCCTTCTCATTGTTCTCATTTTCTTTTAGACTTCTTTCTCATTACTCTCCTTTTCTTTCTGATTTCCTTCTTGTTCCTCTCCTTTTCTCTTTGACTTCCTTCTCATTATTCTCATTTACTTTTTTACTTTCTTCTCATTCTTCTCCTTTTCTTTTTGACTTCCTTCTTAGTCTTCTCCTATTCTTTTTGACTTCTCATTATTCTCATTTTCTTTTTGACTTCCTTCTGTTTATTCTGATTTTCTTTTTGACTTCCTTCTCATTATTCTGATTTTCTTTTCGACTTCCTTCTCATTATTCTGATTTTCTTCTTGACTTCTTTCTCATTATTCTCCTTCTCTTTTTGACTTCTCATTATTCTCATTTTCTTTTTGAATTCCTTCTCATTCTTCTCCTTTTCTCTTTGACTTCCTTCTCATTCTTCTCCTTTTCTTTTTGACTTCTCATTATTCTCATTTTCTTCTTTCGATTTCCTTCTCATTATTCTCATTTTCTTTTTGACTTCCTTCTCATTATTCTCATTTTCTTTCAGACTTCCTTTTCACTATCCTTCTTTTTTTACTTCCTTCTCATTATTTTTCTATCATTTTTGACTTCCTTCTTAGTCTCCTCTTTTTCTTTTCGACTTCCGTCTCATTATTCTCCTTTTCTTCTTTTTGTCTTCTAATTCTTCTTTTCTTCTTTATATTTTCTTTATTTTTCTCCTTTTGTTATTTTTCTTCCTTCTCATTCTTCTCATTTTCTTCCTTATCCTTTGTCTTGTTCTTCTCATTTTCTTCTTTCTGCCTTCTTCATTCTCCTTTTTTCTTTTCTTCTGTTTTGTTATTTTTTCCTACTCTTATTCTTCTGCTTTTTGTCATTTTCTTATTTTCTTCTTTTTATCTTTCTTTTTAAACTTCTTCTTTTTCTTTTTGCTCTCCGTCTCATTCTTTCTCCTTCTGATATAGTCTTCATTATTATTCTTCCCTCTTCTGCTTTTCGTCTTCCTTCATATTATTCTCCTTTTCTTGCTTTTCCTTCCTCATTCTGCTTTATTTTGCTATTGCTTTCTCGTTCTTCTCGTTTTCTCATTTTTGTCCTTAGTTTTTCTTCATGTTCTTTTTATCTTATTCTTACATATTTCTTATTTTTGTTTTACCTTCTCTTCTTTTTATCTTGTCCTTTGGTTACTTTCCTTTCTTTCATTTTTCTCCTTTTATTTTTGTTTTTCTTCGGATCTCTCGTCTTTTCCTTCTAATTCATCTCCTTGTGTTTTTCTACTTTCTTAGTCTTCCCCTTTTCTTTTGTTTTTTGTTCTGATTATTCTGCTTTTCTTATTTTTCCTCTGATTTAATTCATATTCTTTTATTTTTTTGTCTACATTCTGATTCTTAATCTTTTTATTCATTCTTCCGTCTCATTGTTTTCGTCTTCCTTTTCATTTTTCGCATTTCCTTTTTGTTTTTGTCTTTTGTGTGCTCTCGTTTTTGTTTTCTTACTCTTCTTGTTTTCTTTCTTCCCTGTCTTTTTCTTTTCTTGCTCAATACTTTCTTCTAGTGTCATTGCTCTCTCTTTTGCAACTCTTTCACTTGTCTATAGCCTAAGCATATCCTGTTGTTAATGTGAAGCGCCTCTATTCGCGACTCGACATTTGCATTGTCTTCGTGTAATACGTTGGCTGTGGTCTCTGCCTTAACAGATCGTTGCTTGGCAGCTGAGCAGGTTTTGCTCTTTCTCGTGTCGCATTACGTCTTGTACGTATTCCGCCCGCATTCTAGACACATCCGACTGTACTTAATGGCGGTAGAGAGATGGATATAACAGTCGAGTGTTGCTGACAATTGACGAAATGAGTTAGATGCAAAGTACCGCCGAAGTATATCCTTCGGTTAATTTATTTCGTTGGTAGCTATTCCATTCGAAATATTTGCCGCTGGGATAAGAGAGGGAGTAATGGATGAATGCTCAAGAGACTTTATTGAAGAATTATTGACAATTGACGAAATGAGTTAGATGCTAGGTACCGTTGAAGTATATCCTTCGGTTAATTCGTTTCATTTGTAGCTATTCCATTCAAAAAGTTTGTCGTTGGGATAAGAGAGCGAATAGTGGATGAAAGCTCAAGAGAATTTTATTGAAGAAATGGCGGGAGAACTTGCAACCGTAACGCAACTTCGTACTCCAACTTCTCTTCATATTAAATGGCTTACGTTCAAGAGTTGTAGCAGACTTCCACCAAGAATATTAATATCAAATCTTAAGGGTTGTTTTTAAAATTGTCATTATGTTACGAAAGAATTCTAATTTCTGAAGTTCACCATGCCCTACTCGGAATTTATAATGAACAGTCCTTTACCAAGCTTTTCAGTCTGGAAAAAGACAATACGCAATGGTAGTCGCCTATTTTATTGTGGACATGATTGCAGTATCGATTTTAAAGGTAACAATGCATCATATAGACAACGTATAAGCATCAATTTTCTAATACGTATTCATAAATATAATTGTAGTTTAACAACAAAAAGAATTAAAATGGTAAAACTTTCAAATGAATAAACTGTACATATGGAATGACAATCAATATTTATTGTAGAAAAATCAATTACTTCAAAGAAAAATTGGAACATTTGAAAACCATAATGCATGTAGACTATTAAGTTAACAACATAAAAAAGAAGTATATAATTTATCATACATGTCTGATTTATAGATTATGACTCACTAGCGAAGACTGCACTGTTTCTACACTCTTTATACTGCGTTCCCTAATGTCTGACAGGCGACGTAAACATTGTCGGCAGAGAAAGGGAGAAGGATACTTGCTAATCAACGAATGGCAGAGGTCACATTTCAGCTACGTAAAGATTAATTTTTGGTTCTATAGAATACATCTGTTATGGTAACAATTGATATTAGAGGAGAAAAATTTTCTCCGGCGCACAGTGGGGCAGAATCGACTCAAAATGGGACAAAATTATTTTATGTCTCTGTTGTTTTCTTGGATGCATAAAATCAATAGTTATTCAATAGTTTTCACTTTTTCTTTAAGTTAAAAGCACTTTCACAACATAATAGTTTTTATTCAATATCTGATTCCTCATCATTACATTTTCATTACTGACATTTTCTTCATGAATGACACTTTCTTTTTCTTCCTCACCAGAGTCTTTCAATAGCTGCAATCCTTCCTTCCACAAGGGAGTTTTGTGTTTTTATGTGACTTTATGATATTTGAAATGAGAGGATCGGAAGATATGAGAAGGTTGTTGACTAAATCTGTCATTGTGTTTTTACGAGAACTTTTCCTTGTGAGGGCCTCTCGATATATTATTTTAATATCTTTATTCTGAGCCTCCTCAGATAACTGTGCAATTGAAAGCAGAGCTGAGTTAATAATCTGAGACCCATGTATGAGAATTTTGTATACGCTAGTTGGGAGGTTAAACTAGGAATACTTCTGAATGAACAATTTTGCATTTTATAGCGCATATTGATTGAAAGAATCAATTTTAATGTCTCTTCCACTAGAAATTACTCGAACAACTGCAAAACGTATAATTAAGTCTTTATCTATCCCGGTTATGGATATGTTAATTCGGGATTTGAGAAGAATCTTCTAGCAGTATTCCCGTTGTTTGAGGTTCCACTCCCCCTGGTTAAGTTTGTCCACAAGAAGTCCCGTCTCATTTGGAAACCGACTCTGAATTTCTTCCTTTCTCCTTTTCATAAATTCGGCTGGCTGTATGATCTGACAGACCCTGTAACTTCACTTCTGCACTTATTTCTATCAGAGTAATATCACATAGATAGCAATTCTGCTTTGCTTCTCGAACTTCATTGTACGCTGGATATACCATCTACATTTCTACATTTTGCTTGTAGTCTCAATAAAGTGTACTGGTACATAGATAATTTCGTATCCATTATCAGGGCTAACATCACCACTATATTTTGCAACATTTTTGCAGGAACCACTATGCTCGTTATAGGCAGTTGGAAGTTTTGCCGTATGTGTTGGTGTATTTACAGCATTTTCCATTAGTTTAGCTGCTACTTTTTACTAGAAGCCTTCAGACTTATCTGAATAGCAAGAGCAAGTGCAGCAGGATCAACAGCTTCTCTGAGATGTTCAGTTTTCCTCCTCTTAGTCTTCTGAGATGATTCAGAGAACAATTTTCTCTGATGACCAGAATGACTATACAACTGTGAACATCCAGCCACATGTTCAACATGAAATTTGTTACATGCGAGCAGCTTAAATTCTTGATCCAATGAACTGCCATATTTTTCTTCCTATTTATTTTTCATTCTGTAGCAATTCTGCTATCTTTTATTCAAATTACTGCAGAATGAACTATTTTTTTTTAGTTCTGAAGAAAAATCTTGTTGACAATTTTCACGTAATCCTAATTATGAAATAACAAACTCATGAACAGCTGTCTTATCATTATTATTTTGCAGCAGAGCTTCCATGATTTCACAGTGTTAAAAACAGCGTTCATCTGGAATAGTAATGAATATTACTGTACGTAGGTATCTGAATTTTCGCACATTAAACAGAAAAGTGCAAGTAGCTGCAGCTGAATACGACTTTTCTGCAATCTATAGGGTGTGTTTAAACCACCGACACAAAAGTTTTCGTAACATCGAGTGACACGCACTTTATAACCCTCTTTAAATATTGAAAACTAAAATATATTAGCTTAAATTGCATTCCTCCGAGTTATCACAAATATTTACACTCATATAAACCAATTCAAAATTACATGTATTCCTAATAAAACCTACCCTTTGTTCTAACATTCTCAGCCATTGTTATTTCTTTATTCACGAATATGACCACGTAACACACACCACTGTCTCAAGCGCACGGCCTAGGACTGACTGGTGCACTATCGCCTGGTTACAACAGCTCTCTTTCAAGGCTGTAGCCACAGTTGTTAAAACATGTTATCGATGATGCATCATGAGTTTAGTGCTCACTAGCATCCCTACTATCAGTATACACTGTCAAAAGTATTGTAAAAGAAGTTCATTTTTTCAATATTGTCCCATTTTTGCCTCAGTCTGGCCCACTGTGCGGCGCCGGGAATCGAATCCAGGTCCTTCGTTCTACGTACCAAGCGCTATAACCATTGAGCTACGCCGAACTTCAATCCATAGCACCGGATCGAATCCCTTTCTCCTTTATGACCTGACTCCAAGTTCGACATTTATATTGTCAACTGCCATTATACAAGGAGCGCACTCAATTGAGTGACTTAGTGGCTGGGATTCCACAGTAATATACACTGTTCCTCGAAGAATTTAAGTAAAGATTAATTTTTGGTACTACAGGATACATCTGTTATGGTAACAATTGATATTAGAGGAGCATAATGTTTAAAACAAACTAGTTGTGTCATCTAGACGTAAAACATTATGTTTCTATATGATTTATAGCCTTACAGTACATTACCTACCGTAAACGGGGGTTACTTTGAACACAGAGGAAACTTTGAACATTTTTTCAGAAAATCATATTTAGGTTTCTAGATCCTGCACTTTTTATAGATGGAGGTAAATTTGGTATGAGAATGATTTTATGATAATTTATCTCCATCTATAACAAGTGCAGCATGTAGAAACCTAAATATGATTTTCTGAAAAAATGTTCAAAGTTTCTCTGTGTTCAAAGTAACCCCAGTTTACCTACCCTGATTTACCTACCCTGATCTTCCTGTTTGTAGAAAACACCACGGTATATATGTATTTTACCATAACTTCACTATTAACACGTCAAATAAACAACGAAGGGAAATCAAAACGAATGGCACATTGCACTTTTTTATGATGCAGTCCTGGTAACTTTACATCACTGCACTACCATCTTTTGGTGGTTTTAATAACACTCTACAATCTTTTGTGGACCTAGCCCTGTTGATATGTAATGCCCCTTGGTAAATTGCAACATTCTGGTGAAATATCACTTAAGTTTTGGCACTTAGCACCTATCTACTGTTATGTATCCAATCTAAAATCTCAGCCTAATGTCTCATATTATATTGAATATTTCTGTGTGACTAGGTTAGTTTAGTGATTCAGATTTGATAACTTTCAACGAGGTTAATCTTTCAGAGATTTTTACCTGTAATGCGTACAGTACAAGAAGTTTTATCTTCTACAAGCGAATGCTTAATAATGTTCACTTCAAATGCCACCATTTATTGTTTTCATTAGACATTTTGAAATTATATTGGCAATAGTAGCCTTTCAATATTTGATTGCCGACAGGTAAGTGTACATTAAACTTTGTCGCATCTTTAAAAAAATGCCGCTATTTATAGACATCCAGTAACAGTTTGGTTCGAAATTCTTACAGTAGTGGAATTAAAATAAACAAATTGTCAAATTTTTAAGTACCGGTAGGTGGTAATGAGTTTTGTGCTGTACCAACATTTACAAACATCAATATGTTTCGTGATGTCATTTCATTGACTTTGGCATGCAAATACTCCTCAATTTTTTTCGTATTTCTAACGTATTTCTTCAGGTACATGCATAGAGACACACATAGTAGAAATCCTGTCCACTCGTTAATTCATAAATTCGCTTCATTTTTTTCATTTAATTAATTAATTCATTCATTCATTCATTCATTCATTCATTCATTCATATCCTGTCACGCAACGTGGTAACATAGGGCCGCTGTGAATGATCGCCATTGGACACGATTTGATGCCATCACTTTCACGTAATTCCAGGTCTTGCCTTGCTGTCAGATTTCGTCATAAACAGTTCTTCTCTATGAAGATTTAGGTCGTCCTGTTCTACGGGATCCCTGAGGGTTCCAATCCAGAGCTTGTTTTTCTATCTCGGAATCAGATTTTCTTAATATATGGCATATCCATAGCCATTTTTTCATTCATAACTGTAATTCTATTGGTTACTCGCCTGCGAGTACCAATAAAGCTTCATTCTTTATTTTCACTATCAAGAAATTATTGAAAATTTTCCTGAGACATCGATTAATGAAAGCTTGCAATTCTTGTATGATTGGTACATTTTATTTTCAGGTTTCAGAACCATAAAGGAGGACTAACTTAACATTACTATTAGACCTTCAATTGGAAGAAGTTACGCAATAATAAACCAATCGACAATTTGAAAAAATGAGATATTTGCACAAATCTGTTGATGGAAGGATAATTTAACTCGGAAGAAATCAAGATTGCAACATCAGAATTTTACTGCTTTTTACAAGCAAAAATTCTTTTATTGCATAAAATTTATTTATTTATTTTGCTTTGAAATATTACTTCAACTGCTGGTCTCTTATTAAAAATCGGTTAGCCTTTTTGGTATTATTTGTGCTAATTTTTGTAATAGTATGAATGTTATAATATTTCTTGCATAAAATGTTTCACAAAAAACAGATTTATTTCAATGGCCAATATCTCGAAACAGGTTTTTGGCGCTTGGTCTCTTATTACGTAACTCCGTCCAGTTTTGTTTTCCTGGAGATATTTGAATTTTTTAATACTGGATGCAGTTGGACAAAGGCAGAGTTGGCTTTCCCAGTTCCATTTGAAACATCCTCTAAAGCCTTGTTCACATATTTAAAGTAACTTGATTTAACGAAATTGAAAAGTGTGAAGTGTGTTTCAAGTTGAGTTCATGTCAAGTAGCAACTTGAATTAAATTTTCAAATGAAGTTGAATTCCCTTCTACTTTTTACTTGACTTGAAAGTACACTTGAAACGACTTGAAGAGTATGAACGTCACTTGATAATTTGAATTGAAGGGTAAAACGTGCGAATTTAGATTGAGACCTATTATAAGAGCGTTAAATTAACATCTGATTGTTTTTTCTGTTTTTTTTTCTGGAAAGTAAAAATAATAGGAAATAATGAATGAGTGGAATAATGACCAAGTACTTAAGATTTTGGAGTTGTATGAAGCTCACGGAGGCCTGTGGATAATAGAGACTGCAAAGTATCGTGACAGAAATACAAAGGAAGCTGCCAAATAAGAGTACATTGAGGAATTTAGTAGGATAATGTTTATGAGCCGAAACTGGCACGGTTCAATTTGGCTGATAGATTTTTTTTTCTGGCAACTGTAATTGCTTCAACAAAATTCTCTTGGAATATGGTAAATTAGACCTTATTATTTTGTTACATTTACATTAAGAATTTTTAAATCTCTGTTAGATGATCTCACTGTTTTGTTACATTTATGTTAAGAATTTTTAAATCTCTGTTAGTAGATCTCACTGTTCTCTTTGCAATGGCCAATGGTTATGTTTTTCTCTTACAAATGCAATTCCTAATCCATACTGAAGACGCATCTTCCGTTTCTTCATATCTTTATTAATTCGCTGGCAAGGAAGCTTGCTACTACAGAAATTCCTATGTCCACAAGTTCCATTGATGTCATTTTATCCTACGTGAAAACAAAATAACTTTAATATGTCTGAACCGCAACTTGAATTCAAGTTATTTGAAGTGTGCTTAAAGGCTCATGTCAGTAGATTTACTGGCATGTAAAAGAACTCATACGGGACAAAATTCCGGCACACCGGCGATGCTGATATAACTTCGGCAGTTGCGAGCGTCGTTAAGTAAACCATAATTAAAAAAAGAATAAATTTACTTGAAAAGTGTGAACGAGGTTTAAGTCATCTTCATCTGTTGTTACCATGCTATCTAGATATGTGAATGATTCGTCACTTTCAATTTTTCTGATTTTGTATTTTCAGCTTGTTTTTTGATCTTTAACTCGTTTCTTTTGTGACCATTTACTTCAAAACCAGCTATACGAGATATTTTTATAAATTTGGAAACCTTTTCCTGCATGTCTGAGAAACGATGTGTTGACAGACATATGTCAGCATACTGCAGACCCTCCAAGATGTTGCATCTGATGCTTCCCTTTTTATCCTATGTAACCTTTTCCGTGATATCGTCCATTACTAATATAAAAAACAGAGGAGAAATTATACATCCCTGTCGGAGTCGACTGTTAACTTGGAATAACAAGTTAGTCTTCCACAATGTATCAGTTGTCAAAGGAATCCGTAATTTATAATTTTGTCAGATATTTATAGTTAAAATCCTGTAACTGGATAAAAATGACGTCAAGCCTTCACCTAAGGCCAGCACATTGGCAAGTGGTAACGGTGAGCATTCATGACCGAGATGGAATTCGAACCCTTCATCGTGACTCCAAGCAACATAAAAACTTTAGCTGTTCCGTACATAGTGACTTGCTTCTTACGAAATTAAATCGATAATTTTACACCGTGTTCAGCACTTTCATTTTTTCCAGTAAATCTCCGTAACTCAAAGCTCTGTGTTGCGTCTTAGACGATTATTGCACTGATCGCTTAAACCACCGCCACCCAGATTCCGATCATGCCCGCGCGATTTGCATAAGAAAGTACGTGACGTGGATCATATTCTGTGATAACTTTTCTTTTTTTTTAAAGCCTTTGCATTATAAGACTGTTCGAAGTTAAATTGAGTCGCACGCCCAAGGCCGGTGCTTTATCTGGCACTTTTTTCTTCTAATTTTATTACCGTCTCTTAATCAGTCCGCTTAATTCCAGCTACTGTGGCTTATTTATGTGTCAGAGGTTGCAAACCGTCGGATTAGCCTGATAAGTCTAGGCAACTCTTGCTTACAAATTAGTTTTCCTTCTAATCAGTTTAAGGGAATTTTCACTAAAATGTGGTGGATATATCTCACTCAGAAATATTTCTCCCATTAAAGGATTACTCGGGCGCTATGATAGGCTTAGTTTAGCAAGTAATAATACCAACTGTGAGAGGTATAAATGTTGCATAAGCTATTCCAGTGGTTCTCAAACTTTATTAGCAATGTGGTCCCCCTTTCCATAGGTCAGTACTTTCGCGAACCCCTTCAAAATCGTCGATGGATTGATGAGTAAGTTAGATTTGGGTTAATATTAAGTGAATTTGAGTAGTAATATTTCTGATACATTTTTTTATATTGAATCGATATAATCTTGGACTATATAATAGCCTATCAGAATTGAAATGTAAATATAATACTGTCCTGAAAAAATATGGGGTGGATTAATAATGTTACAGCAGATCTGGTACTAGATATAGTAAAGCAAAACAATAATCTATTTTCAATACACTCCCTGTATCAAGTAGACTCGTAGTCCCCTTGAAGAACAGCAGCTTCATCTACCATGTTTCTCATAACATAAATTTAATAAATCTGCCTAAATGTAGTTTTTGTAATTTTTTTGTATCCTGGCAACATGTAGCGATTGTCAGGTCATGTCTTGTACTGTAGTTTTTTTGCAATTTTTTTTTTGTTTCCTGGCAAAAAGTAGTGATCATCAGTTCATTCAGTTCATGTCTTTTACTATAGTTTTTGTAATTTTTTATTTACTGGCAACAAGTAGTGATTGTCAGTTCATGTCTTTTACTATAGTTCTTGTAATGTTTTTGTTTCCTGGCAACATATAGCGATTGTCAATTCATGTCTTTTATTGCACTTTTTGTAATTTTTTTGTTTCCTGGCAACATGTAGTGATTATCAGTTCATGTCTTTTACTGCAGTTTTTGTACTTTTTTTTTTTTGTTTCCTGGCAACAAGTAGTGATTGTCAATTCACGTGTTTTGCTGTAGGTCTTGCAATTTTTTTTGTTTCCTGGCAACATGTAGCGATTGTCAGTTCTTGACTTTTATTGCACTTTTTTGTGATTTTTTGTTTCCTGGCAACAAGTAGTGATTGTCAGTTCATGTCTTTTATTGCACTTTTTGTAATTTTTTTTTATTTCCTGGCATCATATAGTGATTGTCAGTTCATGTCTTTTACTGTACTTTTTGTAATTTTTGTTTTCTGGCAACAAGTAGTGATTGTCAGTTCATGTCCTTTATTGCACTTTTTTGTGATTTTTTTGTTTCCTGGCAACAAGTAGTGATTGTCAGTTCATGTCTTTTATTGCACTTTTTGTAATTTTTTTTATTTCCTGGCAACATATACTGATTGTCAGTTCATGTCTTTTACTGTAGTTCTTGTAATTTTTTTGTTTCCTGGCAACATGTAGCGATTATCAGCTCTGGTCTTTTATTACTCTTTTTGTAATTTTTTTTGTTTCCTGGCAACATGTAGCGATTGTCAGTTCATGTCTTTATTGCACTTTTTGTAATTTTTTTGCTTCCTGGCAACAAGTAGTGATTGTTAGTTCATGTTTTACTGTAGTTTTTGTACTTTTTTGTTTCCTGGCAACATGTAGTGATTGTCAGTTCATATCTCTTACTGTTCGGGAATTTCTGTAATAATACATTCGGGAAACTGAATAGTAGGCTACATGAAATTCGGGACCGTGACTTCGGGAACTTGGCTTCGGGAAAGTCGATTCGGGAAAATAGCATTGGGGAAAACGTTCCATTTGGGAATGCGAATTCGGGAAAATGGATGGGAACGGTTGAAATGTAACGCATACCAGTTTCCTACTACTGTGTATCGATATATCTGCCTGTGAAATAAAGTTTGTCCTTGAGAGCTCTTGTTACCTTACTTTTTGAAGTATCCTTGTATGTGTATTTCGTACCACAATTCAATTACATCATTGTCTACTATGGACTGTGATTAGTTTTCTCGTTTAGCACTCTCCTCAACTGAAGGATTAGGGGAAAGAAACATCGATGTACATAATAAGCTGTTCCGAGAAAATGACGTTATAACGCGTTGACAGTTGACATCATCTCCCTGCAGTACATATCTTTAAATCTGTTTTGCAAGGTCTACGTTGCTTATTAACGCGTGGTGACTCGACAGGCTTGTAGTATCTCTGAAGAACAACAGAGTGCACTACTTAAAAATGTCAAAAGGTGGACATCGACGTTTGTTTTCCCTGACTCAACTGTCAATTGAAATCCAATGGTGGTCACAGAACGTTGAAGACAGAATGATTAGGATTTTATATATATATCACGAAGAACTGTGTCAAACACGTCTGTTCCAAAAGCTTGACAGGGAAACTTCTAAATTAAGAATCTAAACTTCTTTGTTTAAACCTTCGTTGTGCCTTGCTATTTAAATTCGCTGCTACATTTTATCTGGTCTTTTATTTTCTGTTCCTACCCAAATGCGTCTTTTTAAGATAGAATTCCACTTGATTGTGAGAAGTTCTTCTATTACACTCGTGAGTTTCGACAAAGGTATCTTGTATAGAAAGTCGGCATTATTTATATAATTATTTCTCCATCCTAACAATGTTGCAGAACGTCAGTGTAATGGTTTTATATGAGGTGATGGTAATATTAATATAGGCCATTCGGTACACATGAAATCTAATTGCACGTGAGGGGAAGGAAAAAGTGAACTGATAGCGTCCCTACCTTGCTACGTTTCGATTTGAAAGGTACGAGTAGCTACCTCGCTTATCCCCACCATAAGGTTCTTACTACGAGCTACGGCGCACGAATGCATTTTTGGTTTCATTACATAACGAATGACCTGTACAAATCTGAAAGAAAGATATGAACTTCTTTTTATTCGTAACGTCGGGTAGTACTTGTTAGTGATGAAATGTTTGGATATTATTACTGACGTGTGTTTTCTCTTACTTTCAGGTGAGTCACGTGTGCCAAGCGAACGTGGTGAGTTATGCATGAAGCATTTGGGAATATATTTAATGGACACCCGGTACGTTTGTTTGAGGTAAACAATGGGACCGTACAGTACATTAAATGTAGCAAGTGAACGGAAATTAATAGCACATCATCACTTTTATTTCCTCCCTGAGTGCGCTTTATTTGCAGCTTCAGAATTTATTATACCACTGCTCCGTGGCAGAGTGACACAAGTACCTGTTGGGGAGGGAATTAGTTGCACTCACAATTTGATGTATCAAGCTTCAAGCGATAATGGGTTTTTATTTTCGTACCGCGCTCAGCACCAAATGGAAACATACCCTTTTATTTAAAAGCTTTTCTGATCAATTACCTTTAACTGGTATATCCGACGTGTTGTGGTTTCACGGCTGCTTTTTAAATCTTTTGGCATTTTGATTTCAAAAGATGAACATCAAGTTCCACTACAAAGTAATTTATCATTCAGCTAAAGTTAATATAATTTCGTTTTTCTTCCCTTTCTCGACATATCTCTAAACATTTGGCATGACTATGGCGTGGTTCATATTGAAATCCTATGTTCACTTCCTCTTCCTCATCGTCTTTTTAGTACCAAATCTAAGGATTATTCCTATCGCAGGTTATCCAGTTTCCTTCATTATAGCAATACCATTTCCCTCTCCATTTCTTCATATTTTCCCCTCATTTAATTTTATATAATCATGGCGTAGGTAATATAATATGGGACGGTCAGCCAAAAGTGTTGCTTTCAGTATACAGGCTGAAAGTGAAATAACTCTGCAGATTTTCAGAGCGAATAGCTCATGATGTGTGTAACAAAAATGTGTACCATATTAGTGGAAAGTTCATAGTTTTCTCAGAAAATATGTTTTCTTCCCAAATGTTAAACACCCTCTTATTCGGTAACTATTGTGAGTAGGATCGTGATTTTCGCTCATATCGATAGAAGATCTAATTAAGAATAATTTATTTCTCTGGTGTTTTTTCATAGCGTGGACGGTTTTCGTGTAAATTTAATTTAGAAAACCACCGATTTCAAGTCACTAAACGGTGTGAACAGATTACAACGTTGTAGTCAGAGAGGGAGAGAGAGGTTCGTTGACCTCTTACATCTGTATAACGAGAAAAAGGAGTAGTGTGTGAGAGGCGATGTTTGCCTGATTTCTAAAACTTTCAACTTAATTATCTAATTAACCGTGCATTTAATCATAAAATGTAATATAGGTTTTCTATTCATTTAAATGTACCCTATCGTCCCTTTCATTCCACAGGGCTATTTCCACTTCCACTTTATATAAAGGCGCATTTTCAGCTGCGCAATAGGGTTGTAAAAAATAGTTTTTTCGTCAGTGAGCGGTAAACGTCAAGGAAATGTTACAAAATATATATTTACATCATTTAGGCACATTTACACAAGCGCCTCATTGTTGTAGTTATGATCATTTTTAATTTTGCTTGATGTTCAAAGTTATGTACTTCTAGTCTCACGTATTTCATTCCTTAATTACTGCTTGTATTCCAGAATGGAATGGAATTTCGAAAGTATAGTTACTATAATACTAAATGTAGAGAGATCACACCGATTTTGTGGGATTCTAAGCATGAACATTATAAAAATAGAAGGAACATGGCAAGAAATTTCAGAAGCGCTAAATAGAGTGTGTTTCAATAAAAGCGTGCAAAAATTAAACAGGAAATAGGGGATGCGCTACTGAACATTTTGAGATGGGGAGCTTGGGAAGCTAGCTTAAGGAGATATGAACTTAAACATGGGGCTAGGCAATCTCTGATGCATTTTTTCTGTACCTAACGTTCACAATGTGGCTGTGTCATATCGTGTTTACATTGTCACAAGACAGAACATGCTATGAATCAACGACAGACACTTTCATACTGTTTGAAGAGTGACGACGGTGCACCGCCTCACTTCAGTGTGGGTATCCGAAACCATTTGGATGCTACATTTCCTGGTCGTTAAATTGGAAGAAGAAGAAACCCTATTCCGTGGCCTGCGAAATCACCTGACCTCAATCCGCTCGATTATTTCGTATGGGGACATCTAAAATCATTTGTGTACAGTATGAGACTCCAATGTACACGGACGTGAAATTAGTTGCCAGGATTGTAGTCGCCTGTGATGTAATTCGAAACACGCCAGGCATATTTGAAAGAGCGCGGCAGAATCTCATACGACGATGTCTTGCTTGCATTGAGGTTAGTAGGCGTCATTTTGAGCAACTGTTGTTAGGTACAAAATGGTACGTTAATTAAGGATTGTAAATTATTGGTAGTGTACAGTAATAACTGTAAATAATGTAAAAACTAAATGGAAATATATTCATGTAGAAATCAGCTGTAAAATAATACGGAAAAAGTAATAGTGATAGGCAAGTTTAACCCTCGACACTTACCTGAGATATTTTCTGACTTACACAATATTTTATTGTTAAAATCTACATCCATATACTTCGAAACGTTTTAATAACCTAGATATGCTATCCTTGGTTATATTAGTTTCCTTTACAATTAAAATTATTTTTTCATTGTATATTTATTATTTTTTGCATGTTTATTCCTTGTGTTCGTGGATGGCCCCAGCTATCGAACACATCTTATTTTCTAGTTAGAATTATTGTGCAGTAATAGTGTTTTGTTGCAATCAAAGTGAACTTGTACTTTTGAAAGTGAAAAAAAAATGAAACAAATACAGCATAATGTAGGCTATGGGTAAAATGTTGTAGGTTCAAGAGTAATTATTTGCATTTGTAAAATTAGCTTCTTGTTCTTTCTACTGCAGCAGGTGATGAGAGTAAATTAATTAATTAATTTTATTGTCTAAACATAGCACTGATAAACAAGTGCTAGATATATGAAGTGATGTTTACTGCTTCTAATGTAGTTTTTCATGCTGATTTAAAATCTGAAAACCGTTTTGCTCTATCACATCAGGTTTTGAAATTACCGACGAAATTTGATTTTTACATGGAACGCAGTCGAATTTCTTTGTCTTTTTCATTATTCTTAATGCAATGCTGAAAATTTCGTCGTTTGTGTTCTGTTGCATTAATATACTTTCATTTGTATCTTTCTTACTTATTTTCATTGACAATGACAGTGGACGGTGGATATTACGTCATCCAGAGGTTGTAGAAATTCACCAGAAGTGTTTTGCTACGTGTGCGGCTATGTAATAGACAAATCCCATCGGAAGACTTTTACGCCGTTTGCGAAGAAAGCATATGAACTATACCTTGATTCGAAGGTGGATAGTAGTAATTCGTAGGCACCACAGTTCATCTGTTCGACCTGTGTATGCAACTTGCGCTGTTGGTTAAGTAAGGAAAAGAAGTATTTGGAGTTCCTATGATATGGCGTGAATGAAGCAACCACATCACAGACTGTTATTTCTGTTTGGCAAACGTCACTTCTCCTCCAAAACTCGTGCAACTGTAAAGTAACCTGACGTTTCTTCAGTTTCTAAACCAATTCCATATGATCCCGTCTCTTGTCCAATGTCAACAGCATCTGGAGAATACACAGTTACTGAAGAAATGCAAGAAGAATGTCCTCTTTCATCTCCTGCCAATGACTCAGACTCTGATTACTACCAACCTGGAGAAGATATTTATTTGATGAATAATGTTACACTCATACGGGATCATGCGATCTCATACGGGACCTGGCATTAACGAAAGGTCAAGCTGAACTACTCGGTACGCATTAAAGAATTTAATTTCCTTGCACAACGAATTCACAGTTTCGGCACAGACACAAAGAATTTGTCAAGTTCTTTGAAATGAGTGACACTATTTGCTACTCCACGGATGTTCAAGGTTTTATGTTGTCTCGGGGTGGAACACAGCACTGAAGCATGGAGACTATTCATAGATTCATATAGGACAAGTTTGAAGGCAGTATTATTACACAACGGAAAAAGAAATGCTTCAGTACCGGTTGCATATTCTACCCACCTGAAAGGGACGTACGAAACCATATCTCCACTTCTTAAAAAATACGCTATCGCACGTACAATTGGCGTATCTGTGGTGATTTAAAAGTTATCACAATTCTCATGGGAATGCAGACAGGGTACACCAAGTACAGCAACTTCATCTGCATGTGGGACAGCAGAGACAGAAAGAACCTCTCTATAAAGAAAAATTGGACAGTCAGAGATAGAATGCAGACAGGAAATAAAATCGTCCTTCTTGTGCTGTTGGTTGAGCATGACAAAGTTATTATGCCACGGCTTCATATAAAGCTGGTGCTCATGAAGACTTTCATGAAGGCACTAGACAATGACTCAGATGCTTTTGGGTACCTGTGTAACAAGTTTCCGAAGTTGAGTTACGAGAAAATGAAAGAAGGTGTGTTCATAGGTCCACAAATAAGGAAGATCATTGCTGACAGCCACTTCCAAGACTTACTGGATGATACTCGAAGAGACGCAAGGGTGGCATTGAAGTCAGTTGTAGCCAATTTCCTTGCAAATAATAAATCGACTGACTATGTGAATGTTGTGCAGAAGTGCATCAGTGCGTACAGACAGCTAGGTTGCAAAACGTCCCTCAAAATGCATCTCCTCGACTCACATCTTGATTTCTTCTCCGAGAATCTAGGTTTAGTCAGCGACGAACATGATGAACGTTTTCATTAAGACTTCTCGCTGATGGAGTCACGCTATCAGGGTCGATGGAAGTGCAGCGATGTTGGCTGACTACTGCTGGACCCTTGAGCGCGACATGACAAATGCTCAGCATAAATGAAGTATATTCTATATATGTACATATGTATTTTACATGTGTATTATACCTTCAACTATGTTATTATTATAATTATGTGCCATGTGGCACATTTGCATCATTTTCTTAGCTAAAGCCATGTTCATTATTACTCCATGTAGCAATAAATGCTCTACTGAAATTCCTGTCTGTGAGTTCTTAAACATAATGGTTGACGTCGTATATCTCAAGAACGATGGGTAATAGAGACAAATGGTTTGCATATTCGGAATCAGCATGTTCCAGTTGTCTTAGAACGCTTGTTGGATACCAAGATATCCACCGAAAGTGTTATTTTGTTATTCAGTGTAAGTAACACTTCATGCAATAAAAGTTTCCTTTTTGGGCTATATTTCATGGAAAGTGAATGTATTCTCTGATAACTGAAAAAACATAGATACAGCAGAATAAATGTCCTGCCATTAAGCTGATTAAATTAATTAATTAATTAATTCTATCATTGTTTAAACACGGTGAATAATTCTAGGTGCAATAACAACTTTCAGTTTGTTTATATTGTATATAAAACGCATTAAGCTATAAAAAGCATCCTAATTATAAACAACAAATATTCTTGGGTTCAAAAAAGGCCCCAGATAAGTAGTATAAAATTCTACAGCATCTAAGTTGCGAGAGTTAAGCCCATATCTCCCTAAACTAGCTTCCCAGAACCTAGGTTCTCTGTCAAAATCTTAAGTAGAGCATCCCGTATGTTCTGTTTAATTTTTGCACGCTTTTACTGAAACACTCTGAATAGGAAGTTGAAAAAACGAAGGGTGTAATGTCACAGTTTCATCGTGAATTAAAGAGGAAAAATCACAAACTATCACGAAGCAGCGCTTAAGAAGTTTAGTACAAAATAACATTCCTCTCTCAGCATCCTGAATTCAACTACATTCTAGCAACAGTGTTGCATACATATCAATATTCATTTTCAAATATTTATACAGTTTATTGTGAACTTACGAGTATGCCTGTTTCCAACAATGTTACGGCATTGTAAATGAATCATAATTCTCACGGATATGTAGAAACTACAGTTGGGTACGTCTAGTTGGCCATAGCAGTGTACGGGAATGTCTTTAATGTATGGTAATAGGGATTATCTGATCCTATGTTTGTGGTATTTCCGGACTGAAAATCCACTACATTTTTCTTTTTCATGTCAACTTTTTCTCCTAGTGAGTTGCACATTGGGGTGGAGTGAATCTATGCATGAAATTGTTTTTATCTGTTTTCTAAATGTAATAGTTGCAAATCTGTATTTTCACTTACCTTAGGAATGTGAACAATATGGAGTTTCGATAATTAATTTTTGAGGTGCGCCAAGAGCATTGAAGTTTCTTAAAATTATATCTTTTTTGCCTATTTGTATATTTGTTCTATTATTTTATTTTTCATTACTTAGCTAATGAATTGCTCTAAAATCAAGTTTTTAAACTTTATTTGGAAGACTCTAAATTGGGATTGCAGTATACAGTGTTTTTTGAGAGGATCCAAAGGGACAAACTATATAGTATTTTACATCAAATATGACAAAAATTCCATTTAAGCCCATTTGTTTTTTGTAGTTGGAATTTATTCTTGTTTTCTTTTTCATTTCTTTCTGAGTGGTAACTACATCAACAGGTCCAATTATCATCCTTCTTTCTATTCTTTGCTCTAGTAAAACATTTTTCCTTGTTTTGGAATACGGCGGTCTTTATCAGAGTTAGGTCTACAGTATTAATTTTTTTTTGCATTTGTAAGTTAACATAAAATAGTTTGTTTGCTTCTACTTTGAATTTTGGAATGTTGTCATTTTAGTTGTCGTTACTATGTCGTTTCTTACAAGGCTTCATTAGTTTGTGTATTAATCTTGGTACGCAAAGCACCAATCAGTTGTAATATTCTTGTATGACTGACTTTCGGGATTTATGTCGTTACTTGGATTCCCTTAGTTTAGATAGCAACTCTTTCTGAAATCTCTTCAACAGTAGATTCTTTTGATTTGAAGTCAGATTGTAATTCATTTTTGACCCATAGATAATATTTCATTACGTTATGATATATAAGTAATTGCGATGGGTTCAGCCCCTCTGGCATTGCGAATACGGGGTAGAAGGTCAGATTTCTTGTATTAATATTAGAGATATTCCTACTTAAATACTCTGCAACATAAGAAGAATGAATTTCCATTAATTTTATTATATTAAATTATATCATACCTAAGAGTTTTGTGATTATTCAGATGCATACAAACAATTGTTCTTCCTCTGACACATATCGTCAAGTGAAATGTACTGCCCGAGAATAGATGTAGATGAGAGTATCAAAAATTGAAAGTCACTGAACAAGCTTCATGTAAAAAATTCTTAAAGCAAGCCGTTGATCAGTATGGTGTGTAGACGATTTCTCTTAATAACAGACAAACATGCTGAGGACTTATTATCAAAGATGACCAAGAATTGTTCCTAGATAGTAAAATTTGTGAACATTTCTGCCCAGTGATTTGGTTTTTTCATGCCAGTCTCGTTTCAACACTGCTTTATTATCATACCATGCCTCTAGTGGAAAAGGGAAGATGAACAATATTAATAACACTGTACAACATGAAAGTTGTCCTTTTTATAAAAGTATGTCTATTCGATGTATTTTGTGGTCGCAAAAACGAACCTGCAGTTATGGGATGCAACATGTCACAGAAAGTACACTTTCTTCACAGCCAACTGGACTTCTTTCCTGAAAAACGTTGGTGCTATATTCGATGAACACGGGGAGAGTTTTCATCAAGAAATATCCACCTTCGAAAAGGGCTTTAGTGGAAAGTGGAATGCAAGTATGCTGGTTGAATATTTCTGGTTACTCATTAGAGGGATTACAGAAGCTGTCTACAAACGTATAAAATATCAAAAACAGACATTTTAATTTGTGAATTGTGGCCAAACAAAGGTTGCTTTATGTGTTAGTGTAACAAATTTGTGTAAATAAGTGAAGTGCGTGTACCATAAAAATGGTATGTATTAGGACATTTTTGTTTTCAGAAATAAACTCAGCACCTCTCATTTACTTAAAATTACATAGTTTCATCTAAAGGACAGAAACAAAGTTTAAATTTGTTGCTCAGTGATAATTATTATTCTAAGGTTCATCACTTTTTTATTGTGTTGGTATTAGGTTAAACATGTAAGAGAACAAACTTTTCGTCAAATTATTGTTGTCGGTGGAAATATGTAGATGTGATATTGGTGAGTAAAAGGCACACTGTCCATTCGGTACAAATGTAATTCCTGCAGATTGATAACTCGGTTCAACGAACGTGGAACCATACAGTATTGGCTGTTACGTAGTAGACGTAGACTTCATAGTGCATTTGTCGTCAAAGTAACATATACACTGCAGATCTCTCATGTGGGCTTGGAACGATGTCACAAGAACTCGATCGTGTACCAGTCACCACATTGGGAATACAAATACAGTACGAATATTCTATACTTCATTAACGATTCAGTTGCCCTTGTTGTGTTGCTGAGTTTAGGATTCCTTCGGCTATTTTTAAACAATTCATATTTTGTTGCACTGACTTGTTTTCGCATATACACGGAAAAGTAAGTGCAATAATGTTGTTTATATTTTTAATAGTGTTGGGAGTTCATTCATGTTAAAATATTTTCAATATTATATGTGGACAGTTTAAATCTGCAGCTTTTGTTACAATTTAAAATATGTAAATCGCTGTTGCCGAAATAGGTTATATGATGAACATTCAAAGTTGTGTACGTCCCTTTTCTGTAAATTGTATCATTTCGGTAATTAAAATTAAAAATAAATAACGTGTCGGACTGTAAAAATTGATAGTAGAACATAGAAACTTCTATTAAACAATAAATATTTTAATTCTCTGTGTAGGTTCTCCGAAAAGAAGATAAAGGAAGGATGCAGAAAAAAAATGAAATTCTTAACAGCAACAGCTAGACTGTAGCAATTAGAATAGACAATTTAAAAATAAAGAAATTAAAAGAGATAATGTCAAATTTGTCGGTGAGTAAAAGGAAATGCGAGGGGAATAAGAAAATGAGACGATGAAAAGAAAGAATGGAATGAAGAGTAATACGAAAGAAAGTAAAGAGAAATGGGAGAAAATAGAAGGAAAGAGAAGAGAGCAATAATTCAAGATGCTCTTTGATAGTTTTTTTTTTAGGAATTTGCACACGAGTAGAAGAAATAATTCATCTCCAGAAATTCTCCAAATATTGTTTCCGTCTCTTTGTTGATGTTTTTCACTTCACCAGTCATTGTAGTTGAAAGCATGCTTTTGTTATTGTGTTATCTGTCAAAAACACTTTCAGGCATTCACTTTCACTCAATATTTAAACTCACTAAACATTATTTGTAAATTAACTAGTTTTGTTACTTAAGGGGTTAGGTACAGCTTACAGCAGTAAAATTTAGGAAATGTTGAACATTTTTTTTCCTCCATTACTGTATCTTGTACAATAATGAAAATTAGTATATGTAAAACACTGTTCTTCTGCTATATGAAAAAAAAAATTACAATTAAAACAAATATTTACATTTTTTTAAGTTCAGTTCACTGTGCAATGATGAAGAGTTTCCCACATAATTAAAAAACTATCCAACATTCTGTGATGAATTTTTTTGTATGTATTTATGTATCTCATCCTATCTATAATATGATGCAACAGCACTTCTCTACCTTTGATAGGTTGTCTGATAAAAAATAAATGCATTTAAAAAAATTGGTCAGAGATCAGTATTTTCTTCTAACACAAAATAATAAAACAAAAATGTTATTAAGGAATGTAGTTTAAAGAGCATGATATTGCAAGTATGAGTTTCAGCAATAAAATAAAAGAGAGAGAACGTGAAAGAGTTAACAGGTTTATGAGTTATGAGGGAAACGCTTCATCACTGCACAGTAATCTGTCACTATTTTGAATTTTGAAAAAAAAAAGTATATATATATGTTTTTAATTCGTAAAAATATATTTTTTTTTTCGTATAACAGAACGGCAGTGTTTTACACTGCCAATTTTCATTATTGTACATGATACAGTAATGGAGGAATAAAAGTTGAATATTTCGAAAATTTTACTGTTGTAAGCTGACCTAACCCCTTAACATTGCAGGTTAAAATTATTGATCTGTGACTGGCGTTGTCTCGCGAGAGACCATGACTTGTTCGCGACCCACACTTTGAGAACTGCTGGTTTAGACGGCTAAGTTGCTGCAGGGACATTATTATGGCCGCACCTATCAGGAAAATGTTAGACGACTTTGTTATCGCTATATCTGTGAAATCACTGAAAATAAACAACCTAGGATAGGCCTAATTCATCTCGTTGAATATATTGTATGATTTAAATTTAAATGTGTATTATCTTCTTGTAATGTTGGATTCCAGTAAGACTGTTCGAAAGGTGTGATATGAGGCATCATGTCACTTCGAGAAGATAGATGCGACGTGTCGATGGTTGCGTTGTAATAAAAAATTATCTCCTCACGGCAAAAGAGAACCTGGATGTAGCGAAGGAGATAAGGTGACTCGGAACGTGAATTGTAACTGTTACCGGCGCATTGAGAAACGATTAAGATTCGGATGTCATAGCAACTGAAGCTGACGTATCATGTGGGCGGCGTGTGACAAACAGGTTGAGACAGACGCTATCTTCTTTTGTTTACATTCCTCGCTTGTTTGTGGTAAAGCTAAAGGCGGTCCCAAGATATCATCGCTTCCCCTATTTATCAACTTGTTTCCAAGCCGGTTGATTTGTGTTTATTTTATATATTATATATTTTTTATCTTACGGTACTGCTATTTTTATATTTTATACCAAATTAAACAAGGTCATATTGTAGTCCATATTCCACAGCATATTGAGTGGAGATCTTCGGTCTGACATTTCCGAATTTCACTTTCTCATAAGCCATTCTACCCCATTATTTCCTCACTTAGTTGCCTCATGAGTGGTGCCTTGTTGGTATCACTTGTGAGGTTAAGGCCTGTTTTCGGACAGTTGACTAAACAACAACAGAAATATTATGAAACTGAAATATTGTTGAGGAAAAAAAAATCGATTTAGAGAGTTTTCACAAAAGTAGGGTGACCAGATGTCCTCTTTTATCCGGACATGTCCTCCTTTTTAGGCCTTTGTCCGAGTTCCGGGCGAATTTTTTAAGAATCAAGAAATGTCCTCCTTTTCGTAACTTGTGTGCCTGATATTTTTAAATTATCTGATTTGACGCTTTTTCAAGTAATTTTCCTGTAGGTGGCAGCAGCATCGACGGAATATACTCTTTGCCAACGATCATAAGTCTCTTTGCTTACAAAGTAATATTAAAGTCACATTTTGTTCGGTCTTTTTATGTATTTTGATAATTATAGTTCCTTTGGCGTTCATATAGTTAACTGTAAAATCATTTTATTTTATTAAGTTTTTTTATCATAAGTATACTCTAATAAAATAGATATTGACATAATTTTAAGTATAATATAGATCTAAGCCTAAATATAAATATATGTTTTCAGAATATGTGTGATACCACTTTCTTGCGTTAAATTCCAACGTACCTTGTTTACATGTTTCGACCTTTTATGGGTCATCCTCAGAACTGGTCATTGTTGGTCTTGGCGCCTCTTGTTTTGTTTCCTGCGAGGGTGTGTTCGTGTGGTATAATGTAGAGTCAAAGAGTGTGTGTGTTCTGAAATTGAGTTGGTCTACATTATACCACACGAACACACCCTCACAGGAAACAAAACAAGAGGCGCCAAGACCAACAATGACCAGTTCTGAGGATGACCCATAAAAGTTCGAAACATGTAAACAAGGTACGTTAGAATTTAACACAGTCTTATCATACATATTCTGAAGTGATACAGTGTTAAAAGTTGTGTAATCAAGATGTATATGTCTAAATATATATTTTCTGTCCTCTTTAATAATTATAGTTCCCTTGACTTATGTAGCTAACTGTAAATTCATTATTATCAATTTTATCATAATTGTTTTGTAATATTAACATACTTTTAAGTAAGGTATAAGCCTAAATCTGTACTGTAAATATTTTGTAAGAAAATACATATTGACGTAATTTAGAGTATAATATAGGCGTATTCCTAAATCCAAGTACATATTTTCTGTCCTCTTTTTTCGAACAATGTCCTCTTTTTTGAAGCTTTGTGCCCTCTTTTTTATCGATGTGAATCTGGTCACCCTACACAAAAGTAAATTTTCCTTCTATAGGCTATCCATCATACAACGACTAGCCTGACTAGCTTCCTGATTGCCTTCTGTCTATTTACTTAAGATAACCCTATACTGACATTTCCAAAATCTGTATTTTTTAATGGATCACTACTGTGGTCTAATGGCTAGAGCGCTGGACTTATAATCTTGTGAACCCAGTTCGATCCCCAATATACCCCGATTTATAACTTGTGTTGGGGAAACCCGTGGTCCAGGAAATACAGGGGTTTTCTCCGGGAACTCCGGTTCCCTTGTGGCATCCCAGCAAATTTCCATTATCATTTCATCGCGGACGTAGCGTAGACCAGCCTCCGATGGCGCACCCTGGACAACGACTCTGTCAGTAAATTGGTCTACATAACTGGCTTCGTATGGATGAAAGACGTAAGTCAAGTTCTCGCCATTAGTTAAAAAAATATATGTATTTATAAGGGTCCACTGTTGTGCTATACCACGCCTGTCACAGGTTCTTAATGTAATAGCCCCACCTCTGAACTTGCCTGGCGATAGTCTTGTAAACTACTTGCAAATTACTGATTATTATCAGGGTGGGCGATACGTAACATACTTTAACCTTTAACTGATATCATGACGTCTGTGAGACAGCGTGTCGATTTTACTACGCACTTACTCAAGGTCAAAGACAGCGAGCGGCGTGCGACTTTCACAGCACAGGACCAATACTCCAACTGGAAGGTGCATAAACGGAGTAAGCAAAACAACCCTTGTAGGAGGAGGGATGGCAGTGGAGAAGTTTGGAGCCGTCTCACAGACGTCATAATACCAGTGAAGGATTAAAAATTATTCATAATGTAATCATTTAACATTCGAAACAATTGAGGAGTTATTTGTACAAGGGGCGTATACCTCTATAAGACTTTTTTTTAGGTATAATGCATTTTATTGTTTCCCATAATCATGTTGCCCATCTTGCAAAATTAAGTTTCAATATCTTTAATACAGCGATCTTGGCGATCGATTGTTTATCTGCATATCACGATACACAACGAGATAAACTTTGTGAAGAACACGCCTGTCGTCAAGAGTCTTTCTTTAAAGCATGCGGCTACGCACAAAACAAGTGACACTTATCTTAACCATGAAAATTTTCGAAATTCAGTCTTATCAAAGAATGACATTTTCTCCACATGACGTGGTTGCAGTTCGTTCCTCATATTCTGGGTCTTATGAACCATTTTCCTCCACAAAAAGATGTCGAACCATTCCATCGGATATAAGTGTACCATCAATTTCCATTGTAAAGCTTAATACTGCCAAGGAAAATAACCTTCGGAGTCTCTTTAAATAACTCACTGAAGAGAAGGTGGCTTGATTTGAAGAAATACTCAGCAAAGCAAACCAACAAAATATGGCAGGAGGAGGAGGAGAGCGAAGTGACTCAAATAATGAAGACTGCTGAGATGAAAAATGGCAAGCAAAACTAGTTTGTGTATCATTTGTTAAACTACCGTCAAATTTATTATTGATTCCACATCAGTCTATTAGAAAATATAAACTATACATTTATTTTGATTTATCTTTTCTTTGTATGACTATATTATTATTATTATTATTATTATTATTATTATTATTATTATTATTATTATTATTACAAGTGACTTAAAACAACTATTTGAGTTTAGTTTTGATGTATTAAATTCCTGTCATTCCCATTATATGCACTAAGGACGTATACTGGCACATTGTAAATGCAAATTGCTGTCTGAAATATTACAATATCTATTTCAAAGAATTGTCTTCAATAATAAATGATTATGTTCATTACTGCATTTATTTAAAAAGTTTTATTTAAGTACATAGTACTAGCACTAAACCAAAATGAAAATTTCACATATCATTTCCTCTGAACATGGTTTTCTGGTATACGCCCCTTGTACATATAACTCTTCAATTGAAGATCTCCCCGGAAAAAGGATGTAACATTAAGTTGTTGAAATATGTGATTCAGGTGGAAAAAGTAACAAGCATTCATTTATAACAATAAATGTTTCCGTTCAATAGCAGAATAAACTTGTAGGCCTATCTTTGATTAGTCAAATTGTTCTGCTAAGAAATATGGGCCTAATGAAATATGGCGCTGGAATAATCCCCCCCTGTCCACATCGTGGAGTAACGGTTAACGCGTCTGGCCGCGAAACCAGGTGGCCCGGGTTCGATTTCCGGTCGGGGCAAGTTACCTGGTTGAGGTTTCTTTCCGGGGTTTTCCCTCAACCTAATATGAGCAAATGCTGGGTAATTCTCGGTGCTGGACACCGGACTCATTTCACCAGCATTATCACCTTCATCTCATTTAGACGCTAAATAACCTAAGATGTTGATAAAGCTTCGTAAAATAACCTACTTAAAAAATAATAATAATTTTCCTTTCCCCTGGAACATTAACTATAGTTTTGTTGGTTACATTCTTAATCCGGAGAGGTCCTAGATTATTAGAATCTAATTACGATACTATATTATAACCTCAATTAGTAGTATAGAACCAAATTACTTCTCATTCTGTACTCTTATATGTTCCCCACATTTTCAAAACTTGAATGAACTCTCCGAAGTAACTTCGCAAGGCTTCTTCTGATTAAACAGCGTTTATCTTTAATTCCATAAAAAGCTGTGGAGTCTGTTACAGAATCTCTTGTGTAACATGTTGAGTATAGGGGCAATTCTTACGCCATAAAGACTATTAGAAGAGTACTTCACAGGGAAAAATAGCGATGCTATGAGAACACGCAGTCGTGAAGCATAATAGCTGTAATGTGTGATTTTACAAGACGATCCGAACAGCTCACGACTTAGTGGAACAATGGCGTAAGTCTAAGTTTAGTGGCTGTTTTCAATTATTCAGAAGGCGCTGGAACGGGAATAGCCGTTTCAATAATAGAATCCGAGATTCACAAGTCGAGGCGAGACTGCTGCCACCTACATCCTGACACACAAGCACGCAAAGCTTTGGAGATCGAATTGAATTATCTCGTATCTTTGTATATAGGTACTCAATTTTCTTACAACACTAGTTTCGAGACTGGGGTTCGCGACTCCCAAAGGGGTCGTGCAAGGGGCTAAGAGGGTCGTGAGATAATTTACAAAATAAAACAAAAACCGTCTTATTAATCTAAACTTATTGTGTATTCAGAAATATCAACAATATTAAACATAAGAAAAAAAAGTTTCAGTAGTTATGCACTAAAGTAAAAAATGATTTCGTTGCCTGTTTTTCAGAAAGTAGCTTTGAAATCTGAACTCTGTTTGATACACACACACACACACACACACACAGTGATATCACTTTCAGTCCACACCTGTGGAGTAACGGTTAGCGAGTCTGGCGGCAAAACCAGGTGGTCCGGGTTCGATTCCCGGTCGGGGAAAGTTACCTGTTTGAGGTTTTTCCGGGGTTTTCCCTCAACCCAATATGAGCAAATGCTGGGTAACTTTCGGTGCTGGACCCCGGACTCATTTCACCGGCAGTATCACCTACATCTCATTCAGACGCTAAATAATCTAAGCTGTTGATAAAGCGTCGTAAAATAACCTACTAAGAGATATCACTTTCAAGTTCAGTGAGATTTCTTGTCTTTGTTTTGATGAGCGTTATAGATGAGAAGTTTATTTTACATAAATATATGGTTGGAAATGTTATCACAAATTTAAGAGCTTCTTTTGCAAGTTTTAGGTGGTCCACACCCTGCGAAAGAGCAAACAAGCAAACATTCTCTAGGAGACAGATAAAAAAAAGTTACTCTTTTTCTTCCACAGTGTTAATAATGCCAAAACAAGTGATTATACAAATTTTAGCCGCTTCAGTGCAATTACGAGGGATTCCCAGAGAGTAAGTTTCCCTGTGGCCGTTTACAGAAAGAAAACACAATTTCATGGAAACATTTATTGGAACAGATACAACTGATGCGTTATTTTTCAACATATACCCACCGGACTTGAGACATTTATCATACCATGGTATCAAATAGAGAGGTGCAGACGGCTGTCACACACTGGTTCCGATCCCAGGCGCCAGAATTTACAACACAGGCATACAAAATTTGATCCCACATGCGGCGGTCGGACCACGTTGGGGCGCCAGAATCTGCGACGGTCGTCGGTCGTCGTCGTTGTTGCCCACGACGCCTTTTCTTGCCCTCGGCTGCCAGCTCCGTCGTGTATGGAAAGTATCTCAAATAGGCACATTGATGTCAATAATTAAAGATGTCCACTAATTAATTTGGGCGCCAGCCTCCTCGAGATTACTCCGGTAGAGTATGAGATTTCCCAGGTCAGCTGCAAAACGGTCGGGACATGGGGTTTGGGAGACGTGCTCGTAGATTGAAATGATGTAGGCGCACACCAGAAGTTGTTGGTAAGAACTAGGAGAACGTTTATTATTATTATTATTATTATTATTATTATTATTATTATTATTATTATTATTATTATGTGTTCGTTTCAGATTAGCAGAAATGCGCGTCCAAGTGTATAATATACTGCTCTCACTTCCTACAAGTTGATAGACTAATTTCTGAATTCACGTAATTATATGTTTTGTACTATAAAACACCAGTAATATAACGGAGAGTTGATAACTTGATGACAATTTATTCCGAATGTAATAATAATGACGAGAAAAGAGTTCAGACTTATAATAATGATACAACACACGACTTCTTACTAAACCACTAAAAAATTCTAAGTCCGTAAATCGTTATCCTTCCGAGTTAGGTTCGCCGAGAATATGTGAAGTGCGTCCTCTCCGCACGCTTTGTATATGCCTTCTGTCTATCTGCCAAATCTATCCTCTACTTGAAACCACCAAACATATAATTTTGCCCTTCTATCTATAAATCACGTGTCTCTATTATGCATCCTGATTGGCCATAATTACTCTTACGTCACTTAAGACGCGCTCCTCAAAAATTGTTCGTTAACTAGATCCTCCCCTTACTTCCGGCGTTCTGACAATTCTCTGACATATACCAGATCATCTCTTTTTCGAACCTGGCTTGGCGTCATCTTGCTGACCACCCACAGGCAAAGTCCACACATTCCCTCATCGGTCAACTCCACGCCTGGACACATGTTTCCTGTCCACGTAGCGTCGCTTCAGCCTTCCTGCCCACCTGTTACTTCCGCCTCACATTCTGGACCTTTCTTACACGCCCACACTTCTTACTATCCATATAAGAATATTAACACGAAATACTAATCTGATGAAAATCTCCTTATCCTATACGAGGAACCGTCTCACACAGTATGACAAATACCTCAGTTCTGGTGGGGAATATGTTGAAAAATAGCTTAACAATTGCTCTATATGTTGTAATAAATCTTTCCATGAAATTGTGTTTCCTTTCTTTAAACGGTCCTAGAGAAACTTACTTTCTTGATGGCCCTCGTAATTGCGCTCGAGTGGGAAAAATTTGTATGAGCACTTGTTTTGATATTATTAACAAGGGGAAGAAAAACAAATAACTTTTTTATCCGTCCCCTTGAGAACGTTTGCTTGTTACGGTAGCTTATTTTCAGCATTCCATCAGTACATTTTTAAATGAAGTTTCCCTTCACATTTTTTAAACTGTAAGTTGTAATTCCTTAGTATAGGGCAAGAGAAAGTCTGATGGCCTTACATTCAACAGGTTAAAGTAAATAAGTAGGTCTATCAAATATTAGTAATTATGCTCGTAATGTTGAAATGGAATAAATAATATGAATTACTTACATATTTAGTTTCAGATTTCGTCGTTAATTTTATGTGTCGCCTTTTAAATTTGTTTTACGCTCTAAGTTTTAGAATAAAAACATTCGCAAAGATCGCATAGAAGCAGTCTTCGAGTTTGTGCTTTAATTACACTCTCTCGAGAATGCGCCACCTGTACCCTCTTACAATGTATCAAGGGATGCGTACTACGAGAAGTAATATAACGGCTTCTGGACTCTTCTCAGTGTCTCGCAGCTGCTGCTGCTGGAAACTGGATGTGACAAGCAAAATGTTCTTGTTTCGAGAGTTCTTGTTTCAGAACTGATTTTACAATTTTATTCGTTTCCTCGGCTCTTTTATTAGTGATGACAATGAACTGTATGACATATTACATACTTGGATATTTTACGTCATTTTAAAGCTGGAAGAAATTAAACATCTCTACAGTTTCAAATCTCCCCTCCTTTCTGAATTTTGGAGTATGTTTAAGTATTTTAAGTACCAGACATACATATTCCTTTCATTTCCTCTCTTGTATCACTAGTAGGAGCTTAATAATGACACTACAGGTTTCGTTAAAATTAATGCCGGAGTTCATATGTTTTCGTACAGTTTTTTGACATGAAGCTTCTGCATTCGACTTGCAAGGAGAGAAAAACTGTAATTTTTTCACATGAGATGTTTACTCCGACGTCACTCGTGGTACCATGTAAACAGAAGTTTAAGACAAACTTCGTGCCTAGTGTTTTTTCACGCTGATCGTCTCTCTGCATTCTCTGTTTAATATGTGTGATATGATAGCTTTTAGGTTACGTTCATTTTAGGTTTTTCCCCTTTTAAATTTATTTTCAGTTTCTTCAACAGAATGGTTGACACAAGTGTACAAGTGGACAACAGGCTTGGAATTCTATTTGATTCTTCTTGACATCACTCATGTGGACTTATGTTTCGATTTATTTTTCGATTTTAATGGCAGGATTAAGGTACAAATCATGTTTACTTCAATTAATTAGGTTATCTTAAATCAGGCTTGCAGAACAGGGCGACAATTGTGGCGTTGCGTCACGCATCCCTTCCTTCTACCCCCGCGTCATTAACTTGGTAAGGGACGGGATTTGTATTCAGTGTCTGTGTTATGTGATTGCGTACGGGTCACAGGGTCGTCATTCAACGCCGGTGGCCTGTGGACGGGGAACCAACGCTTTCCCCTGTGCTTTCGATCTCTCTGTCGCCAGTTCTGTAACCCTGCCTTAAATGATGCGCCCCTTGTTTAGGATTTTTTTAAAATTTAGGTTTCCATATTCGATTATAATAATAATTATTATTATCATTGTTACTATTGTTATTAATATTAGTGCTGGTGGTAGGTTACCGGATGTTTACCCATTTTCAGTGTGAAAAAATACAAACATATTCCTTCGAAGAGGATAAATTATTCCACAATTTGATGTGACAGTAATAAGAATACAATAAATGCAGCCCCAAATTCCCTTGGAAGGACATGCGATCGCATACTTTTAAATTATTTCTCCTCCCGTTTTTCCTTCTTGGATCATTCCACATGATCCGCCCCCGTTTCATTATCTAATTAAGGTGTACTCATCCTGCCTGTGATATTATTTACTGAATTCTTAAATTCGTCCATATCTAAACTAAAACGTTCCACGCAATCCAAAGGATTTCATAATTAATCTCCTGCCACTTTTTTGTTGTCAGATTTTTCTCGCACCATATTGCTTCAACTTTACGTCATAGTTAACGCATATTCCGAGCTCTTATTTCATATAGTTTGTTACGTCACAATAATCTGAATAAAAATTAATAATCTTTAAATCGTAAAAAGTTCCTTAATGCAGCACTTCAACAATATATATATATATATATATATATATATATATATATATATATATATATATATATATAGCTAGTTTTAAATTTCTTTGTCAGTATTGAGAACAACAAAAAGTTGTCTTCTAAACAAACTAATGTATTTATAACGAACGGTACCTTTACAAATTTCGTGTTTTATATGAAAATATACATATACACTGCACGGCCTACTATTTCATAGAATGCGTTTCAATCTAAAGAAAGCACAATAATGTCTGATTAGATAGATTTTCCTTCAAAGAAACTTATCACATGAACATAATAGGTTAATACAGCATTACAATATCTATTAGACATGTCTAGTCTACATCGTAATGAATATTGTAATGGTTTGTTAACCTACTATCTTTATAGTATAAGTTTCTTTGACGGAAAATCTATCCAATCAGACGTTATTATACTTAATATAACTTATAGGGAAAAAATGACATTACAATTTCTAAAGAAAACAGTAAAACAGTATCTGTTACGACGAGAATCCAAGCCCTTTCCCTATACCAGTAAGACATCATGTCGCAAACACGTTCACGTCCGAGTATTTCTGACAAAGTAAATATTCAAAACCAGGGCAAATATTAGGATATTGTTGGAGAGTTTAAGGTAATATTATTTATTTATTTATTTATTTATTTAAGTCGACCTGGTTGGCGAGTTGGTATAGCGCTGGCCTTCTATGCCCAAGGTTGCGGGTTCGATCCCGGGCCAGGTCGATGGCATTTAAGTGTGCTTAAATGCGACAGGCTAATGTCAGTAGATTTACTGGCATGTAAAAGAACTCCTGCGGGACAAAATTCCGGCACATCCGGCGACCATTATATAACCTCTGCAGTTGCGAGCGTCGTTAAATAAAACATAACATTAAAAACATTAACATTATTTATTTATTTATTTATTTATTTATTTATTTATTTATTTATTTATTTAATAGACAGATCCATCCTAGGGATTTTATTAAAATTTATTTGTATTAATGTTGTTTCAGATTCAATTTTTATAATGAATTAATACTCTTATATACTTATTCTCGTAAGATCGAATTTTTATTGTCCATAATATTATTCTAATTTCATGCTCTACCTGAACATGATGTTTGCCGATTGCAGGGAACTTGCTCCGCTTGTTATACCTAAGTAGGCCTAAATAAACATTCGCTTTCTCCTATATCGACGGAGCAGTGTACTATTATTGATCTATTAGTAATTCATTGCCGTCATGTGTTGAGTGGCAAATAGTGAGTAAGGATTGTCTCCTTAAATGCAAATTCATAGTAAAAATCTCAAGGAATAAGTCAGTGTTCGAAGTAATTAAAAAAAATTTTTACGTTCTGCCATTAGGCTAAGAAAATAGCGAATTGTCAGTAGGTCGCGTCAAACATACCTACAATTCGGGTAGGAGAAAACTGCACACCGCTTTTCGAGGGACCCACGAATCCTATCCGGATACTGCACACTCATTCACGAGGGTTTTACTAACCCTACCCGGAAACTGCACAATTTACAAAATATGTTTCCTTTACGTTAGGCTAACTTTACATTGAAACATCGCTTACTTCCTTCCTTCATTGCTTTGCAGTTAATATAAGTCTCAGTTTGTATGTCCAAAAGTTGATTCACGAATTTATACAATGAAGGATGTCTGCTGTAAAAACTGACATTAAATGCTTGCAAAATTATTCACAGCCATTTGTTGTGCGAGAGGTCAATGCAGTCATGACTGCCTATACAGTAGGAGAGAAAATTGCATCTTCTGACATACACGTTTCTAGTTAATAATCTGAAAATTTCTCAAGTCTAGTTTCTATTGGTTTTACCTCAGCCAGTTCCATAGCGAAGAAATCTCCGAATTCCTCTGGATTCAAATACATTGTTCCAAAAATAATCCTGAGCCATTGTCCTGTCTCACTGTCTTCTTTGTACTCCTTCGCTAGCCCTACTCACTGTATTTTACGCCACTATGTTTACACAAGATGGAAGTGGCAACGTATAAAATAACGCATTCCCACGTTTTCACCACTGCAGCATGTACTGTATAGCTAGTTCAAAGTCTATTACTACATTACATGGAATGAAGCTTATGTTGCACGCTGCACATTTATTTATACGTGATTATCTGCAATAGCTTTTCATACGTTTGAACACTTTTGTTAGGTAGAGTACAAAAATCAAAGGGCATATTGATCGTTCTTTACACCGTGAATTATAAACATTTGGTACGAAAACTGAAGACAGTATAACGAAAAGTTACGTTCATGTATATTGTACCAAAATCCACGTAAATAGGCCAGGTTGAAAACACAGGTAAAAACAATTATTTCACTCTCTTTGTCATTGAAAAGAACAATATCTTCGCCTCGGTTATAATAAAGTATAAATGACACAATGTCATGAACTTCGGGTTGCGATTTAGATAGTACAGACTGAAGTTTTCTCCGCGATCTGTATAAGTTATCTTTTATTTGAGATATATCACGCAGTTTCAGGTTTTCTGTAGGCAAGATTTGATAAACAGCATGAAATATTTTTCATGGCTTACTATTAACATCATCGATGGCTTTTCTTTTCATAGCTTCATTAATAATTATTTGGCTATTCAATATGCTAATATCCACCACATGTTATGCTCACCGCGTTCTCTAATAATTTTCATATTGTTCAGCAAGCTATAAATTTTCGCACTGGATTTTCTAACACAATACCTTCACATTACTTCATAGTTTTTCAATTTCTTGGCTTTATAAAATTTACAGCCCTCATATACCAGCACTAAATTTCCCCGTTCACTTTCAGCTATGTAAACAAACGCTCCATTTCGAACAAAATTAAAATAGTTTTATAAATTAAAAGTATGTATAGTATCGGCAAAGAGGTAGAAAACATTTTGGTGTGCAGTTTCCATATGACCGTAATTCAGATAGAAAATGTTGGTGTGCAGTTCTTATATGACCGAAATCCAGGTAGCAAATTTTGGTGTGCAGTTTCCAACGCCCGTACAATTCTACTGCGATGTTACGCGTGAGGAAATAACGGGCGTTCCCCTGGAAACAGGTTACACTTAGGAAGACACCGTTCGAAAACTGATATGGACAGCAGCCCAGACGTATCATAAAACAATATTTACTGTTCTCATGTGTACTGCATTACCATAAACTAAACTTAACTGCACTTAATAGAAATCAGCTGTATATTAATGCTCTAACATTGACGTCCCTTTAGCAGCGTGCGTTAGCTGTCCAAACTATACAACACAACCTTCCCACGTTCGATTAATGGGAAATGTACATACTATTTTGTAGGCAGTTGCGTTAAATCTATAACGCTACAAGGACGACAACAAAATCTAATCCCGGCGAACTCTGTGTGTAAGGATGAGAGGAGAAAAAGTGAACGAGTCGTTGTACAATAGTTATTGGTTTGGTTTTCTTTGGTTTAGCTGATTGATTAGTTGATTGAATGATTGGTTAGTTGGTTTATTGATTGATTGAATGACTAATTGGTTGATTGATTGATTGAATGATTGATTTGTTAGTTTATTGATTGATTGAATTACTGATTAGTTGGTTGGTTGGTCGAATAAATGATTTAATGGTTACTTTATCGATTGATTGATTGAATGATTGATTGGTTGGTTTATATATTGATAACTTGACTGATTGGTTGGTTGCTTTATTGATTTATTGACTAATTGATCTATTGATTGATTAGTTCGTTTTTTGATTGGTTTATTGATTGATTGACTGGTTTATTGGTTGATTGATTGACAATTGAGCTGATAAAATGGATGATTGATTAAGCATATCGTACATTTTTTTAGCGTCTAATATAAAACATAGGCTCACATTTTATTTCTCTAAAGTTTGTGGTCATAACTTTCCCTCGTGGAAATTTTTCAGCATATAGACACGGACAGCCTGATAGTTATGAGTAGAAACTCTAGTGTAATTGGTGCAATATACGCTACAAAACGGGTTTTGTGCTCATGAATCGCTGTGCGTACGTGTTATTCAGTCATGTAGGTCACTTGTGCAAACTTGCAAATATATTTTCTCGCTCCAGTACATCTGCGTCTAGCGAATGAACAATTTCCACTCATTTAACGTCGAGCTGCGGGAAGGATTCTGGTTATAATGCGCATAGCGACCGAATGAATTAAATACTCGTTGGCTTTGACGTGACCGGGGTCCCGCTCCATAATCTCCGTGATTGACCTGTCACGACGAATTCAACATTGCAAAGGCTACATTTACGTTGGAAACACCCACATTTGCTATGATGACATCAACAATTATCCTAGGATAGTTTATTGGTCACCAAACTGTTATGTTAGTGCTGGAGCTTCCAAAACAAAGATTCATATATTTGGCGCGATACACAGTTTTCCAAAATTTAATATTCTATCGAGCCTTCGCTACGGTTCAAGCGGTAACATAGGCTACTAGAACTACACATTCAATGAAGTGGATTCTGCTCCTTTGCTTAGGGACAGACTTGTGAACTCTCATGACATCCTCGTTTTCGACGTTTTTCCCTTAAAAATATTACAATAATCGACAAATGTCGTGGCTCTCATTCATTCATAGTGTTCTGCCAAAGAGTAGGTCTTTCATTGCAAACCCTGCACTTTCAGTTTCCCTTATTTTTCGACTCTTACTCTCCGCGTACAAGTCATATACTGTATCTTAATATCGTCTATCATTTGATATCTTCTTATGCGATGAACTTTCCTTTCGTTCACCATTCTTTCCAGTGCCTCCTTCAATAGACAGTTTCTTAGTCAGTGACCCAGCCAATTTTGTTTCTCTGATTATTTTCAGCATTATTCTTTTTCAATCACTATTTCTATTACTGTCTCTTTTCTTATTTTGTCTGTCCTTTTCACACAATCCACTCTTCTCCTTATTCACATTCCAAATGTTTCTAGTCGTTTTTCTTCATTTCGTTGTAATGTCCATGTTTCTGCCCCATACAATGCTACTTACTTACGGCTTCTAAGGAACCCGGAGGTTCATTACCGCCCTCACATAAGTTCGCCATCGGTCCCTATCCTCAGCAAGATTAATCCAGTCCCCACCATCATATCTCACATCCCTCAAATCCATTTTAATAGTATCCTCCCACCTACGTCTCGCTTTCCCCAAACGTCTTTTTCCCTCCGGCCTCCCAACTAACACTCTATATGCATTTCTGAATTTTCCCATACGTGCTACATGGCCTGCCCATCTCAAACGCCTGGATTTAATGTTCCTAATTATGTCAGGTGAAGAATACAATGCGTGCAGTTCTGCGTTGTGTAACTCTCTGTATTCTGCTGTAAATTCATCCCTCTTAGCCCCAAATATTTTCATAAGCACCTTATTCTCAAACACCCTTAACCTCTGTTCCTCTCTCAAAGTGAGAGTCCAAGTTTCACAACCATGCAGAACAACCGGTAATAGAACTGTTTTATAAATTCTAACTTCCAGATTTATTGAGAGCACTTGGATGACAAAAGCTTCTCAGCCGAATAATAACAGGCATTTCCCATATTTATTCTGCGTTTAATTTCCTCCCGAGTGTCAGTTATATTTGTTATTGTTACTTCAAGATATTTGAATTTTTCTACCTCTTTAAAGAATAAATTTTCAATTTCTATATTTCCATTTCGTACAATATTTTGTTCACGAAATATAATCATATACTTCGTCTTTTCAGGATTCGGGATAGAATGCTACACTTCGCACAAAGCACTTCACGTGTCTCTTCCTTAGTTCTTTCTCCAGTGATCCGCAGATTATGTTACCTTTTTAATTAAAAACTTCCTTTGCCTTTGCTATCCTCCATTTGATTTCCTGGCAGCAGCTCATGTTACTACTTATAGTTCATCCTAGTTATTTGAAGTTACTCTCTTGTTCTAGTACCTCATTCAGAATTCGCACATTTATCTTATTTATTTTTTCCCATAACCATGATCTTCGTCTTGTTTGAATTTTTCTTCATCCAATACTGCTTACAGCTATTATTTAGCTCCAGTAGCATTTGGATAAACCGTAATAGAAAAGTGAAATGCTTGCGCTGTAAACTAGAAGCGGTACAAGAACATCAGTGCCTTCCGTTCTTGAATATTGGCTTGTAGGCCTATCTAAAGTGATTGATGAGCTATAATTAGTCTTGCACGTAAGAAAGTTGTTTTTGTTGAAAAAAAAAAAGATAGCGATTACATAACATGCTTTGTACACGTTATGGCTGTTGACAACACAGATATTAAGTTTCGAGTATTCGAAACAGATTTTAAAATTCCAGAAGCATAATATAGGTTTCTGTGAAATCACGGTTTACTCTTTTTTTTAATCGGTTATTTAACGACACTGTATCATCTACCGGAACATCATTTTATTTTTACTAACATTTCTAATAATAACCTGCCTATACCTTTGGATTAACGGTTGAGAACCGGAAACACTGTTTGCTACCCCCTTCCACGACCGGAGTTTGATGATACAGGCGTATCACTTTACTAGGTATTGGAGGGAAGAAAAGTAGTTTATCCATTACGTAAACTAGGATATATCACGATTTTAAGTTTGATAATTTTCATTGGGTTTTCCTTTAATCAAAATACAGTACAATATTAACAATAAGTGTTTTTACTCACGAACTGAGCTATCCATGCGAACGTATTCGTTATGCAATCTATATTATACTGTCTACAGCACATTAGCGTACAATATAGGGAGTGAATTTAAATTCAAAAATAAAATCATAATATGGATTATTTAAACACATTTTGAAAATGGTGACCGTTCATTTCGATAGAGGCTTCAGTTCTTTTGTGCTTATTATCTCACTGTAGACTATTGTACCTAATTCCAATTTCCAGTTTCGTCCTTTGTACTAGTAACTCGTGTTGAAATAATTCTGTACCTACTCTATAAAAGAGTGTCTTACGTACTGTAAATTCAATCTTCACTTCTGCCCGATCCGAAGAGATAGAATTACTCAGACATGCTATCTACTGTCCGTCCAAATGGTTATGTCGCAGGATTGTAGAAAGGGGGCAAATCACTTAATGAGGCCCTATTATTTAAATTATTTTGTATAATATTACGTAGACGCCCAATTCCTCACAGAATTTATTTTCAGAAAACTAAGACAGCCCACCCACTAGCCTTATCAGATGGGCGAGCAGAAGCAGGTGGGGAAAACCAGGAGGCGACGTAAGCAAACGGACGCACAGTATCTGTGCGAAAATATTATTCAATAATGAATGTTCTTTCTTCACTAGAAAACGCGACCATATTTCGGGAATGTACTATACTTACTAACTTACTGATTTTAACTGCATATGTGGCCTTCGTTGTGTACGGAGGACAGTTGAACTTCATTAGTAGGAGGGGTGAGAGGGAAGTACGTTCAAAAACTCAGGTACAATAAAAATTGAAGTAAAAATAAAATGATGACCCTGTATTATGCATCTTAGCGTCGTAGCAAGACGATATTTGACGAGATGCGGCCGAAGATTTTCGCTTGTTAGTGAAGAGATTACCTATGGCTATCTTTTGTTTATTTTGTATCGTGTGTGACGCATGTGACCAACTGAATTTTGGAGCAACTGACGGCATATTTTAATCTATCGTGTTGCATTGTAGACTATTCGTCAATTCGCATGAACCTTGTCAACGCCTGTTACTCATGAGATGAAACCTTCTCAAGTGATAGAAAGTTTTCTTAAGAATTTTTGAGTGTTTGATAACGATGCAGTGTCGTGGGTTGCAATTTTATGTGAGGGAAGCAGTAATACAAATTGTTGTATGATAGCAACCAACTCACCTAAATATATTTGAAGATCAAAGGAATTCTCCTCTCTTCAGCTGAAAAATCATCGATGACTTGGGCATAGAAACCCTCATTACTGCAAATGGTTTCCGGTAAGTTCTTCTCTAAAGGGAGTAATGATATTCTTCCGTCTGGACCAGGACAGGCGCTGAGAGATAGAATTTTGTGACATTTTACGATTAGAGAATTCATAGTTTTCACGATTAAAATATAATTTCTGCAATAAATTTCTTCTTTTTCGCTTTGTGAACAGGGAAAGTAAGGCTTTCCTCGCCTTCCATGTATGGCACGCCATTGGAGAGTGGTTCTTTTTCCCATGAAGTTTGCACAGTCCTATCACAAGTATCAGGATTGTTGTTTGTTTGTCAGGATGCGTGTGATCATTGAAACGCTTGAACCAAATCCATGCAGTTGCGCTGCAGTCTCATCTTCAAATTTACACATTTACGGTCTTACTAATAAAAACTCTTATACAGACGTTTAACTGCCTCATACTTATACAGAGAATAGCTCATTTATAAGTTGTGTGTAAATTCCTACTAACAATCACTACAACCATACTTCGTATATAACAATATAATTGTTACACAGCTACGTCATAGTTTCATCATTATTTTATTACGAAAGGTAACAGAATAACTCAGATTCTCTATTTCATCCAACAGTGAGCGACGTTAGAGCTAATGTGCTGCGCTAAATATCGATAGTGCATCTGGGCCTGATCGATTACGGTACCATGCTATATTTTGAACAAAGAGTACAGCTACAGCAATATTATTCTAATAATTATTCTGTGCTCTTTGTTTTGTTGTTCTGTAGTTACAATGTAACCATCATCATAAAATGACAGTCAATACGAACAGCTGTTAAAAGGTGGCATTTTTTCTCTATATTCAACGCTTAAACAGGGCTCTCGTGTGCTTAACTACAGCAAAACAATTCCCAGGTATAGTTACAGCCTGCTTATACATCCATCGTTTATGCATGGTCTATTAGGAACGTTTTATGTCCTAACTCTGCATAAGTCGTATAAAAATTACACACGGTTTATTAGTAAGTCCGTTAATCTGTAGCTATTTTATGTTAGCGTAAGTCTATTTCTAATTTTTGTTCAAAAGCACTGGAATAGATATTTTTCTTTATAGGCCTACATTGAAGTTTTAATAATATTCGAACATCTTGTTGCTATAACTAAAGAGGAATACATTATTCTGTGCAACAGAAATAGTAATTATGTTACCGGTTGCTCTGTTTGGTTGTATAAAACTTGGCCTCTCACTTTGAGAAAGGAACAGAAGCTAAGGGTGTTCGAGAAGGTGCTTTAAAAATATTGGAGCTAAGAGGAATGAAGTTGTAGAAGAATGAATAAAGTTACACACGGCAAAACTGTAGGCATTATATTCTTCATCTAACATAATTAGGAACATTAAATTCAGACGTTTGAGATGGGCAGGGCATGAAGCACATATGAGGAATCCAGAAATGCATATAGATTGTTAGTTTGGAGATCTGGGAAAAAGATCTTTGGGGAGGCCGAGACGTAGATGATAGGTTGTTAAAATGGATTTGAGAAAGTTGGGATATGATGGTAGGGACTGGATTAATCTTGCTCAGGATAGGGACCGATTGTGGGATTATGTGAGGGCGGAAATGAACCTCCAGATTCTCTAAAAGCCAATTTGTAAGTAGTATGTATGTAACTAATTAGTACGTGAAACGTATCTTTAACGGACGAGTATTGATGTTTATGGACCTGGCGTAAGCCGAGTGCGTAATATCAAACGCGATCGCTGATGGTTTCAAGTACTTGTTACACATAGTATTTTTAGGTATTCAGTCCGTAAAGTCTTTTCTAAAAACAGTATTGCACTAAAATTTTGTCTTATTTTCAATATTTATTCATGTTGGCACGCCATGCCTTCTATTTATTAAAATGTATTTCCGTTATAAATTTTACAAAGACGTCCACTTGAATAATGTGTTGTGGTTAAGACAAATTCAATCCGTAAAGTGTTGTCATGAGTACTTTATAGATTGATTTCTATAATATTTTATTTTACGGATTTGTATCTGTCTCTAAAGCAACCACTTTAAGGCCTAAGTACCAAAAAGAACATTGAAATATCGATAAACATCCATATACAGTACTCTATAGGAATCTGGCATAAATCGTACGATAAAAATGTTAGTCAAGCCTGACCAATCAATTCTCCCACCATGTGTGTCCATTTATTATCGAATCTCTTCTTTTGAATCTTTACATAGATAAAAGAAAATATTTGTGATGTTTCCACTTAACTGTTTCTTAAGAAAAAGTACCAAACAGGAGTATCGTTTGAAGAAATCGTTTTGAACTGGGTAAACTAAATAATGGATTTTTAATTAATTAAATACAGCTTTCGGTATACAGTACAGCGAAGCGTAAATAACGAAATGTGGTTGGTTTCGCAGTAACATAGTACTGTAAACAACCTGTTGTTTGGATTTAATGGAAAAAGCTAAATAACGGATAAACGGGATCGGAAAATCGTATTTCATTGTTAGTTTGTTTGGTCACGCTCCCTTTCAGGGATCGGCACGCTGAATTTTATTTCTGCCTTTCAGTTACAGGATTTATTTAAAATCGCAATCGAATCATTCCTTGTCCTCAAATAAAATGTTCCAGAAATACAAGAGTATGTAACTCTGGCAGCTAAAATAAATTATGATGATGATGATGATGATGATGATTATTATTATTATTATTATTATTAAATGGTTACTGTGAAAATACCCACAATTTACGTTTCCAGACTTCCTAATGGCAGGAAATAACGGTATGTGTTAATGTTTTTTATTTTATTTGCAAGAGAATGATCCATTTTATTTAAAAACTGTCAGAGATTTCATCATTTCTTATCAGTTTCCCTAATAATGTGTAAAAATCATAATCGTACGGGTAGTAGAGTAAAGTTGCCTAATTCCGTGATACGTTTTTTCACTGAATGTCACGGAATTTGGTATCTTGCTAGGAAGTTCACCGATGTCTCAAAAGTAGGCGAAAAAATTTACTCTCTTAAGAAAGATGTCTGGCGTTGTGGTCGAATGGCAAAACTTTGACTGACATTCAATTTAAAAAAAAAAGTATCACAGAATTAGGAACATCACAGAATTAGGCAACTTTACCCTACTTATCGAGTAAATCAGTGTTAATATTTACGGAAAAAATACTTTTTACGGAAAATACAGTAGTATTCACTTGGGATTAATCTGGTATTAGAAATTTTTTCCTGCAATTATTTAAGGAATAGGCTGTTAAAATCTACTTCAGAGTTATATTAATTCCACTCTTTATCAATCCATAATTTTCGACGAACCACATTTTTCGTTGGAAAAATATTGTTTTATTGAATTGTCGTTTTAGAGCTCATGTTTAATAAGAAGACGCTTTGCTATACAGCAGTAATTACTGAACAAATGCATGTAGGTTCAGTGCTTGAAGGTTATGTATGGAATGGAATGGAATTTACGAAGGAGGGCACTCTGACACAGCACTACGACCTGTTGAGATCTATTGCGCTAACCTTCTAGTGGCGCATTCCCAAACCCACACCGGCTGACCACACTAAGGTTCTCTATGTGCTCAGGTTTTCGAGCAGGCAATCCCACTCGTCCCTAGGCCAGACCACTGCGTGCGTCGCCAGCCGTCGTTCGGAGAATGCTACGGAATGATGTAAATTCCTTATATGGGGAAAAACAGGAGAACCTCTAGAAAACCCCCAACTGCGACCTTGTCCGCCACAAGTGTCACTATCGATTTTTCCAATTAAAAATCCTAGACTTCACCGGGACTCAAACCCAGCCCACCCGCGTGACAAGCTGAAGGTCTGACCACTAAGCCACCGCAGAGGTTGAAGGTTATGTAAATTTGACAACCTGACTCGTTTCTTTTCGATAGTATGTGCAAAGGTAACGTATTATGAAAGAGAATAATTTATTATTTTTACTACA